>NC_045429.1:257072996-257422996 GCF_902635505.1 Sarcophilus harrisii
GATTGTTCATCTGGGTCAACTAGGCACCTTCTTACCATGTCCTTATTATCTTGGGCAAACCGTCTTTAGCAGTCATTTTTTGTTCTGTTATTCAAGTGTGAAGATTTCTCTCCTTTGAAGAGAGAAACAAAACAATGATTGAGCAACTCTGCCTTCTCTCTGCTTCATTTTGATCATCTCATCTATCCTAAAGAAAAGTCCTAGTATCACTTTTTTGATCCTACTTTTTTCCCACAATATACATTTTCAAAAATTCATTTTCATTGCATTTTCAGATCTCAGTTTATTCCCCCTTTTCCCTCTCTACCCATGTTGAGAAGCTAAGGAAATCAAAATTTATTATAATAAATAGTTACAGTAAGCAAAAAATATTTCCCTCATTAATCATGTCCAAACATTAAATTAAATTAAAAGCCTCAACTCACAATCTAAGTCCTTCACTTCTTTATTTGGAGGTGGGGAACATCATCATAAGTCCTCTGAAATTATGGATGGTTCCAATATAGCTTTAAAAAACAACAAAAAATAAAAACCTAAAAATCTTTATTTTCTCTTGTCAGCTTTAGCTCATTCTGAGCCTTAGAATTGTTGACACTCTTTTCACAGATCCATACCACTTTTTTTTTCTAATCTTTTTCTGTTATCTAACTTGCTTCTTTCTTCTGTGCTTTTCTTACACTCAGACCTTTGCTCCACAGGCTGTGCTTCCTTTTCTCCGATTAATTTTGTAAAACCTCCCATTCAAAATGAACCTGTTTCTTTTTTTTTTAAATTTTTTTTTAATTTTTATTTTTTTTTATTTTTATTTAATAGCCTTTTATTTACAGGATTTATACATGGGTAACTTTACAGCATTAACAATTGTCAAACCTCTTGTTCCAATTTTTCACCTCTTACCCCCCCCCCCACCCCCTCCCCTAGATGGCAGGATGACCAGTAGATGTTAAATATATTAAAATATAACTTAGATACACAATAAGTAGACATGACCAAAACATTAAAATGAACCTGTTTCAATGTGACTATAGCTAATTCCATTTAACTACTTTTATTTTCCCTAGATTTTTTAAAAGTTGTTTTTATGGGATAGTGTATTAGGTAGAGGAGGGATATATTTGGAAACAAATATGATATAAAACAATTTGTTTTTGCTCAATCATTTTTCAGTCATATCAACTCTTTATGGCCCTACTTGGGATTTTCTTGGCAGAAATACTAAAGTAGTTGACCATTTTCTTCTCTAGATATAAGACAATAGTATCAATAAAAAGAAATTACTTTAAAAAAATTTAATCTCACTAAAAATGGATCTGCTCTGTCTTTATTTTCTTCAGGACTATATTCTATTTCTTTTCCAATTTTTTTTTTTTCTGTTTCTTGTCACTTTTTCCATTGGAAGCAGTTTTATAGTATGGTAAGGGTAATTGGTCATAGAACTGAAAAGGAGTTGTAGGAGATTATCTAATTCAGCCTCATCATTTTATAAATGAAGGGCATACAGCTAGGGCATGCCTATTAGCTAGGAGACTCATCTTTCCTTATATCACACGATCTCTCTCACTATGAGACAACAAATTAATGTCTTTTTTTTTTTTTTTAAACAGATCTGACATTGAGATATCATTTCTGCATGTCTACAGGGGCTGAAGCCATTTTAGTTCAGCTCTGTCTTTAAATAGCAGTGTATAATCTTAAGAGCCATCTCATTTTTCTCTCTGGATCTTAGATGAATATGAATGTGTAACATAAAAGATCTCTAAAGTCCCTTTCATTTCCAACTTACTGTGGTTCTAGTACATGCTGAGAACATTTTTCTTTCATTTGATTACCACAGTGTTCAATGAAGTTAGGCAAAGACAGAGAAACAAATACAAATAAATACATATCAACAGAAATGGAGAGACTTGGTAAGGAAGATGAAAAAAGGAGGGGAGGAAAGGAGAAAGTATCAGGAGAAAGGAAGGAAAAGAGGTAATGAGGGGAAGAAAAGAAGGAAGGAAAAAAGGGGATAGATATAAAAAGAGGAAGGAACATAATGGGGGAAAAACAATCATGTTGGGAGAGAAAAATCAGAACAAAAAAGGAAAAATCACGAGAGAGAAAAAAACAGAAGGAAAAGGGGAAAAAGTGAACATAGTATATGTTGATTTACGTTTGGTCTCCATAGTTCTCCCTTTGGATTTGGAAGGCATTTTCCATGCAGTTTATTGATGTTGCCTTGGATCACTGAACTGTGGAGAAGAAGCTAGTCCATTATAGCTGATCATTGCACAATATTGCTGTTATTATGTACAATGTATTCCTGGTTCTGTTTGTTTCACTCTACCTTAGTTCATGTAAAGCTTTCCAGGACTTACAAAGATCAGCTTGTTTATAATTTTTTTTACAGAACAATAATATTTCATTACTTTCATATGTCATAACTTATTCAGCCATTCCCCAATTGATGGGTAGCTACTTAATTTCCAGTTCCTTGCCACCATAAAAAGGACTGCTACACACATTTTTGCACATGTGGGTTCTTTTCCCTCTTTTATGATCTCTTTGGGATATAGACCCAATAATGGCAGTGCTGGATCAAAGAATATGCACAGTTTCATAGTCTTTTGAACATAGTTCCAAGTTGCTCTTCAGAATAGTTGGATTATTTCACAACTCCACCAACAATGTATTAGTGGCCCAGTTTTCCCATATCCCTTCCAACATTTATAATTATCTTTTCCTGTCATCTTAGCCAATCTGAGAGATGTGAGGTGGTACCTCAGAGTTGTTTTAATTTGTATTTCTCTAATTCATAGTGATTTAGAGCATTTTTTCAGATGACTATAGATGGCTTTAATTTCTTTATCTGAAAATTATCTATTCATATCCTTTGACCACACCAATTGGGGAATGACTTGTATTCTTATAAATTTGACTCAGTTCTTTATATATTTTAGAAATGAAGCCTTTATCAGAAACATTGGCTATATAAACTTTACCCCAGATTTCTGCTTCTCTTTTAATTTTGGCTCTGTTGATTTTGTTTGTGCAAAAACACTTTAATTTAATGTAATCCAAGTTGTCCATTTTGCAATTCATAATGTTCTCCAGTTCTTCTTTAGCCATAAATTCCTCCCTTCTCCAAAGATCTAATAGATAAACTATCCTTTGCTCTTTTAAATTATTTATGGTATTACCTTTTATACCTAAATCATGCACCCATTTTGACCTTATTTTGATATGGGTTATGAAAGATAGATTTATGCTGAGTTTCTAACATTATTTTCCAGTTTTCCCAGCAATTTTTATGAAATAGTAAGTTCTTTTCCCTGAAGTTGGAGTTTGGGGATTTAACAAACACTAGATTACTTTAGTCATTGATTTTTGTATCTTGTGATTTAATCTATTCCACTGATTCACCACTTTATTCTTAGCCAGGACCATATAGTTGTTGTTGTTTTTTTTTGTTTTGTTTTGTTTTTTTATAGCTTTTTATTTACAAATATATGCATGGGTAATTTTACAGCATTGACAATTGCCAAACCTTTTGTTCCAATTTTTCCCCTCCTTTCCCCCACCCCTTCCCCCAGATGGCAAGTTGACCAATACATGTTAAATATGTTAAAGTATAAATTAAATACAATATAAGTATACAAGGACTATATAGTTTTGATGACTGCTGCTTTATAATAGTTTTAGGTTTGATACTGCCATGCCACTGTCCTTTGTATTTTTTTTTTTTTCATTAATTCCCTTGATATTCTTGACCTTTTTTTCTTTCAGATGAATTTTGTTATTATTTTTTTCTAGCTCTATAAAATAAGTTTTGGAGAGTTTGATATGGTACTGAAAACTTATTTAATAGACTAATTTAGGTAGAATTGTCATTTATATGATATTAGATTGGCCTACTCATGAACAAATGATATATTTTCTATTGTTTAGATCAGATTTTATTCGTGTGAAAAGTGTTTTGTAATTGTGTTTATATAATTCCTGGGTTTGTCTTGGCAGGTAGACACCCAAATATTTTATTTTGTCTACAATTATTTTAAATGAAATTTCTTTTTCTTTCTCTTGCTGCTGGACTTTGTTAGTAACATATAGAAATGCTGATGATTTGTCTGGGTTTATTTTATATCCTGCAACTTTGTTAAAGCTATTAATTATTTCAAGTAGGTTTTTGAATGATTCTCTAGCATTCTCTAAGTATACCATCATATCATATGCAAAGAGTGATAATTTTATTTCCTCAATGCCTGCTCTAAGTCCCTTAATTTCTTTTTCTTTTCTTATTTCTAAAGCCAACAATTCTAGTACAATATTGAATAATAGTGGTAATAATGGACATCCTTGTTTTAGCCTAAATCAATTTCTCAGTCATTACTATGCATGAACCTCTTTGGCAGTCTGGCAAAGGTGATAGACACCCTCTCAGGAAAAAAAATGTTTTTATGTACATAAAACATATGATTACAAAAAATAATTATATGGAAATTTTGTTCAGTCTTTTTTTAGTCACACACAGAGAAAACCAACAGACTATATAACAGTGAAAAAGGACTTGTCCTAGGAAGCAGAAAGTCATGGATTTATAGATCTAGAATTTAAAGAAACTTTCAAGATCATCTAGTCTGGGGGGGGGGTGGGGGGGGGGGAGGGTTTAAACTCAATAGAAATGGGGACCACTAATCTGTACATAAGGATACTTCTGGGTTACATATTGACTAAGTTTTAAAATGTCATAATTATGTTCTATTGTATTTTTATTTATTTCATTAAAACTTTCCCTAATTACATTTTAATCTCATTCTGGGTGTACTGGGATTGTTGAACACTGCATTTGACAACTCCAATCTAGTCCAATATTCTCATTTTATATTGAGAAAATTAAGAATCATAGAGTGTGGTTGATATTTCAGGAGTCACTAATGCCAGTATCCTCTTACTTCAGGTTCAATGTTGGCACAAAAGTAAGCACTCACAAGTCATTGAGCAGTTAACAAAAGGAGATTTAATTTGTCCTGACACAGCAAGGATATGATACAAGGATATGGGTCACTCAGCTTCCCAGAAATGTGTCTGATCATCAGAGCAACATAAGATAAAAGAGTAACTTGTGCAGTCTTCAGAAATCCACCAAGTCCAAGGGGTTCTGGGTGCCCATTGCTGGGACCTTTTTATGCCTTTAGATGATCAGTAAGCTGAATAAGAGGATCAGGGAAAGTTTTGTCTTATGTTTAGGGAAAGTGAATCCCTAAGGATTATGGTAGAAGGGGTTGGGGAAATTCCCTTCCGGGAAGAAGGAAGAAACTGGTTCAAGAAAACACTAGTAAATATTAATCCTGTCATAATTGCCTAGTTCAGTTCTATGTTCCTGTTCTTTTTCTTCCTGTCTTCATAGTCTTGGGAAAACATTCTATTTGCCCTTTGGGAAGATGCTTTGTTTATTCGTGACTGCAAATAAGTTATTTCATAATAATATAAAGAAATTGTAAATCAATGTTAGCAAATAATGGGAACCTTTCTAGGTTCAAAGGGATGAATCAAATATTCATTTCAGCTCTGAGAACAAAGAAATACCGAGTTAGTATCCATCATGAGATTTGTTAGAATCTTTTAAGTTTTAAGTCACTAAAACTGTCCTATGCCTTTGGGGGCATCCTAAAAAATAGTAATATCCTTTGAAAATATTCTTCTCAAAACTATCTTGTGAGTAGTTCTGTTCTGTTATTTTTCTATCATCGCCATTTTACAGATGAGGAAACTGAGATTAAACAATTTGCCTGGAATCAATCAGGTAATATGGAGCAGACCCAGGATTTAAACCCAGGTCTTCTGGCTCCAAAATGGATTTTCTTGCTCACTGCATCAATGCTACTCAGGAGGCAATATCTAGTCCCAGTTCTGTCAATAACTTGCAGTTTGACTTATAGTGTTTTATCTTTCTTTCGCAAGGTCTTATTTTTTTTCATCTATACAAGTGAGGATTTGGAATAAATAACCTCTCAGATCCCTTCTAACTCTGATGCCCTGAGATTTCCTCTCCTATAGGTTCAGTTCATACGGCTAAAAACCAAACTGCAAACTCTTATTCTGACCTTGATCATTCCTACACTAAAGCTTAAAGTTCAGTGGATTTTAAATAACATGGTTTTACCAATTAAGTTAAATAAATAGACAAATAAAGTTGTAATTGGCCTCTAGTAACATCTGTAGGCCCTGAAGTAATAACAAACAGAAACAAATAGTTTTAGGCAATAATGTGACTTCCTTCCCTTTATCAGCCAGTATCCTTCCAAAGCTGGCCACCTCTTCCTTTCTAATTTCTACCCTGGCAGCATTTCCTTTAGGGATCTCTAATTCCCTCCATATATCAAATATTACAGTTGTCCAACATATTAGCCCGCTCATTTCATCTGGAATTATTGTCCTGGGATCTCTGGACAGACTAGTTAGCAAATTCATAATATACTTCTAATTCCCAAAACTAGCTCCTAGCTTGTCAAGTAAGCTCTGTTCCCTCCCCACCTCCCCCAACTAGAGAACATTCATGGCCATTAGGAAATGAAGTTATTTGGATTTCCCAAGCACATTTGAATTACACAACTCCTACATTTCACACCAGGGAGTCATAGTTCAGCAACACATTCCTGTTCTAATATCTCCCCAGGAAGGCATAAAGTTTATTATTTAAAACTGATCATTATTCTCAGAGATGAGGAAGGTAAACAGAAAAGCCTGGATTTCCTGATGCATACCAGTGTTAGCTGCTAGTAACATTTTTTTTCATGTTGATCTGTTATTTCATTCATGTGGAGGACTCCCAGTGAGGGAAGTCCCCTCACTGTGCATCACAACTTGAACTCACAAAGTCTGAAAAAGTTGTCTGGGGATTGTCAGAGTTTGAGTGACTTGCCCTTGGTTACACAGTTAATGTATTACAGGGAAAAGATTTGAACTCAAATCTTCTTTATTCCAGGGTTGATTTTTTTTATCCACTATTGTTCTTCATTCTCAAAGAGAACCAGGACATCAGGGAGATGATACCAGGACATGCAGGACATGGATTGGATTAAAGTGAGGGAGACTGTGCAAAGTCACCTGCTTCACTTTCCCCTCCAGAACCATCTGGGTCCAGGGATAAAATATAGATCAGGATGCCTGGAGATGGCCCTGGATGAAATGGGAGACAATGATCTTTTTAAGCTAAGGTTTTTCAACAGGTTTCAGCCATTCAGTGATTAAGGCTAGTAGCAATTGAAGCAAAGAATCTTATCTTTCCCCCAAGTCCAAAAACAAAAAAATCTAAACAAATGAATCAAATGAATCTAGGAGGGGAAGATCCTGAGTGTTTGGGGCTTTGGGCACATGTCATTAGGAGATAGGAAAAAAACCATTATCTTTTACTGTAGATTGCCAATGATGAGACAAATATTGTGAAACTTTTACTATAACTAATTTAGAATATCAGGTGAGGACCTCATCCTGCTACACAATCCAAGTATATGCTGATCCAACCTATCAATGTCCACCTCTGGACACCTAGGACAGACTCTTTTGAAACCTTTCTCTAGGCTAAAATACATTTAGCTTCTTAAGGAAATAACCTACCTAGCATGTCTCAAAATGATCCCCAGGGTGGATATGTTTTTGGACAAGAAACCTTTTCTACATCAGTGACATAGGCTGTGAATTAGCTTAGCCAGCAACCTCTGAAAGGATTAATGAGGTCCCTGAGGCTATGTAATTGTCACCTGACCTCCGGCCTCCCGCTTTCTCTCCTCTGCTACCCTAAGAAGTAAACTTGACCTGAAAATTATTGTTCTTAGCAAGTATCTTTTTTTCTAATCCTCTTTTGTCTTTGAGATCATTGCTGGCTTCCTATGCTGCTTGTCTCATTCAAACACAGAATTATGTAATCTTCCCATTAAAAAAGCATTGTGTTGTTGTAATTGTTCAATTGTTTAGTCCTGACTGATTATACACAAGAAGTTTTCTTGTTATTTGTCATTTATTTGTCCAATGTGTCCCCATTTTACAGTTGAAGAACTGAGGCAAATAGGGATTAAGTGACTTGCCCAGGTCACACAGCTAGCAAGTATAAGACTCAGATCCTCCTGACTTCAAGAGTCATGTTCCATCCACTGTATCATTTAAGTGTCCCCTCAAAAAGAATATAGAGGTTATTTGGTTATTTAATACATTCTCCCCCCCCCCCCCCACACACACACACATACACACAATGTAGTGTGTAGTATAGTGTAATTTCCACTGTAGTTGGGAAAGGAAAAGTTACAGAAAGGAGACAAGTCTCACCCCGGGAATAAGGCACCCAGGTCCCACTTGTTGGGACCTAAGATTGTATCTTGTTTTTCCAATCCTAGATACAATGTTTTCCAGGCTGTAAAGTGGGGAATTCCTAAAACAAACTACCAAAGGACTTTTTAAAATAGATCTGAAAAAATAATAATGAACTTCATCTGGAAGAACAGGTCAAGGTTAAAGAAAAAAAAGAAAAGGTCAGGAATCTCTTGAGAAATAATGAAAAAAAAAAAAAATGGAAAGAGGCAAAGAAATACCAGATCTTAAACTATACAACAAAGTATAAGATATTCAAACGAAATTATTATTAAACCATTTCCTAAGAAGTAGGGAAATCTATTAATGGAACAGATTAGATATCAATCTGTGCCAGAAAATAAACACAATATTATAGTGTTCAATAAACTCAAAGACCCTAGTTATTGGCCTACAGGCTCACTGCTGAGAGAAGAGGAAAACAATCTGTTGGAAATAAGGGATAGATTAACGTATTCCACATATCAAGATAAATGCCAAATGGATATTTGACATATATAAAAAAATCACAATATAAGCAAAATAGAGGAATAAAGAAGAAATTACATTTCAGACTTATGGATGGTGAAAATAGTTCATGCCCAAATAAGGGATAGAGAAGATTATTTTACATATTACATAACATTAAAAATTTTTACACAAATTAATGCAGTTAAAATGTTATGGGAAATAGTTAACTAGGAAAAAAATCTTTGCATCATCTTTCTCTGATGAAGGTCTCATTGTCAAGATACAAAAGGAATTGACTGAAATTTATAAGAATAAGAGCCATTCTCCAATTGATAAACAGTCAAAGGATATTGGACAGGTAGTTTTTACAAAAAATAATCTAAGTTATCAAAATCTATAAATGTTCCAAATCATTAATAAGTAGAGAAATAAAAGATTAAAGTATCTCTGAGATTCTACCTCATACCCTTCAGGCTGGTAAAAATGGAAAATGTTTGAGAGATTGCTGGAAGACAGGTATATTTATAAATCTTTGGTGTCCAGCCATTCTTGAAAACAATTTGGAATTATTTTCTGCCTCCCCTGCCTAATTGGAATCAATAACAAGAACAATAATAAATATGCATCATCAATCAAATCATTTCCACATTGGTGATGTCCAGACTTAATTCAGTGTAAGGAACTCATCTCCATCCATAGGAGCATTCCTTCATCAATGGGAGCTCCTTCCACGTCAAGTAAGGCTTCCTTCCCCCTCCTCCCAACCCCTTTTCAATCTTTCTTCCTTCCTCCTCATCTACTTCCCTATAGGCTGTTCTCTTTTTTGAGGTTATCTCCTCTCATTGGTGGCATTTTATTTCACCCAGGCATATCATCCCCCTCCTTTTCTTTCCCCTTTCGTTTACCTACCTATGTTGTAATGAAGTACCCCCACTCCTGTAGGCAGGGAATTAACAGGCTCTGTTCATCAAGCTCCCCATTATCTTTTTTTTTTTTTTAAATTTAATAGCCTTTTATTTACAGGATATATGCATGGGTAACTTTACAGTATTAACAATTGCCAAACCTCTTGTTCCAATTTTTCACCTCTTACCCTCCCACCCCCTCCCCTAGATTCCCCATCATCTCTTAAGAGTTCTATAGATTTTCATCTTCACTCCTTTCTCCTTGTGAACATTTATTTTTGGCACATAATTTCTGTTTTGGAGAGATTGAGGAAATCAGAGAAAATGTCTAGTCTTACCATCTTGCTGCTCACCATGACCTGAAAGTCTCATTTAGCTTCAGTTTTGTCCAGTCATCAAGAAAAGCTTAAGGAAGTTAGAGAAGCTTGCGTCAAAAAATAAAATTAAAAAAATTTAAAGACTCTTGTGTCAAAGAAAATGTTCCTGCAGAAACAAGAAAGTAAATGTTAAGCATGAGAAATATTTATATGTACCATATTTATAATCAGAGGGCATAGGTTTCAAATCTCACCTCACAAAACATGCAATAATAAAATATTTCAAAAGACAGTGGTTAAGAAAAATGAACTTTAAATGAAAGAGGATTTTCAAATATTTCCAATGAAAAAACTGGAAATGAAAAGAAACTTTAAAATATAAACATGAGAGTCAAGAAAAAACATTAAAAAATAAATACAAATGAAACAATCAGAAAGGACTTTATAAGGGTGAACCATTTATATTCTTTTAAGAAATTTTTTAGCATTAATTCTTATATATTGAATTCTCTTCCTCCTTCCTGCTTTTCTTACTCTGCTGTTGAGAAGGCAAACAATATGATATCCATTATACATGTGAAGTCATGTAAAACTGTTTATATTCTAATGCAGAGGAGGTATTTTTAGAAGGGTCCATTTTAAATTCAAATGTCACAAGGCATCATAGATGTAGTAAATCAAAACAGAAGATTTGCAAATAGTTTTGTTATATTTTGAAAATGCATAAGAAAAGAAAAGGAAGGAGGAAGAGCTACATACAAGGAAAATGAGAGAAACATTTGTTAACACACAATCGAGTTATGAAAATAGAACTACATGCAAACATGAAAGGAATAGGAAGAATAGGCTCACTGGAATTTCATTTTCACATAAACTAGTTAAAAGAAGGCAGTTCATACACATAAAATTTGGTATAGAAAATAAGCTCAACTCAACAGAGATAAAGTTAGAAACAGGAAGAGAGGAAAGGGTGAGGGTGGTTTCAGGGAGAAATTAGTCATAAGCAAAAAACCCCTTAAATTGCAAAGGGGATAGTGTTAAGAAGATTAGGGGGGGGGGGGGAACAGGCTGGAGAAGAGTGATAATTTGAAATAGAGTATAAAAGAATAGAAATAAATAATTACAAATGATAAAGTATGAATGTGAATAGGATGAACTCACCCATAAAACAGAAAAAGTAAGCATAAAGGTCCAGAAAGTAAAATCCAACAATATGTTATCTACAATAATCAGCCTTGAAAGAAAAATGTAGGTAGAGTTAAAAAAAAAAAAAGGGATTTGGGCAAAATCTATTATACCTAGGTTGTACCAAAAAACCAAACAAAACCCCAAACCAAATCCAGTAGGTAGTAATTGTGGTTTCAGAAAAGGCAACAGCAAAAAAATAATTATTTAAAGGAGATTAATAGAAAGAAAATACATTTTGTTGAAAGGTAACAGAAAATGAGATGATTTCAATACTTACCATAAAAGCAACTCCATGGCATAGCTTCTAAATACTTAAAGGAAAAGCTAAACTAATTAGAAAGAAAAGTAGACAATAAAAACTATAATAATGAAGGACATCAACTTACCTGTATAAACCCTAGATGAGTCTATCAAAAATTAAAATAAAAAAGGACATAAATAGAATTTTAGAAAAATTAGATATGAGACCTCTGGTTATTAGCAAATAGAAATAAAAAGGAGTTTACATATCTCTTGCATTAAATTTTTACAAAAATTGATTATGTCTTAGAATATGAAAACCTCCCAAAGACAGAAAAACAGAAATATTATACACATCATTTACTGGCCATAACAATCACATTATGTCAAATAAAGAACTAATGAAAAAAAAGTATTACAAATAAAATGAAAATTAAATAACTTAATCCTGAAGAGCTGCTGAGCAAAAAGCAAACCACAGAAATAACAGAAAATTTCATTAAAGAGAATAACAACAATGAGATAATATTCCAAAAATATTAAGTACAGCCAAAGTGGTCATTAGAGGAAATTTACATCTCTAAATAGTTTTATTAGTAGAAAAGAGAAAGAACAGATTGCTGAATTGGGAATACAATTAAAAATACTACAAAGCCAATACTTTTAAAACTGCAATTAAATTTGTTGTTGTTCGGTTATTTTCTCAGTTGTGTCCAACTCTTTGTGATCCTATTTGGGATTTCTTGCCAAGTATATTGGAGTGGTTTGTTATTTTCCTTCCATCAACTCATTTTACAAAAGAGGAAACTGAGGCAAACAGGGTTAAGTGACTTGCCCAGGGTCATACAGATAATAAGTGTCTGGAGGTTTGATTGTAATTCATTTGGATGAGTCTTCCTGATTCCAAGCCTAGTCAATGCTCTTTCCTCTGCACTATCTAGCCCATGGCACATAGTAAGTGCCATATAAATTTTAGCTATCATCATCATGATTTTTACTTAAGAGTTTCATTTTTTTTACTAAATGAGAGCAACCTGTAAATGTATATAAATAAAAATAAAATGTAAATGTATATAATATAAAAACTATCAATAAAACTTTAAAAAAAAGAAAGAAAAAACAAATCTCACTTCTGGTACTCCCTGCCTGTGTGACTTTCAATAGATCACTTAACTCCTTTGGAGTTTTTTTTTTTTACATACTGCCATTGCAAAATGAATGAATGAACTAGATGGTCACTGAGATCTAGGGCCCCAGTGTGGGGGCTCTAGAAAGCATAGTACTTTTTGACACCCCAATTTGGGGCTCTAGAAAGCACACTACAAATAACAATGATTGTGGACCCACACTTAACACCATATACCAAGATAAGATCAAAATGGGTCCATGATTTAGACATAAAGAACGAGATTATAAACAAATTGGAGGAACATAGGATAGTTTATCTCTCAGACTTGTGGAAGAGGAACAAATTTGTGACTAAAGATGAACTAGAGACCATTATTGATCACAAAATAGAAAATTTTGATTACATCAAATTAAAAAGCTTCTGTACAAACAAAACTAATGTAAACAAGATTAGAAGGGAAGCAACAAACTGGAAAAACATCTTCACAGTTAAAGGTTCTGATAAAGGCCTCATTTCCAAAATATATAGAGAATTGACTCTAATTTATAAGAAATCAAGCCATTCTCCAATTGATAAATGGTCAAAGGATATGAACAGACAATTTTCAGATGATGAAATTAAAACTATTACTACTCATATGAAAGAGTGTTCCAAATCACTATTGATCAGAGAAATGCAAATTAAGACAACTCTGAGATACCACTATACACCTGTCAGATTGGCCAGAATGACAGGGAAAGATAATGCAGAATGTTGGAGGGGATGTGGGAAAACAGGGACACTGATACATTGTTGGTGGAATTGTGAATACATCCAGCCATTCTGGAGAGCAATTTGGAACTATGCCCAAAAAGTTATCAAACTGTGCATACTCTTTGATCCAGCAGTGTTTCTACTGGGCTTATACCCCAAAGAGATAATAAAAAAGGGAAAGGGACCTTATGTGCCAAAATGTTTGTGGCAGCCCTGTTTGTAGTGGCCAGAAGCTGGAAAATGAATGGATGCCCATCAATTGGAGAATGGTTGAGTAAATTGTGGTATATGAATGTTATGGAATATTATTGTTCTGTAAGAAATGACCAACAGGACGAATACAGAGAGGATTGGCGAGACTTACATGAACTGATGCTGAGCGAAATGAGCAGAACCAGGAAATCATTATATACCTCAACAGCGATACTGTATGAGGATGTATACTGATGGAAGTGGATTTCTTCAACAAAGACAAGATCTAACTGAGTTTCAATTGATCAAGGATGGACAGAAGCAGCTACACCCAAAGAAAGAACACTAGGAAATGAATGTAAACTGCTTGCATTTTTGTTCTTCTTCCCGGGTTATTTATACCTTCTAAATCCAATTCTCCTTGAGCAACAAGTAAACTGTTCGGTTCTACACACATATATTATATCCAAGATCCACTGCAATCTATTTAACATGTATAGGACTGCTTGCCATCTTCGGGGAGAGGGTGGAGGGAGGGAGAGGAAAAATCGGAACAGAAGTGAGTCCAAGGGATAATGTTGTAAAAAAGTACCCTGGCATAGGTTCTGTCAATAAAAAGTTATTTAAAAAAAAACAAAAACAAAAACAAAAACAAAATATATAGAGAGCTGACTCTAATTTATAAGAAACCAAGCCATTCTCCAATTGATAAATGGTCAAAGGATATGAACAGATAATTTTCAGATGATGAAATTGAAATCATTACCACTCATATGAAAAGATTCTCCAAATCATTATTAATCAGAGAAATGCAAATTAAGACAACTCTGAGATACCACTACACACCTGTCAGATTGGCTAAGATGACAGGAAAAAATAATGATGAGTGTTGGAGGGGATGTGGGAAAACTGGGACACTGATACATTATTGGTGGAGTTGTGAACGAATCCAACCATTCTGGAGAGCAATCTGGAATTATGCCCCAAAAGTTATCAAACTGTGCATGCCTTTTGATCCAGCAGTGTTTCTACTGGGCTTATACCCCAAGGAGATACTAAAGAAGGGAAAGGGACCAGTATGTGCCAAAATGTTTGTGGCAGCCCTGTTTGTAGTGGCTAGAAGCTGGAAACTGAGTGGATGCCCATCAATTGGAGAATGGTTGGGTAAATTGTGGTATATGAATGTTATGGAATATTATTGTTCTGTAAGAAATGACCAGCAAGATGAATACAGAGAAGCTTGGAGAGAATTACATGAACTGATGCTAAGTGAAATGAGCAGAACCAAGAGATCATTATATACGTCAACAACGATACTGTATGAAGATGTAATCTGATGGAAGTGGATTTCTTTGACAAAGAGACCTAATTCAGTTTCAATTGATCAATGATGGACAGAAGCAGCTACACCCAAAGAAAAAACACTGGGAAATGAATGTAAACTGTTTGCATTTTTGTTTTTCTTCCAGGGTTATTACTACCTTCTGAATCCAATTCTCCCTGTGCAACAAGAAAACTGTTTGGATCTGCACACATACATTGTATCTAGGATATACTAGGACATATTCAACATGTATAGGACTGCTTGCCATCTAGGGGAGGGGGTGGAGGGTGGGAGGGAAAAATCGGAACAGAAGTGAGTGCAAGGGATAATGTTGTAAAAAAAATTACTCTGGCATGGATTCTGTCAATAAAAAGTTACTATAATTAAAAAAAAAAATAAAACAATGATTGGAGGCTCTTTGAAGGAAGGGACTAACTTGCTTCTTTTTGTATCCCCAGCACTTAGCACAGTGCCTAGCACATAGCAGGTACTTAAGGATAAATGTTTATTGATTAATTCCTTGATTGACTTTAGCTAAATCTCAATTTTCTCATCTTTGAAAGGAGGATATTGGAGTAGATTATTTCTAGATTCCTTCTAGGGCAGGTAAGTGGTACAGGGGCTAAAATGCCATCAAATCTAGACTCAGATATTAGCTGAGTGATCCTGGGCAAGTCATTTTATCTTGTTTGCCTCAATTTCCCCATCTACAAAATAAGCTGGTAAAGGAAATGGCAAACCACTCTAATATCTTTGCCAAGAAATCCCCAAATGGGGCCACAGAATTCATATACAATGGAACAACAAGGTCTCTTTCAGTTATAAGCTATTTTCTTAGGTCCTCTAATAATAAATACCTTCCTATAACTATAGTGTAAGGGGATCTCAAAGGAGAGATTAAAGGAGAAAAACATGGGACCCTTGTTGGGGAGAAAAGAATCATTAGAGGATATATTAATCACAGCACTTTTGAGTGTTTATTTTATTTTAGTATCTTTTTGTCCAGAGCCCTTGGAACTACTCAGTTTAAAAAAAAAAAAAAAAAAAAAAAAAGGCAACCTCCCCTGCTATCTGCCCTTTGTTCCACAGAACTTTGCTTTGCATAAAGAGAAAAATGTGGAAAAGAGAAGCTTTTTTTGCCTTTGCTCCCCCCCCCCCCCCAAAACCTGGCAGCTTCATCATGCCTATTAAATGAATCCTGCTAACTAGATTTCTGAACAAAAGTCTTGGGCTTCACAGGTAGGATATAGGAGTTTTTCTGATAAGGAATATAGGGAGTCACTTAGTAATTTCTCAGGTGATGCTCGGCCAATTTCATAATCCTACAAGTTAGGCAATTCCCTTCCCTGCCCAACTAAACAAGTCCCAACAGTTCCTGTGTGGAAGCAATCCATTCAGCAAGGCCTTCTGTCCTGGCTCAGTTTTAGGTCCTGGCTAATATCCAAAAAGATTTGCTGTTGTTTTAAAAGTTAGGTGTTAAAATGGTGTCGATTGATATGGTATAAAATGCAGAATTTGATCCCTATGTGGGTCAATTATCTTTTTTTTCCTCATCTTCGTGTGTGTGTGTGTGTGTGTGATAGTATTTGGAATCATCTTCATCACCCATTACTGGTTCATTCTTAGGCAAGTTAATTAATCTATCTATATTCCTGTAATGTAGTAAGTTTTAGATCTGCAAGACCACTTGGAGCCCAATTCTCTCAAGGGACTGAAAGTCCAGAAAGATTAACTGGTTTGTCCAAAATCACATAATGAAAGAGGCAGGGTTTCTTCCAGTCAATGCAAGAGACTCGAAACATTGTGTTCTTTCCACTTTTATGCACTGACTCTAATGAAGAGAGATCAAAGCAAATCTATTCTCATTCTTGGAGGGGAAACCCAAGACGCTTAACTAATTGATAGTAAATCAGTGTTTAATAAACAATGACCCGTACAACCATGGCCAAACCTCAGCCCATCATTTACCCTAAGAGACACTAGATTCCTACAGGAGAATTATCCTGAGCTCAGAGAGATGGCCTTTTCTTATCTTGCTCAGGATGAAGTCCCTACCACTTTCACCAGCCTCCAGATCCAAACCTCACCATATTTATATCCCTCTTTCCATTGAAAAATTTGAAAACAAACTAATTCCTCTTCAGACCAATGCTCTATTCACTATACCTTTCAAATCAATTTAAATAACATTCTATTTCTGAGTAGAATATAGGAAAGATCAAAAGTATAAATTACAATTTATATTATATTTAAATTATAATTTATAAGACTAACCATATTATGCTGTATATATACATATGTGTGTGGATATTGTTGTATGTGTGTATATAAACATATATATGTATAAATAGAAATGTGTGCATGCATATGTGCATATACATTTACATGTGTTTATGTTTGCATATATAATCTATGTATGAACAATATTAGGTGCATATGCACATCCAATTATGTATATATTATATATATGCATATATATACCTAATTATATATGTACAGAAATGTGTCTATATAGACATCTGTGTATGTCTGTGTATTCTATTGTAACCCCATCCTGCCAGGGAACACCTTTGTTTCCACCACATCCTGAGCTTGCAGCTGCTTTATCCCATTAGCCGCTGATTCAGAAGCCTGGAAGATCACACCATTAGGTCACAGAAAAGGAAGTGCATTGAATACCTCAGCGGTGAGCATCATGGAATTAATGAAACAGCCCAGCTGCGTCACTGATTGATGGCTCTCTCCCTGGGCTCCCTCTGAACAGCCTCATCACTGACCTGATCCTGCAGAGATATCTAAGGACCTTTGCCAGGGAGTGGGGACCAGCAGCGGCATTTTGCTGCCATCTGCCTGCAGGATGCTGCAACAGCAGCTCCTAGCTCCAACACACCCAGAATTCTTATGAGCTCAAGCAGGATGAGCAAAATTGGTGCAGAGTTTTTCCTAGGATCCTCCTGCCTCCCTCTTCAGGGTCTCTTCATGATCTTCCCTCACCTTCTGAGATGGGTCTCGTGTCTTAGGACCTCAATTTTTCTGTATCTCTTAACTTTTGGAGAAAAAATTCCCTTGAGACTCCAAAAAAAGGAATTGCTGGAGGGCCCTGCCCTCTCTGGGTACTCTCAACTTATCAGTGTCCTTGAACTGTGATTCCCAGACCTGAACCTAACACTCAGATCTGACCTGAACAGGGTGAACGATCTATAACTTTAATATATTTCTGAAGGTTTTGGGGGGTTTAATTTTTTTTTTTTTTTTTTGGTCCTTGAATTTTTTTTTCTAACCCCAGGAACAATGGCTTGCACATACTAAACACTTTAAATCTTGCTGAATTGAACTGAATTTGGGTGACAGACCTTCCTGTGTGTCAATTGAAAAGGCTGACCAGAGGTTCTGAGGTTTTTGCTTGTTTGCCTTTAAATTACTGTTATCATTTTTATTTAGGAGTCAGAAGACCGCAGCGGAGTCCTTTTCTGCCATTTTTGACCTTGGGCAAAATTTCTTCTGTTTTCTGAACCTTTGCTTATCTGTAAAATGTAAATAATAATTCTTTCATCACTTTCTTCATCAAAACATCACTGTTTTAAGTATCAAGTGAGATGATAAAAATATTTTTAAAATGTATAGCACTATAAAAATGCAAAGGGTTTTTATCATTATTATATTACTTAGCTTCCTGAAGTTAGGAACTGTGTCTTATACATGTTTTTAGTTGGTCATTCCTCCCCCAAACACATATAGTACCTATAGAAATTGCAATAAATCTTTAACTATTGATTCTTAGAGAGCCTGCCAATTCTTAAGAGTGACTATTAACTCTTGACTTCCCACAACTTCCCAGAAGGAACACAGTTTGTGAAAGCCATAGTGGAGGGTAAAAGAAAAGACTTAGGAGGGAGTGAAAAAGAAAGGAGAAAAGCAGCATGAAAGGGGTGACCCAACGCTAAAAATAGACTCCACTTGATTTACAATTTGAGCTTGAGGCAGCCCTTTTTGGAGGACAAGACCAGTTTCAGTAGGTGCATCCTTTAACAGAACAGCAGCAGAAGGAGTTGGGATTTCTGCAGGACTGGTAACTCCCAGTGTGAGCACTGCCTCCATCTACACAGATTGCTTCCTGCCTATTACTATAAGTATTTTTTTGTTATTGTTCAGTCATGTCCTAGTCTTTTTGACTCCATTTGGGGTTTTCTTGGCAAAAATATTGGAGTGGTAATCCACACCTTTAGCAAGGTTGCAGGATACAAAATAAACCCACATAAGTCATCAGCATTCTTATATATCACTAACAAAATCCAATACTTAGAGTTACAAAGAGAAATTCCATTTAAAGTAACTGCCGATAGTATAAAATATTTGGGAACCTATCTGTCAAGAGAAAGTCAGAAACTATATGAGCAAAACTACAAAAGACTTTCCACACAAATTAAGTCTGATCTAACCAATTAGAAAAATATCAAATGCTCTTAGAGAGGGCGAGCAAATATAATAAAGATGACAATACTACCTAAATTAATCTATTTAGCGCTATACCAATCAGACTCTCAAAAAACTATTTTAATGATCTAGAAAAAATAACGACAAAGTTCATATGGAAAAACAAAAGGTCAAGAATTTCAAGGGAATTAATGAAAAAAAAATCAAATGAAGGTAGCCTAGCTGTACCAAATCTAAAATTATATTATAAAGCAGCTGTCACCAAAACCATTTTATATTGGCTAAGAAATAGACTAGTTGATCAGTGGAATAGGTTAGGTTCACAGGACAAAACAGTCAATAACTTTAATAATCTAGTGTTTGACAAACCCAAAGACCCCAGCTTTTGGGATAAGAACTCACTGTTTGACAAAAATTGCTGGGAAAATTGGAAATTAGTATGACAGAAACTAGGCATTAACCCATACTTAACACTCTACACCAAGATAAAGTCAAAATGGATTCATGACCTTAACATAAAGAATGAGATTATAAATAAATTAGAAGAACGTAGGATAGTTTACCTCTCAGACCTGTGGAAGAGGAAGGGAGTATCTGAGGCACAAGAGATTAGATGATGGGCTTAGGGTCCATTAACTATATAGTATATGTCAAAGGGAAGACTGAAAGGAGATCTTTTAAAAATTTTTTTTGATAAAAGCTTTTTTTATTTTCAAAACACATGCAAAAAACAGTTTTCAACATTCACCTCGCAAAATCTTGTATTCCAAATTTTTCTCCCTTCCTTCTTCCTTCCCTAGTAATCCAATATAGGTTAAATACATGCAGATCTTTTAAACATATTTCTACATTTATCATGCTGCACAAGGAAAATAAATCAAAAAGAAAAAAATAAGAGAAAAAAAACAAGCAAATAACAGTAAAAAAAAGGTGAAAAATACTATGTTGTGATCCTCATTCAATTCCCACAGTCCTCTCTCTGGATGCAGATGGGTCTTTCCATCACAAGTGGGAGTTAATAAAGTGTCTGACTAGGGACAGAATGTCTGGAGTCTCCTTTTCTGAGTTTACACATTGACAATGAGTTATACCAGTCTTAATGAACCAGAGGGAAGTTTTTCAACTAAGGGGATTGAGACAGAACAATTAGGGAAATTGAGGCAGAACAATTTAGGGAAATTGAGTCAGGACAATTAGGGAAACTGAAACAGGACAATTAGGGAAACTGAGTCAGGAAAATAAAAGAGAACTGTGACACAATATATCCTAATCTTCATGACCCCATTTGGGGTCTTTTTGGCAGAGATGCTGCAGTGGTTTGCCATTTCCTTCTCCAACTCCTTTTAACAGATGAGGAAACTGAGGAAAGACACAGCTAGGAAGTATCTGAGATTAGATTTGAACTCATGAAAATGAGTCTTCCTAATTCCAGACTTGGTGTTCTATCTATTATGATTTGCCCAGGGATAAAGAGGCAGTAAATATCTGACACCAGATTTGACTCCAGATCAGCATTCAATCAATTGTGCTGCTCCAGACTGCCATTTTGCAGATGAAGGACCCAAGGTCAGGCAAAATGATTTACTTAGAGTCACAATTAGTAAGTAGCAAGAGTGGGATTTGAATTCATGTCCTCTAATCCCAAACCCTGCACTCTTTGAGCAATACTAATTCTGTGTTTTAAAAAATCTTCTGGAGAAGAATAGGCTGCCCTTCACAAAAATGAACTTTCACATTGTAAAACTTCAAATCCAGACAAGCCACGGTCTGCATCCATTGCCAGATTTCTTTAACATCTGCTGAGTTCATTGTATGAGTCCAGTAAATACTTGTGGCATTTGTTTAATGGAATTGAATTGAATTTCTATATATTAATTTTTCAGTCCCTGAGGCTGAGTTTTCTGGAGGAAATCTTAAGATCTTACAGAAGGGCAGCTGGTTGGAGTGGAATAGGGTGGAGGGAGCTTTTGATGATATGTTTAATGTAACAAATTAAGAGAAAGAGAAATTCCATCAAAAGAAAGTCATATGCTCTTGAATTCTATTCCTGGACCTCCCATTGACAATGGAGGACCCCAGGCAAGTCAATAAATACTTTACCTCAGAGCTGGAAGGAACCTCAGAAATATAACTGACCTAATCCCTTGCTTTCCATAGATTAACTATAAATTGTCACTTTGCAGATTAAATTCCTGAAGCCCAGAGACATAAAGGTTTGCCCAAACGCCACTTAGATGATATGGTGGGCAACTGGAACCCCAGCTGAAGACTTTTGCCTTCTAATGCAGTGTATAAATAACATCATGTTGCCTCTTACTTAAATCACTCTGTGTTTCAGTTTCTCCATGGTACATTGAAATAAAAATAAATACCACTATTGATACTATTTATAAACGTATTTAAATATAACTGAGCTATTTTTAACTTGTGAATAAAAAAGATTTGCCTTTTATAGCTTTGGAGACCTCTTAGCATGGGATCAAAGAATATCTGTTATTATGAACTAAAGATTGACCTAAAGTCTTTTTTTTTTTTTCTCTCTTGGAATGACTATGCCAGATAGTATGATGTTAGATCTAAAATGCTAAGTGGAGAGCAGGAAAATATAGGTTTGAACCCATCTGTGATAACTTATTAGCTATGGTAAAATTTCAGAAATTTTCTTTTTTGTGCTGTGCCTCAGAATTGTAGGAATTTGTATGTCTCTCTCTCTCTCTCCCTGCTTCTTTGAAGAAATTGGAAGGGTCCCAGAGAAGAACAAAGATTTTGTGTGGGTCCCACAAGTTACTTCAGTTCTGGAACTCTCTAGGGCAAAGTTAGCCAATTTACTGGTCAATGGAATCATTCCAGTGTGGAATTTCTTTCAGAGATCAGATACTCAATTGAGATAATCTGTGGTTAGTAGGCAGAATAACTCTCACTACAAGGTCAAGACATCATTGCCCTTGGATTGTAGACTCAGCATTTTTTTGGCTGCTTTGACTTTTTAATCATTTCAAACATATTTTCCCCTGCAGGTTTTGCTGTGATTCCTCAGTATTTTTCGTGGGAACTTGAAAAACTGCCATCTTAAGACTTTCATAACACAGATTCTTGACATTTAAAATGAAATGCTCTTTTTCCCCATCAGAGCAACATGGTACAGAGCAAAGAGTACTGAATTTGGAGTCCAAGAATCTGGATTCAAATCTTGGCCCTACTATTTATTACCTTGGGTCACTTTACTTCTCTGAGCTGCAGATTCTTTATCTTTAAAATGAAAAGGTTGACCTCTGTGACTTTGGAGGCCCCTTGCAGATCTAAATTTGTGTTGCTATTAATGAAGATTATGCATCACAAAATGAAGGAAAAAAAGCAAAAGCCTGGGTCTGTGCAGCATAGAAAAAAGAGACTTGCAGAATACTTCATGACAAATGTCAAGGATTATCTAGCAAGGGATTAGTTGCTCTTCTATCTCCATTGAGAGGTTAATTAAGAAGTAAGTTACTAGGAAGAATTTTTTTCCTATCATAGGGAATGTGAGATACTTTACCCTAGGATGTGATTCTGGGTTTTCATTTCTTAGAAACTTCAAAAGAGAAGGAAAAGAAAATTTTCTTTCTGTACCCGATTTAAATTTAGGTCTATTTGGAAGCAAGGGGTTATGATTAGGAGGATAGTAGAGTTAATTTTCATTTAGCAGTGTTCAAAAAGCATTGATTTCAAAGCCTAGAACCTAATTTCAGAGAAGATGTCCCCCCCAAAAATGTGAAAAGGTGTCACATGTTTCATTTTTTTATGAGGATCCAATAATACCTTGAATGAATTAGAAAAGCAGAGACTGGCATGAAAAAAACTGGTCACCCCAAAGTGACCCAGTTGTCAATGTAGGAGGAAAACTTGAAGAGGAACTCAGCTCTAGATGAGATGCAGAGAAGAAAAATGGAATCTAAAAAGAGGAGGTAGCAAGAAACACATAAAGCTGAAGGAGATGAGTTGCAGGCAGAAGGGGGCCAAAATTATGAATGTGTGGGCTGGCTGATTCAAGGGATTTTTGATGAGTGCTGCTGAATGGCCCCACCTAGCCATTCACTAATAGCCTTAGAAAGTAATTCTGAATCTCTTTCCTCCTTTTTAATTTCCTCAAGAGTATTTAAAACTTGGATATAGGGAAAAGCTTGCTTACTTTAAACATTTACTTTGTCTTTGTAAACAGAACAATACATACAAATAGAATTAAACATAAGCATTTGTGAGCACTTATTGGAAATGTTATTGGAAGGAAATAATGGAGAGGGAGCATTACCAGAGAAATAGGAAGGCACTTGAATCTCTCAGGCTATATATAATTTTCCAACTACACCTATTCCAGTATATATTTCACTCCCCTAGGACGGAGGTTTTTAAAGGTTCTTTTTCATGTTATGGACCACTTTGATAGTCTGGTAAAGACAAGGGACCCCTTCTCAGAATGTTCTGACTGAAGGAAAGATCTAGTACTGAGGCATTTTGCCAGAATCCTGTCTCTGGCTGGGGATTTGGAGCTTCAAAAGATAAAGAGAAATTACCGATTCTTTGATAGAACTTCACAGGGCAGAGGATTGTTAATACCAGGAAACATACCTTGGCTGAAGGGGGGAAATGGAAATAATTAAGCAACCATGCTCACTATGCCTAAATCACTAAACTACCAAAACAAAAAAGTGTTGTTATGTAAAGAACACTGGAATTAGAATCAGAAGACCTAGAACTCAAGTTTTAGGGTTGCTATTTGGCCCTGTGATGTTGCGCAAATCATTTCACTTTTCTCAAGTTTCCTCTGAGCTCAATTCCTCATTTGTAAATTAGGAATCATAACACTACCTGCCTCACAGAAAGTGTAAAATAAGATCATTGGAGATACTTCCATTCAATCAGTATTGATTAAGTACCTAACCTAGGTTAGGTGCTCTGCAAAGTTTGGGGATGCAAAGGGTTAATATCCTCAGAGATTTCAAAATCCACTTCAGTATATTTTTGGTTTTTTGTTTTTGTTTTTGTTTTTAATATGGAGTTCCCTCAAGGAATCCATAGTTAGATTTCAGAGGGCTGGTGAAACATACATATTTATTTTTACTTGCCTATAACTGAAATTTAGCATTTCCTTCAGTCAGAACATTCTGAGAAGGGGTCCCTAGTCTTCACCAGACTGTCAGAGTAGTCTATAACATAAAAAAAAAAACCTTTAAAAACCTCTGTCCTAGGGGAGTGAAATATATACTGAAATAGGTGTAGATGGAAAATTATATATAGGAGAGGAAAGGTTTTTTTGAACAGGAACACAGTAAAACATAAACATAAGCATTTGTGCGGCCTGCATATTTACCTAAAAGATCATATATTAACATTTTCCATTTTCTCTATATTATTATCGTCTTATTTATTTTGTTAAATATGTCTTAATTACATTTTAACCTGGTTTCCCCATGAGCAACACTCCCAAGTGTCGTAAAACCAGATGAAATTGGATTGGAAAATGTTTAACAAAATAAATAATATTATACATATTACATTTTTAAATGTAAGTCAACATACAGAACCAGGAATCTTTACATATACATCAGCAACTCTGAGTTGAGAGATTAACCATTTTGCCCAGGAATATACAATCAATGCAACACCTGAACTTAATCCCTTCCTGCTTGGAGTTTCATCCTTTATCCACTACATCAAGTGGCCTCTCATGTGTTAAAATAGAAAAAGCAAACCTTTTTTCAGAGGTTTCCTCTAAACTTTGTATACAACAGGTTGCAAAATTGTTCCAGGAACTTCAAAGACTTAGGAAGCTGCAAAGAAGAAAGAATAGGGAGGGAGGGATGCACTGGAGGTATCAGTGAAGATAAGGACAGGGAAGAGTAAAACAAAAGGAAAGGATAGTAGATTATGATCCAGGAGAAGAATTGAAGATGATCAATCAATCAATATTTATTAAGTACCAATTATTGTGCTAAATGTTTAGAATACAAAAAAAAAGGCAAAAAATTCCTGCTCTCAAGGAGCTTGGAATTTAATTGGCAAGACAACTTGCAAACAAATATATATAAAGCAAACCATATATGCAGGATAAATAAGAGATAATTAACAGAGGGAAAGCATTGGAATTAAAACTTCTTGAAGAAGGTGGGATAGAAGTTGGAACCTAAAGAAAGTCAGGAAGATCAGTAGTTGAACAGAGAAGGGAGATCTTTACTGGCATGAGAAAATATCTGGAGTCAAGAGATGAAAAGTCTTGTTCATGGACCAACCAGGAAGCCAGAGGCATCAGATCAAAGCGTACATGCTGGGGGAGTAGTAATATGTAAGGAGACTGGAAAGGTAGGAAAGGATAGGTTATGATGATCAAAACAGAGCATTTTGTATTTGATCTGGGGGTAATAAGGAGCCACTGGGGTTTATTAAATAAGGTGAGGGGTGACATAATTTGACAAGCACTTGTCAATCACTAAAAATCACTAGTGCATGAATGGAAGATTGGAGTGGAGAGAAACTGGAGGCTTGTAGACCCACCAGCAGGCTATTGCAATAATCCCGGTAGGAGAGGATGAGGGCCTTTACCAGAGTGGTAATAGGGCTATGAGAGAGGGAACATATTTAAGAGATACTGCATTCACATGTGCAAAAATGTTTGTGGCAGTCCTTTTTGTAGTGGCAAGAAATTGGAAACTGAGTGGATTCCCATCAGTTGGAGAATGGCTGAAAAAGTTATGGTATATAAATGTTATGGAAAATTATTGTTCTATAAGAAACAATCATCAGAATGATTTCAGAAAGATCTGGGGAGACTTATATGAACTGATGCTGAATGAAATGAGGAGAACTAAGAGAACACTGTACACAGCAACAGCAAGATTATACAATAATCAGCTCTGATGGACGTGGCTCTTCTCAACAATGAGATGATTCAGGTTTATTCCAATGGTCTTGTGATGGAGAGAGCCATCTGCACCCAGAGAGAGGACTATGAGGTCTGAGTGTGGATCACAACATAGTATTTTCACTTTTTGTTGTACTTTGCTTGCTTTTTTGTTTTCTTTCTCATTTTTTTCCTTTTTGATCTGATTTTTCTTGTGCAGCATAATAATTATGGAAATATGTATAGAAGAATTGCTCATGTTTAACATATATTGGATTATTGCTTTTTAGGGGAGGGAGGAAGGAAGGGAAAGAAAAATTTTGGAACACAAGGTTTTGCAAGGGTAATTCTGAAAATTATTTATGCCTATGTTTTGAAAATAAAAAGCTTTAATAATAAAGAAAGAATATCTTTAAATCAAAAGCAGAATGGGGGAGAGAGAGAGAAAGAAAAAGAGACAGACAGAGAGAGAGAGAGATGTCAAGAGTAAAATCAAGGGACCTTGGCAATAGATTGGATATGGTCGGTAAGATAATGAAGAATCCAGGATTGGATCCAGGTTGTGAGCCTGAAGAATTGGGAGGATGGTGTTGCCCACTACCATCACAAAGCTGGGACTAGTTCAGATGTTAGTTAGGTATTTTCGGGGGGTGGTAGAGTAGAAATGAAGGTTATGAGAATTAAGAATATTGATAATCTGGAAAACTAAGCTAGTTAATGGAAAGGGGAAAGATTTGCAATGAAGAAGAAAAAACTATGACTCAAGTTCTAAATGCTTTTGGAATGAGAAAAGTGACCTGGATGCTGGTAAATGAGAGCAAGAAGGATCTGGAATAGAATGTTAGAAATAAATACAGCTAAATCCTGATTAGTGTGAATAAAAATTCCTGGGAAGTACTTATGAGTATTTGAATTAGCCCTATGTGATGTTAAATTTATGTAAATAAGATTATTGGTTTATACATAAGGAATATATGCACATATACAATATACATAAGGAATATAAATATTCCTGCCTGAGGAAACAGTGAAGGAGCACAAGACAATGGAGTGACACTTGTGAGAATAGAAATGGTCAGTTTGACTGAATAACAGTATGAAAGGGAGAGTGGTGCAGAGAGAAAGATAGCTTAGGGCTAGGTGATAAAGGGCTTTAAAAATTACATTGTAGTGTTTATATTTTATCTTAGAAAGTCATTGGAAATAAGGAAGTAAGCCTGGACCTAAACTTAGGAAGCTGTGTAAATGATAGGGTAGAATGAAGACTTGAAAAAAGACTAATTAAGAGACTCGTTGCAATAATCTAGATAAGAGATGATGAGGAACTGGATTGAATAGTGGTTATATAAAGAGAGATAAGGGAACAGAAGCTAAGGATATTGTGGAAATAGAAAATGTTTAGCAACTGATTGAATGTAAAGTGAGGGAGAATAAGGAGTCTAGGGTGCAGATTCACTGATATTTAAGTAACTTTCAAGTTACTTTGCATGGTCTGGAGAGGGGTGATGATAGGAGTCAAAAGACAAGTGAAAAGTTGTACAAGTATTTATTATTCCCAACCACAGAATCAGCAGAAGTTACAGATTGTGCTTAAGGACATACAGTCTGTATTAAATTAAATTAAATAATAAATAACAAAATAAAATTAATACAAAATAAATAATATAATAAATATTAAAATGAACAAAAATAAACAATATTATAAACAATAAAAATAATATAATAAATAACTGAAATAGATTTAATAAAATAATTAAATTAAAATGAAATGGAAAAAATGAAAGAAATTTATTTACTCTGAATCAGCTCCTGACCTTGCTCAGTATTTAAAGGGTAGATTTTTTGGTAAGAGATCAGCACAAGTAAGCAAGTTCTTGACAACTAACTGAGATCCTTTTGTGTGATTGTCTTTCTAGGTAAAAAACTAAGCACATATGTGATTGCCCCCAGACATGATGACCCAGTTCAGTCTCACAAGAGTGATAACATTTCCCTTTATACCATCTTCCTCTCCCTCCCCTGCCGGAGCAGATGATAGTTCCAGCAGATGGCAGCATCAGCACAACAGAGAACTAGTATGGCCGCTTCAGAGGGAGAGGGCAACAATAATAATGGAGCATCAGAAGAGTTTCTGGACAACAGTGAGCCACTAGATTAAATGAAAGTGGCACTTGCTCCCTCCTCAGCAGCCTTAGTCCTTATCATTCTAGGATATATGGTGAATCTTGATGGTATCATAGATAAAATTTTAGCTCTAAAATTTGGAAAATTTGAGTTCAGATATGGTCTCGGGCACTTTCTGGCTATGTGATCCTGGGTAAGTCATTTAACCACTATCTGCCTCAGTTTCCCCACCTGTAAAATGGGAATAATAATAGCATTTACTTTCCAAAGTTGTTGTGAGGATCAAATGAGATAATATTTGTAAGTGCTTCACACAGTGGTCCCATACATAGTAAGCACTATGAAAATTTTAGATATCACTTCAAGATGTTATCGGTGGATCATAGGTGACATTGCTAATGATAAACTGCAGATTCATGTACATACAGATTTCAGTACAGTAAGAGAGGAGTTGAGGAGAACCACAGTTTTGGGTTGACAAATGCATTTTCCTCTCTATTCCACTGGAAAGTTTTAGGGTACTTCAGTTAATTGATGAGAGGTTCTATTAAGATAGAGAACCTAGAGAATAAAGTGGTGGTAATACCTCAAAAAAATCTCTGGGGACCGTTCATTGAGGCAAATAGTCTCTCACTTCACAGCTTGCATTTCACATAAACCCAAATGAACTTTACACTGATTTATTTATTATATGTCCTAAGAATTCTTTCTCTTATCAAATTGGCATCTCTTTAACTTGGCAAATAGCTAATGCTGCCATTGGTTTTGGAAGATAATTAGCACTAATTTAGTGTTCTAAGTGGAATCCCAGGAGTGGATGAGGAAGAGATTAAAAACTTCCCCATGAACAAACAGAAGGTCTTGGAACTTTGAATACATAAATCTCTGAAACAGTGACAAAAATGTTAAGTAAAATATTACACATTTTCATATACACTTTACCAGATCTCCTAGTCATATCTAGATTAGGTAAAATGCCTCTAGATGTTCATTTAGGTGACTATTGCTACCTTTGTCAATAGGCCCAGAAGGCCTATTGGATTGGGATACAGTCCTGTTGGAACACAAGCTCTTGCTCTATCATATTTTTTTTAAATAAATAGAACTAGACACAATAAGTGAAAAATAAATAGGGGACTTTCTTAGAAAATATTTGGTCTAATTAGATGTGAATAAAATTGAAAACTAAACATAGCTTGTTTTATTGAATTTTGCCTCATGTACTTCACAGGTATTGCTTTTTTCCCCCTAATTGCAGGTTTGTGATAATATTGCATTAAGTATTAAGTATTCGTATTAAGTATTAATGTATTAGTTAATGTACTAATGTATAAGTATTAAGTAATCAAGAATAAAAGAAGGCATGAAGTGAATAGAGTGCTGGATTTGGAATCAGAAAGAAATGGATTCTAATTCTCACTTTGATACTATATGATCATGGATAAATCAGTTTTGTCAGCTAGAAAATGGAATGGCAATATCTACAATACCTCAAATAAGATTATGTATGTAAAATATTTTTGCAAAATTTGTATTTTTTTGATCCAGATCTTTGATTTCATTAATATAGGTAATTCTTTCACAAAGAAACTTCATCTGCCAAAACAGATTTGAAGCTGAAATTTTTTATAAAGATTGGAACCCAAACTCCTTCTTCTAAGAGTTTATACACTTATAACTCTGTATATAAACAGAGTTTGTAAACTCTGGCTTTCCACTATCTCACTCTCCAAGCTTCAAAAAACTAAGTAAATATCAATTATTATTATTAACATTTAAGCTATGATTAAAGCAATGAAGGATTTATAATCTATTTTCTCTAGGAAGGTGGATTTAGAAAGAAAAGGGTCTTTTGAGATATAAGCAGACAAAGCTCCCTATGCACCTCACACTTAGTAAATACTTTATAATGGACTATAATAATGACTTCATCTTAGAATATTAAGAAAGCATTTAAAAATAATCCTACTCTGAAGCCTATAAGATCACTTGAAAAAAGAAATATTCTCAGCCTTTCTTTAACTATCAATTCTGAAAAACAGCACTTTGCTTGGACCCTTCTCTCCAAACAGCTCTGGAAGAAGGAAGTAGTCTCCTTCGTTAGAATGAAGACAGTGATTGGAAAAGAGCACTTTTCTCTTAATTGATCCACCCAATAGTAATAGCTTCTTTTCCCATGCCTAGAAGAAATTAGGGAAGAGATTCAGCTATAGAAAGAAGAGTGATCTTTGATTACTTCATTTAATGGAAATCAGGATTGTATTGACCTGTTGAAACAGAGAATCCTTAAAAGCAGTAAATCAAAGATGAATTGAATGGCTTTTGAAAAATGATTCTTTTTTTTTTTTAATTTAATAGCCTTTTATTTACAGGTTATATTATGGGTAACTTTACAGCATTGACAATTGCCAGACCTCTTGTTCCAATTTTTCCCCTATTTCCCCTACCTCCTCCCCCAGATGGCAAGATGACCAGATGTTAAATATATTAAAATATAAATTAGATATACAATAAGTATACATGACCAAAACGTTATTTTGCTGTACAAAAAGAATCAGACTCTGAAATATTGTACAATTAGCCTGTGAAAGAAATAAAAAATGCAGGTGGGCATAAATATGGGGATTGGGAATTCAATGTAATGGTTCTTAGTCATCTCCCAGAGTTCTTTCTCTGGGCGTAGCTGGTTCAGTTCATTACTGCTCCATTGGAAATGATTTGGTTGATCACGTTGCTGAGGATGGCCAAGTCCATCAGAATTGGTCATCATATAGTATTGTTGTTGAAGTATATAATGATCTCTTAGCCCTACTTGTTTCACTCAGCATCAGTTCATGTAAGTCTTCAGGCCTGAAAAATAATTCTTTAAGGATGTGCAGAAAGTGACTATTATTTCATGTAATAAACAGTTAAACTTTTACCCTATATTACAAACTATTCTTTGTATGTTGTGAAATTTTGTGTATTTTGTAAGGATGTCATTATTGTAACAAAAAAAAAAAAAGTGGATTGGATAAAGTCAAATCAACAAACATTTATTAAGTACCTAGTAACTTAATAAGTTTCAGCAAGGTACCTCCAGGGGGAGGTGGAGGCAGCTAAGTGACTTAGTGCAGCACCTGGTGTCAAGAAGACCTGAATTCAAATTTGACTTGAGATACTCAGTAGCTGTGTAATCTGGGCAAATATGTTTATCTCAGTCCTTTGGAGAAGGAATGGCAAATTACTTTAGTATCATTGTCAAGAAAATCCCAAATTGAGTCAAAACGAGTTGGACATGATTGAACAACTGAGCAACATCTTCCAGATACTATATTAAGCACTGAGGATAAAAAGAAAGGCAAAAAATAGTTCCGACTCTAGGAGCTCTCAGTCTAATGGAAATCTATTCAGTTGGATCTCTTGGTGACTTCTAAAGATAATAGAGTGGTTTGTCATCTCCTTTTTCAGTTCATTTTACAGATGAGGAACAAACAGGGTTAAGTATTGCCCATGATTATTCAACTAGTAAATGTCTGAGGTCAAATTTGAACTTAGGAAAATGATTCTTCTTCACTCCAGATTCTGTACTCTACCTAACTACTGTTCTACCTCATTGCCCCTAATGGAAGTGATCACATGCAAACTATGTACAAGCAAGCTATAAATCAAAAAGGGAAGACACTAGAATTAAAGGGATCTGAAGAGGTTTCTTATAGATAGTGGGACATTAATTGGGACTTGAAGGGAGCCAGGAGAGCCAGGAGAAGGAGATGAGAAGGGAAGGAATTCCAGGCAGTGGAAAGGTCAATGAAAATACAGAGTTTTGAGATAGAGTCTCTTGAGTGAAGAATAGGAAAGTTAGTGTCATTGGATAACCACTGAAAGATGTAAGGTGACTGGACAGGAAAAAAGGGATCAGTTCATGAGAGTCTTTAAAAGCTAAACAGAAGATTTTATATTTGATTCTGGAGTAATAGGAAGTCACAGGAATTTGTAGGATAGAAAGACAATGTCAGATCTGCCCTTTAGGAAATCCAATTTGATAGAGATTTGAGGTCAGGATATTTATTGTAGGTTATTGTAATAATCCAGAAATGACTTTGGAACACTGATCAGCACAATGACCAATTGTACTACCAGAGAACTCAAAATCAAATATATTACCTGCCTTCTGATAGAAAGGTGATGAGCCTAGAGTATAGATTGGACATGGCCAATCTGAGAATTTGTTTTGCTTAATTATATGTGTTTGCAAGAATGGATTTTGTTTTTTCTTGTTTTCTTAATAAGAATGAGAAGAGAAAGAGGTGGGAAGGAAACCATACAAAACTGAAAATTGGGGAATGGGGAGAGCTTCCTCCAGGTAAGTATAAGCCAAGTCTATTGACTCCAAGTGTTGCCTTCAGCATTGCATGGACCTTGAGGACCTAGCAGAAACAACAATTATTGTGGTTGTTTTGTAGTATATGGAGATCTCTGTTGGAGTTTTAGAGTAGAGCAAAGAATCCAGTTATTTCAGCCACAGCCCAATTTTAAGAGAAAGTTTCATAAGAGTTGAATAACTGAATGTTGGGGTTGCAAAAAATTTGGCAATAGCAAAAGATTTCTGAATGCTCTGCATTCTGCAGTATCAAAGATTACACCATAATGTAATTCTTTTTTTTTTTTTTTTTAATTATAACTTTTTATTGACAGAACCCATGCCTGGGTAATTTTTTTTACATTATCCCTTGCACTCACTTCTGTTCCGACTTTTCCCCTCCCTCCCTCTACCCCCTCCCCCAGATGGCAAGCAGTCCTATACATATTAAATATGTCACAGTATATCCTAGATACAATACATGTGTGCAGAACCGAACAGTTCTTTTGTTGCACAGAGAGAATTAGATTCAGAAGGTAAAAATAACCCGGGAAGAAAAACAAAAATGCAAATAGTTTACATTCATTTCCCAGTGTTCTTTCTTTGAGTGTAGCTGCTTCTGTCCATCGTATATCAATTGAAACTGAGCTAGATCTTCTCTTTGTCGAAGAAATCCGCTTCCATCAAGATACATCCTCATACAGTACTGTTGTTAAAGTATATAACGTTCTCCTGGTTCTGCTCATTTCACTCAGCATCAGTTCATGTAAGTCTCTCCAAGCCTCTCTGTATTCATCCTGCTGGTCATTTCTTACAGAACAATAATATTCCATAACATTCATATACCAAAATTTACCCAACCATTCTCCAATTGATGGGCATCCATTCAATTTCCAGTTTCTAGCCACTACAAACAGGGCTGCCACAAACATTTTGGCACATACAGGTCCCTTTCCCTTCTTTAGTATCTCTTTGGGGTATAAGCCCAGTAGTAGCACTTCTAGATCAAAGGGTATGCACAGTTTGATAACTTTGGGGGCATAATTCCAGATTGCTCTCCAGAATGGTTGGATTCGTTCACAACCCTACCAACAATGCATCAGTGTCCCAGTTTTCCCACATCCCCTGCAACATTCATGATGTAATTCTTTATGTAAAAATAAGCAATCATATCCTCATTAGTATACAAATTTGCTTTTATCTTTAATAAATGGTAAAATCATAGGTTTACCAAAGAATTGCTTTAAAATAAATTTTTTAATGATTTATTATCAGTAAATGTTTGATTTGTGGCTGCATAAAAAAGAACTTCTCCAGCAAAAGGGTAGCATGTGGAAAAAGTTTAAGAAACCCTGATTTAGGACAGTTCATGGATTCCCGACAGGACTGTGACCTCACATAGTAAGAAAAATTAAATCTTTATTTTTTACTAATCTCTAATGAAACTTTAGAAACATTTCTTTAAATTTTTTTATAAACATTGCTCAAAGAAAGGGTCTGTAAGTTTCATTGGTTTATAGAAAGAAAAAGAAAAAAAAAGAAAAAAAGTTAAGAAATCTCTATCTTAGGAGTAGGACTTTGAGTCTCATGTACTGTTGTTTAAACAATCAGACCAGGTTAAGATCAGGGAATCTATAGGGCACCTAAATCCAAGGGAATGAAATGAATGGAACAGCAGATTTACTGATTGTCCAAGTAATCAGTTTGGAAAATCTGAGTTAGATGGAGGAAGAAAAGTGCCACGGAGATGACTGTTTCTTTTTTATACCCCGCAACAAGTCTCCACTGTCTTGCTTATGGTGGCAGCCAACATTTCCCATTCTTCATCCCCTCATCCAGAATTAATAATCATACCTATCATGACTTGACAACACATATTATATGGTAACTATCATATATCATATCATATGCCAGGTGACACAGTGGATAGAATGCCAGACCTGGAGAAAAGAAAACTAATCTTGGGGAATTCAAATCTGGTCCCTGACATCTACTGACTTTGTGTCCCTGGGCAAATCACTTAATTCATTTTCTCATTTGTAAAATGAGCTGGAGAAGGAAATGACAAACCATTATAGTATCTCTGCCAAGAAAAACCAAAAAAGGATTCAGATACCAACTGAAAAATGACTGAAAATAAAAATCACACCAAATTATGTATGCTGCTTTAGGGGCTTCTATTAAAAATTTCTTTCCTTTTTGAAGGGGAAGGAGAAAGGTAGGAATAACACTGACTACTTGTTCGGCTCATTTTGATGTTTAATTAACATATTTCTGCTAAAGACAGAAATTGGGGCTCAGCTAAGAAGTCCTAAAGTCTTTTGTAGAAGTCTCTCTCCAACTATCTCTTACTTCTTCCCTTTCTTTTCTTTCTCTATCCTAGTTTTTCACCATCTGAACAGCTCAGATGACAGATCAAAACCCTGGTTTGAACACTTTATAGCTATAAGATCTCAACTGAGTCATTCATCCTCTTTAAGCCTTGTGTTTCCTCGTTTATTAAATGGAAAAACCCAGTTTCTGCTGTCCACTTCCCAAAATGGTGATGAAGAAAGGGTTTTGCAATGAGCTGGGGCTGCTACTTTTACTCTGGGAGAGTAAGATGATGCATTGACTCAAAAGGAGGGTTTGTGTGGGGGAGAGTATTGTGGTAATGCAGTTGGTATTTTTAAAATTTTAGAATTTTTAGAAGTTTAGACGAATTTTAGAAACTTTAGAAGACTCTGGAAACTTAGCTAAGGAATTCGATCACGGTCTAAAAACTTGAAGGAGAATTTCTGATCAGCATTACTATTGTTCTCCATTAAGAAGCTCCTGGACATACTAATATAAAGGTATTTTCAGTGACAAAGAGCTTCTGAGGGAAAATTGTATTGTTTCTAAGGTTCTAAATGTACAACACAGATGTAGGTTCATTATAGAAAGCAAAGAATAAAGATATTGATGCTCTCTGTTTTAGAAGAAGAAGAGATAAAGAAATAGAGAGATATACAAAAGAGATAAAAAGAGAGACTGAAATAGGAAGAGAAACTGAGGCAGGGGTAGAGGTACAAATATAGAGATACAGAGAAACAGAGGGAAAAAGAGAAAAAGAAGAAGGTGAAGGAGTAAGAGATATGAGAGAAGGAAGAAAGAAAATAATATGAAAATTAGACTGCTTTGACCAGTCTGCTATGTATATCTGTTAAATTTCAGAAACATTTATCAATCTGCCCAGATAAGACTCCTTCATACCTCTACTTTCATTGGAACATGCTCTCAATAAGAATCAGGCAATTATTGGGTGACATAGTACAATATTCCTCATGTTGCTGACATTCCAGAAAAGACTTGGCGGTTCATACATTAGCTCACCAATTTTCCTTACCTATGCCTGCCTCGGAGCATCTGGATTTTGATTGGCTAGGTGCCAGATCTCATTAGCATACTGTACCCTGACCTGGAATAGAGTACAGCCACTACTTAGAAAGTAGCCAAAGCTTGCTGTGACCTGAAGTAGAAATGATTTTTTTGGACTGATAACACACTATTGTCTACATTCCCCAAAGGAGTCGAAAAGGTAAGGTAGTCCAGACCAGTCAGAAATTCAGAGGAAAACAATATAAGGGACTCAAATAGTTAGCCAGTATCTGTGATATCTTAATTTAGATTATTCTGCAGAAGTGATTTTTTTTTTTTTAAAATTGAGTATATTTTACAATCCAGGTAATGCAAAATAAAAATTTTGAGAATCCCGGAATTGTAATCCTTGGAATTGCTGTGCATTATTAGGCAGCTCACTTTTTATTCTCTTTCCTATGCTATAATTTAATATATTTTTCTTTATTGTACTTTTCCTTAATTTCAGAGACGTTTATTGGGAAGCATTAGAATTAAAGCTGCTTCCCCTATGATAAAAAGGGCATGTGATTTTTCAGAATAAGATGTTGTATTCCTTCTTCCCTCTTCTTAAAACATCCATGTTTGTGCTGTTCTGGTACCATCTTTCTAAATTAACATAAATGCATTTTATTCTTCAAGCAAAAGTTTTAGTGAACTCAGTACTATTTACCAACTGTTGTTGCTCTTCACTTTTTAAGCTGGTCTCATCAATTGCAGATGTATTGGTGTTGGAAGGGTGAGTTTATGCTTTCTGTAATTGTTATTTATGTCACTTCTCCATATTCAAATTGTTTTTTAGTACACACTATTTTCCTACAATGACCCGTTTCTTTTCAAAAGGTAGTGATGGTTTTCTAAAGCAATAGCAGGGGAGCAATACCATCTGGGGAGTAATGTGAAAGAATACAATTCATCTTTTTTTCCAGGACATTATTTCTGCCCTGACTAATTTGTTTGCTTTAAATAGGTTTTTTGCATGTTGTCTAACTGCCTATGAGTCTTCATTTGTTTGTTAAAATAAGCAGCCTTTTCTACATATATCAAATAGGTATTCAAACTTGGATTCCAAGTCATAGATGTATCTTTAATTTGTAGATCGCAGTGCTTTGCATGTTTAATTGTCATCAAATCCTATTGAGAAGTATTTTAGGATTGTAGATTCAGTGAGTAGTCCAATATCCCAATTTAACAGTTAGGAAAACTTGACTTCTAGATTGAGGAAGTAGGAAATCACTAGCCTAAGGTCACATTGGTAGTAAGTCACAAAGTAAAAAGAACTGCCAATTGAGCTCCAGATATTTTTACACACATTAAGTGCTTAATAAATACTTCTCCTTCTTCTTTCTAAATCCAGTGGTTTTTGCACTGCTTTGCTGAATTCATGATTATTTAGCTTAAATTCCTCTACGTGAACTCTCTCATTTCAGAGCTGAAGGAATTGGAAGTCAGTCTGGTAGAATAATAATTATGGATAGTTTCATGGGACATAAGGTCTGCTGCTGGCTCTACCTTTTGTGTACCTGTATGCCTTAATAGTGTCAAATGAGGATCTAGCTGGCTTCTAAGGCCCCCTCTGCCTCTCGATGAATCGTGATGATCCTGCGCATAATCAGACTTTATGCCTTACCAGCCAGTATATTTTTTTTTCTTTTTTCCCCTTTGTAAAAATGGTATTTTATTTTTCCAAATACATGCAAAGATAGTTTTCAACATTTTATCTTTGCAAAACCTTGTATTCCAAATTTTTCTCCCCCTACTCTTTCCCCTCCCCCTTTGTTAGGGAGATAAATATTGTGTTTGTGGCTTCTCTCTTTTAGTTATTTCTTATTTACACTGTATGTAACTTATTTGTACATATTTGTGTCTTTGTTGTCTGCTTCAGTAGATTATAAGCTCTTTGAAGACAGGGACTATTATTTGCTTCTTTTTTCTATTTCCAGCTCTTGGCAGAGTATCTAGGAATGTTTTTTGTTGGTTAAGTCGTTTTTCAGTCAAGCAAGCAATCCTATGTAGGTTAAACATTTGTTATAATGCACAAGAATAATCAATATACTTTATTTTTAAAAATCTTTGATTGCTTTCAGTGTAAAACTTTCAAATGTCTTTTAAAAAATTCATCTGAAATCAGATTAGAAGTCCCTGCAGGGACCATCTGTATATCTTTTAGTAGCTTCTTTGATTTTGAGAAAATGATAAAGAAGGACGGAGAGAAAAATATGTATTTCTTGACAACTTAGTTTGGTTATTTCATCCTACACATGGGCCTGAGAGGAAGGGAGGGAATAAGCATTTATATAACACTTCTAAATGCCAAGCACTCTGCTTGAGAATATCCAATATTTGTTCAATCATTTCAGCCATATTCGACTCTTATGGCTTCATTTGGGGCAGCTACTGGAATTAAGTAATCTTATTATCCCCATTTTACACCTGAGGAAAATGAGGTTGGTTAAGTGATTTATCCTGGATAATACAGTTAGTAAATATCCAAGGTTAAATTTGAATTGGGACTTCCTGATATTAAGCCAGTATTCTATCCACAACACTACCCAGCTACTTAGCACATTCAACTTGCATTTATTAAGCACCTTCTGTATGGAAGGCAGAGTGTTAAGTATTGAGAATACAAAAACAACAATTAAAAACCAAACCAGGGGTTGCCTTCAAAGAGTTTATATTCTTCTTTATAAAGCAGTACAACCTAGGGAACGTCCCTATGTAAAGTACAGAGTAAAAGATCTTTCTTAGAGCAAGCTTCCGTGGTTCCTACTGAATTTCTCTATCTCTCTAGTCCTAGAATCAAGAATTAAATTGAAATCCAACAGGGTACTAGAATGGAAGGCTAAGCTATTGATAATCAAGATTTTTTTCCCTCTCCCTGTGAGATTACTTTTGGTCATTAAGTATTTTTCATTGCTTCGGCCATGACTATGTTAGAGCTTTCAAAACTTTTGATGGAACAAGTTTTTCTGGCAGATAAACACTGATTTTTATCTTTAATGGTTAGACTCACTATCTTTTTTTTTTTTTTTTTTCTCTTCAGTGTCAGGAAACAGCCTCCTGGTCCAAACTGCTTGAAAGTGGAGAGAGCTAACCCTCATCTGAAATCTCTGGCAGAGAAATCATTACAATATTTCAGAAACAATTTGAGCAGGTTGGAAGTTGTGGGGGACATGACTATGGAGCCCGAGAACTTAGTTTCTCGGAATAAAGAAACAGTAAATTGGGACATCAATGATATGAAACTGCCACAGGTATGTACTAAGTCCATATTCTAGGAAGCTGGTTTCTAAGAATCTACTTGAAACTGAATTCCTTTCAGTCTCTTGAATGGACCGATCTTTAGAGCTTGATTTTCTTATCTGGACCACTAGCCTGGTAAAAATTGATAGAAAACTGGAAAGATCCCAGCTTAACCTTTTGTCTTGGATACTTTAACTGACCTTAGACAGCTGAGGAGGAAAAAATACCCAACTCACCCTATGGTTGTGGTCAGCCAGATTCCCAAATTAATCTTTGGCTGAAGGCAAAGAACACCATTTCCTATCCAAAACACGGTCAATTAGAATTGTGCCTACTGATAATTTGTTAGGGAGATAAATATTGTGTTTGTGCCTTCTCTATTTTAACTATTTCTTATTTACACTGTATATAGCTTGTTTGTACATATTTGTATACTTGTTGTCTATTCCAGTAGATTTTAAGCTCCTTGAAGGCAAGGACTATTATTTACTTCTTTTTCTATTTCTAACTCTTGGCAGAGTACCTGGAATATTTTTTGTTGTTAAGTTGTTTTTCAGTGATGTCTGATTCTCTTTGACCCTATTTGGGGGTTTCTTAGCAGAGATACAAGAGTTTTTGCCACTTCCTTCTCCAACTCATTTTACAGATTTTGAAACTGAGGCAAACGGGTGAGTGACTTGCCCAAGCTTACACAGCTCTAAGTGTCTGAGGCCAGATTTAAACTCAGGAAGGTGAGGACTTCTTGACTCTAGACTAGAATTCCATCCATTGAGCCACCTAGGTACTCTCCTGGCATTTAGGAGGCACTTAATATATTAGACTGACTGACTAGTGAAAGTCACAGTTATATAGTATACTAAAAAGACCATTGTACCTATTAGCCAGTAGAGACCTGCGGTTTAAATCTCATCCTGAATACGATCTATGTGATCATGGGGAAATTACTCTGTGACTTCAATCACTCTGAGCTTCCATTTTCCTCATCTGCAAAATGGGGACAGTAACGATATTCCCCAGTAGTGTATTCCTGAAAGGGTTATTTTCTGTTCTTATTCACCCGCCTTTTTCCTGGTACAGGCATTTCCCAGTGAGTTAAGGGCACTTCTGTGATTTATAATCTTAGAAAGTTGCATTAGGCATTGAAAGAAATTAAGTGATTTACCTAAGGATTTAAATAAGAGATAAGGTGCAACCAAAGCAGCATTTGAAATCCTGTGCTCCTGACTCTTAGGTTAGCTCTTTATCCACAATACTTCTCTAGTAAGTGGTTGTATCAAATGAAGTGTTTGTAAACTAGCAGCTTCATGCAAATATCAGTTATTATCGGTGCTTTATTCATGTGGAGGTAAGATGGCACAGGGTGAGGGAGAAAGCACTATACGATTGTACATTTGTGGAAGGAACAATATGCATATAGTATATATAAAACACATGTAGTGTATATATATATATATTAGTATGTTTATGCATATATATAACATGTGTATGTGTCTATTTGGTTTCCTGTCATTTCAATTGTGCACGAACTTTTTCGCGAACCCATTTGGAATTTTTTTTGGCAAAGATACTGGAATAGTTTGTTCTTTCCTTCTCCAGTACATGTATTATAAATATATTATTTTTGCTATAAGGCCACTCTTACCTTCACATCCAATTTCAATCTCTTCTACCGTCATTGAAGACCATGTCTTCTTACTGATGCTTTAGGAAAAAAGGAGAACAAGAGATCGTTTTCATGTGACAATTTCATATAATTGAAGTTTATTCAATAAATCCTCAGCTCAGTTTTCTCCAAACAAGTACAGCAAAATCTCTATATTTATGGGATTTGCAGTTATCTTTTTATATAATTAGTGGAGTGATTATTATAGCAATTGGGTTTCATTTACACAAATCAATTTAGTTCCATTCAACAAATGATTATTAATCAACCACTAAGTGCAGATTGTAAATATGTGTTTTTTGTTGTTGTTCAGTTGTTTCAGTCACATCCAACAAACTACAGATAAATATCTATGGAGTGCCTACCATGTGTGAGTCACTGTGGTAAGCTCCAAGAAGGAATTTGCTGTTGTTTTGTTGATTAGCCACATTGACTCTTTGTGATCTTGGGATTTTCTTGGCAGAGATACTGGATTGGTTTGCCATTTTCTTCTCCAGCTCATTTGGCAGATAAGGAAACTGAGGTAAACAGGGTTAAGGGACTTACCCAAGGTCACATAGCCACTAAATGTCTGAGGCCAGATTTGAACTCATGAACATGAGTCTTTCTGATTCCAGGTCCTGTGCCAACTGGTTACCCTAATGTGTGTGTGTGTGTATACACACACACACACACACACACACACACATATATATATTTATACAAACATATATTATATAGAGACACATGTATATACACATATCTATATATACATATATATTTATATGCATATATATTATATATAGACACATGCATACACATATATCTATATATATATAGATAAGTTTAGTCTTCTACTATCCATAATATGTGTGTATATATATGTTAAGTTAGTATCCAAAGGAGACCTCATGTCTTTGGAATTTTTACACATAATATACAGCATGTTATGTATCCATAAAACTATGGAGTGATTTTGACCTTCTTCTTACTTTAGAAGAATCATCTTTTTAACTCTTGATTTAGCCCCAAATAAGGATCAAGTCATTTTTTTTTGTGGGATTGGGTTAGATAGGGATGTTTTCTCCTGTGAGTTTTCGGTAAAGCCACATTCCTAGAGGATTTCACAATTTGTAAGGAGCTTTCTTTCCTCACAACAGCCCTGTATAGCAGTTAGCAAAAAGGGTTACTTACTAGAGACTAAGAAACTGAGGCTCAGGGTGCTTATGATAACCTGATCTTCTCAAGATCACACTTAAAAGGAAGAAGATTCTAACCTGAATCTTTGAAATTGGTATTTAGAATCATTTCTATTACTTCACAGTAGAAAGATACATGATTTTACTCATTTCTTTGACTTGGAAGCTTTTTCTTTTCTCTTTTGGATTATGAACTTAATGAACAACATGAAAAGCTACATAAAGTGGAACAGGACATGAGAATTATAGATGAAATGTACATCTGTTACATTTATCTTGCTGCCTTGTTTTGGACTCAATATCGTTTTAATGGGAACAAGTCCGTCCAGGAGGACCAAGAATGAGATTCTAATGACATAGAATGTCATGGAAGAAAACATCAGAAGTCATATAGTTGATCTAGTGTCTGATAAGGCTTAATCTAGAAAGAGGGTTCTTAACCTGAGGGCCATTAACCTTTCAAAAAAATTTTGATAGCTATATTTCAACATAAGGCAGTCAGGGAGCATAGAATCTGGGTGTAGAGTCAGGAAAACATGAGTTCAGATATGGCCTTAGATACTAGCTGTGTGACTCTAGGCAAGTCACTTTACCTTGTTTGCCTCAGTTTCCTTATCTGTAAAATGAGTTGGAGAAGGAAATGGCAAACCATTCCAGGCATATCTTTGCCAAGAAAGCCCCAAATGGGATCACAAAGAGTCAAACATGACTAAAACAACTGAACAGCAACAACAATATTTCAACATAATTGTGTTCTTTTGTAATTGTATGCATTTTATTTTGTGAATTTAAAACTACTAAGTTTTGCATTTAAAATTCTTAAGAATTTATCAGATTTTATAGAGGTTAGACTACTAGCCTTTATTGAAGGAAGATTTTTGTATGCTAGAATACAAAGCTTGCTCTGGAGTTCAAGGATCTGAGTTTAAATTCTCCTTTGACACTCATTACCTGTATGACCTTAGGCAGGTCATCTACCAAGGACTTCAGTTTCTTCATCTGTAAAATGCAGTGGTTAAACTGGATGGTCTCTGAATTCCATCCAGCTTTAAGAACTATGATCCTCCATAATGCATTTTAGTTTATTGGCAAGTCATGTATCCTCTCTTCATCTTCATTTCCTTAACAATAAAGTAGGGATAGTGATTATCAGACTATACAATAGAAATTTAAATTATTACTGGACCATAAGATCATAGATTTAAATGCAGAAGAAACTTTTTTGTTGATATTCATTTGTTTTTCAGTCATACTTGACTTTTTGTGATCCCATTTGGGATTTTCTTGTCAAAGATACTAGAAAAGCTTTCCATTTTCTTCTCCAGCTCATTTTACAGATGAAGAAACTGAGGCAAACAGGGTTAAGTGACTTGCTTAGGGACACACAACTACTAAGTATCTGAAACCAGATTGGAATTTAGGAAGATAAATTTTCCTGACTCTAGATCAGGTACTTTATTCACTATGACACTTAAGTGGCCCAGAAGGAACTTTAGAGGTCAATAATAATGCTATCATAGTCACAATAAAATTATCTGCTGTCCTTTACATACACATGTGATTTCAGTAGAATGGGGACCGATTTCAGTAGAACTAGGGAGTAGAATAGAATATATGCAAACTCAAATAGAAATATAGTCTTATGGGCTTATAAAAGCATAAATTAACCTTATTTATGTTACATTATATTTTTATTTTGTTAAATGTTACCAATTACTTTTTTTTGGCTAGGCAATTGGGGCTAAGTGACTTGCCCACAGTGTCATATAGCTAAAAGTGTTAAGTGTCTGAGGTCTTATTTGAACTCAGGTCCTCCCAACTCCTAAATTGTAATCCAATTACATTTTAATGGGATTAAGATTGTGAAAGAATTCATAGTCTTAGAAGGCTTTAAGTTAAGGAACTTTCCCAGCTAGCATTTATCAGAGATGGAACTTGAACCAGCTATCTCCTATTCTATACTAGGCTGCCATTCTTTAACCTTCATATATAATCTAAATCTTTTCTGCTGTCATTTTTTTTTGGGGGGGTAAGGAAATTGGAGTTCAGTGACTTGTCCAAGATCACACAGCTAATAAGTGTCTGAGGCCAGATTTTAACTCAGGTCTTCCTGACTGCAGGGCCAGTGTTCTACCCACCACACCACCCAGCTGCTCATTTTCTGCTGTCATTTAAGACAATGTCTTCTTATTGATGTGTTAGAATTAATGAAAAATAAGAGATCACCTCTTTTTATGTGGCAATATCATATAGTTGAAATCTATTCCAAAGCCTCAGTTAAGTTTTCTCCTAGCAATTACAGTAATCTCTATATTTGTGAGGTTTGCATCTATCTTTTTATATAGTTAGCTGGATGATTATTATAGCAGTTGTGATGTTTCATTTATTCACAACTCAACACAATTCAATTCAACAAATGCATATTAAGCAACTGTTGTAAGCAGACTGTAGGGCTGAATACTGGGAGAAATCAGATAATTCCTGCCTTCATATATCTGGCTCAAGAAGAAGGTCCTAGCCTATAACCAGGGCCAATTTATTGTCCCAAATTGCAGAGAGAAGAAAATAGAGACAGATTTTAAAAAATGAAACACGTATAATATAAGAGGGATCAAATGTAAGATTTGTCTTCTAGAAAACCATTCAGTGTTCAAAATAAAAAACACCTAAACATTTGAATTCACATTCCAACATGAATATATGAAACTTGAAAATTTTCTCAAATACACAGACTTGCAAGATTTTAACATTTCCTTCCAAAATGAAATTTGAATTTTCAAAACAGTTTGCTATTTATAAAGAAGATACTGAGATTCCAAGCAAGAGTTAAGTGCTCTTCAGTTTATCAGAGCAGTGAGTACAAGTAAGAAATGTGACCTCCTAAAGCAGAGAGATGATAACATCCCTCAAACATGTTTAGGTTGGCTGCTACACTAGACCTATCAACAAGACCAGGCACAAATTAGCAAGATGTGACAAGTATCACAGCCCTGAGGGATTTTTATGTTTTATAAGTATATGTATTCTTTGTTCTTCGATTATTTTAGTTAAGTCTCCATCTTTGGGATGCCATTTGAGATTTTCTTGACAAAGATATTGGAATTATTTGCCATTTCCTTTTCCAGATCATTTTATAAATGAAGAACTAAGGCAAACAGAGTTAAGTGACTTGTCTAGGGTCACACAACTCTTAAATATCTGAAGCCAGATTTGAACTCAGGAAGATGTTCACCTAGCTGGCCCACCTAGCTGACATATGTATTTACTTCCCTAAATCTTTTTCCCCTTGAGTTTTGAGAATATAATTTTCCACCATTTTCTTGGAAAAAATTCCAAACATGGAGGAATTACTTCCATCTCAACTGTTAACTTGTCCATATGAATTTTATTTTCACAAGGTAGGTATTTCTCTCGAAATTCAAACTAGATCCAATAAATTAGTGTGTTTTACCAGAATTACTGTCCACAGGATCTTACATTTTACCCATCTATTTAGCTATCAGGGTTACTTTCTTGCAAATAGTATATTTTTATCTTTTGTATTTGGCTTGTTTCATTCATGTGATCCCATTTGGGGTTTTCCCCGCAGATACTGAGTAGCTTGCCATTTCCTTCTTCAGCTCATTTACAGAGGAGCGAACTGAGGCAAAAAGAAAAAAGAGATAGATGACTTGTCAGTCTAGGTCACAGTGTCTAAGGGTAAATTTGAACTCATGAAATGAGTCTTCCTTTCTCCATATCTGGCATTCTATTCACAGTATCATCTAGCTGCCTTTAACATTTTTATCTACTCAGGTTAAATTTGTGGCCTTGAATTACCTCAGTTGTATTCAAGCAAGTCTATCAATATATAAGCATTTATTAAGTACCTCCTATGTTCCTAGCACCATGCTAGGTTTTGGAGGTACCAATACAGTGAATGATGCAAACCCGGCCTTCAATGTGCATATGTCCTGAAAAAGGAGTTTGTAGGTTTTTTTTTTTTTAATAATTTATTCCCACCCTCCCCCCCAGGTAACTATGAGATATGTATTTCCATTAAATCCTATAAGTTTCAGTGAAAAAGAGTGCTGTGTTTGGAGTGAAGGACTTCATTCCTAGGTTTGGCTCTGTTAATTACTACCTGTGTGATCTTATAAGGCAAGTCACTTATACTCTTGTAGCCACAGGTTTCTCATCTGCAAAATATGGGGACTGGATAAGATGACCTCCGAACTCCCAACTCTGAAGGAGCCTAGTTGCTTCTGACCTAGTGTCCAACTTCCCAAGGTCTTTTGGATTTCTAGTTCTCTACTGTTTAGCTCCAGGGAGCTCCCACAAAGCTCCAGGTCCCTTACTCTTCCAAGCCTATTTTGTACAAAATACCTCATATTTCCTAAGCCAATTTAATGTGTCTATTTTGCTTTCCAGTTCTAGTCTCTTTAAAATACTTTTGCATGTACAAAGTTCAAATGCAATTGCTTCATGGTTTGTGCAGCTTTAAGCAGCAAATCTCTGATGTTTGGTTTTTCTCTTAACCAAATTACAAACAGGCCTTCAATTAGGCAGATTATTGTATACTTTCAGATCCAATAACCTTTGAGGGTGGTACTTGGTGGAGTAACTTTGAAACCCTGATCAAATTTCATTCTCCAAGGTGGAAAGACTGGGAAAAAAAAAAACAACCACCTTTCTTCTCCTTCCCTTCTCTCTCCTCCCTCTTCCCCCCGCTTTATTCTTTTTTTCTCTTCTTTTTTCCCTCCTTCCCTTTCTCCCTCTTTCTATCTTTTTGCCTCTCTCTGTTTCTGTACCTCTCGTTTTCTTTCCTTCTCTTTATGTCTTTCTGCCTCTGTGTCTTGCTGCTTCTGTGTATCTCTTGTTCTCTCTCCCTCTCCCTGTCTGTCTTTCTCCTCTCTATTCTGTTTCTTGTCTTTCTATTTGTCTTTTTCTCTCTTCTTTCTGCCTCCCTCCCTCTCTTTACCTCACCCCTTCTTTTTCCCCTTTCCCCTCTCAACTCTTCTTTTTGTCTCTTTTTTCTCTCTTTTTCTTTCTTCTATTTCTGCCTATCTCAATATTTCTGTCTCTATTCCTCTTTGTTTCCTCTTGCTTTTCTGCATCTATCTCAATATCTTTTTCTTCCTCTCCCTGCCTTTCTCTATCCTCTGTTTCTCTCTGTTTCTATTTTTGTTTCTGTCTTTGTCTTTCCCCTTCTTTTTCAGTTCTTAACCCCTTTCCTTTTCCTCGTCTTTTTCAGCAGAAGTTAAAAAAAAAAAAACCCAAATCCCCCAAAACTCCATCCACACCCACAGCCACCAACTTTAAACAAAAAGGTTGTCATAGCCATTGTGCAGACTGTCAGTGACAAAGCAGGGAGGACATATTCATAAACCAACAGCCTGAAACATTTTGTTCCTAACCACTAGCCAGTTTTCAAATTAAACCCCAACCACCGAGAAACGGAGAACCATTAACTCACAGCATTCCAAGGTCCGAGAAGGTTTTTTGTAACATGATTGGCTAAGTTTGAACTCAGTGTCTCCAGAGAATCCAAACTGAAACCTGAGAAATCTTCAAAACAGGGACAAGAAGGCTTATACTACCTATATGCAGAGAACAGAGGACCGGGCTTGGATTGGGAAAACCTAGTTTCAAATATAACCTCTGAAACTTATTATTATAATCCTACTTGAACTGTGTAACCTCATTAGGTTTGGGTCTACTCCAAAGGGCTTATCTATTAATTTATTGACTACATTGGTGGAGAGATTTCCATCACTCAGAATCTGCCCCATCTGTCTCACCCCAAAACCAGAAAACTGATCAGAAATTCAGAAGTAGGAGGGACCCCAGAAACCATCTAGTCTACTGTGAATCTGCAACAATGGCTCTGTCCTAATCATAATTTTGGTACTCATATTCCACATCTGAAGGGAATGTTGCCAAAACGGTAAGAGAAAGTTTTGAAATAGATTTGACTTAAATTAGCCCTTTGAATGAGAAAAGCCAATAAGAAAAATGAGACCTAATTAACTCCCTATGTGAAAACCATACTCCAGAATATTTAATAAATGGTATGTGACTTAGAGGCAAAGGCAATGACAACTTTACATCCTGATGATGGAAACCGGTGATAGCTCTACATTCTTTGCCCATCACTTCCCTGGGAGTGGGAAGAGAGAGAATAGCTGCCCAATGTCAACATTAGCATTTCTATTTAAAGCAGGTGACTGTGGATGAAGGTTTTTATTTTTCTCTCTCTCTCTTTTTTTTAATACTGTAGCAGGAGATGGAAAATTCCAAGGAGGCCCCCTTGAGTCAAATAATAAGAAAAAATAATGACTGAAGAGACAATGTGGTGAAATGCAGAGCTAGGCAGTCTCAAAATTAGGACAGATCTGAATTTGTCTTATTTCCAAGTGTCCATACGGCAAAGCACTTAGCTTATCAGTAATCCAGGCAACTTACTAAGGTCATAAGTTGTAGAGAAAACATTGATGCATCTGGAGAGGGAATTTTCTTACTGGGAGTACCTTACGATGAAATTAGGTCAAGACCAAAAAAATCACATGAGAAAAACAAACAAATTCCCAAACTAATAGCTAGTCTTATCTATATAGCCCTTTGCAAAGCTTTTCTCACAGGAATTGTCTGAGGTAGTTAGTAAAAACGTTATCTCCATTCTATAGATGAAAAAAATAGTTTCACTACCATATACCTAGCAAGTGGGAATTCAAACTTGTATTTTTTAATTCGGAGTCCAGATCTTTTTGAATCACAGAGCCAATACTTAGAATAGTTATAAGGTGCTGGCCAAGGTACTTGGCTTTGTTTGCCTCAATGTGCCCATTTGTAAAGGGGGACAATGAGGGATGCACTGCCTGTCTCACAGAGTGGCTGTGAGGAAAGCATAGGATAAACTATGAAAAGCTTTAGTAGTTTGAAGCATTATGATTTTCTGATTATATCCACCTCTCTGAATTCTTTCTTTTTAAAAATTATTTTATTTTATTTTTTAAAATAATTATAACTTTTTATTGACAGAGCCCATGCCTGGATAATTTTTTTTACATTATCCCCTGCACTCACTTCTGTACTGATTTTTCCCTTCCCTCCCTCCCTCCACCCCCTCCCCCAGATGGCAAGCAATCCTATACATGTTAAATATGTCACAGTATATCCTAGATACAATATATGTGTGCAGAACCAAACAGTTCTCTTGTTGCACAGGAAGAATTCGATTCTGAATTCTTTCATGATTATATCTGCAGTCAAAGACCTGTGCATGTTGGGTTAGGGAACTGAAGGAAGCTGTATTACTAGAAAAGCTCTTGGAAGTTCTTCATCTGCTCCCTAAATTACCTTTAGGGTCCTTTGTTTCTCAGGTTAGGACAAAGTAGTTAAGGAGGTAAATGACGGGAGAGAATAGAAGGTGGGCTGTTTTTGTCTGAACAGGTTCTACCTAAACAAAATCGGAGACTTATTCAGTCCCTTTTTCTTTCCATATTTCTCCTCACCTATTTCTCTATGTGAATACTACCCCATAAGAATGTTAGGCCCTACATGGATGGAGCAGTGTCAGGATTTATTTATCACCAGGATTTATCTCCCCTAAATTGATGTTGGAAAAATCATATATTTGGAGCCACAGTCCATCTAGAAATGGTTTGAGAATGAAATTAAAAAAAAAAACAAAACCCTAACAACAATAACAAAAAATACCCAACAACTAAATGATTTCACTCTGTTCTTGGCTTCAACAAAAAGCATGAAAATCATTTGTGGACTAAAGGAAATTTCATCCTTTATTTAAGAAAAAAATTTTTTGTAAGGTCCTGCAAAACAGTAGAATTTCCAGGGCAAACTGCCATATTTTTCTGAATCCCAGCTTCCTTATCTCTAAATGAAAGAAATCAGACTAGATGGGGTTCAGGAACAGCTAGTTGATGCAGTGGACAGAGCACCAGCCCTGAAGTCAGGAGCCCCTAAGTTCAAATCCAGCCTTAGACACTAAATACTTCCTGGCTGTGTGACCCTGGGCAAGTCACTTAATCCCAATTGCCTCAGCAAAAAATGATAATAATAATAATAATATAGGGTTCTATGCATTAGTATTGTAACAATAAACTTTGCTTTACAAAATAGATTTGTTCCTAAAAATGTTCTGGGAATTTTAGCTAATTGAATATTTGAAGTGCATTCAGAGAACTTTCAAATGATCCTTCTGTGAGTCCCTTGTCTTATTACTATTTATTGTTTTATATTATTAAAATCTGGATTTTTATATCAGATTTGTTTAAAATAAGACTTGTGTAGTTTATTTTGAAATATCTTCTCCTTCAGTACCATAAGCTGCAAAGCGAGTGAGTTTCTTCAGCTATGAACTCTCTACTCTAATTAGTATAATTATCAGACTGTAAACTTTTCTTTAGACTGGACTTCTTGAGATCAAGAATGGGTTTGGGGTTGAGTTTTTTGGGGGGTTTTTTGGTCTTTCTTTGTAGCCCTAGAATTTAGCTCAGTTCCTGGCATGTAATAGGTGCATAATAAATACTTATTGACTCCACCTGATAAAATTGATAATCTGGTTTTTAAAAATAAATTGTAAAACAGTTAAGAAAAAAAGAGAATACTCATTCTCTTGCTTTGTTCTATCATTCTCCACAAAATAAGGTAATTTTTTAAAAAAAGATTTTGTTTCTTTTAATTCCTAACTGAAGTTATGGGTAACTTTTTGTTTTTCTTCTCAGTTAAAAAGTTTATTGTTTAAAAAGGAAAATCTCAGGGTTTCCAAACTTTAAATCTGACTCATTTTCAAGAATATATAATCAGATGAGTAAAGTCATCCACGGAATTAATTATAACTCTGTGACTTCAATGTAATCTGAATCTTTAAAAGATTTAAATCTTTGGTTTAACCCAATTGGCATTTTTTGAGGTAATTAACTTATCTAGTCTAGAAATGAAAATATTTCTTCTTTGCATACTTTCTTTTGATTAACTTGTGTGACTTAAAGCAATATCATCTTTTATGTAGATAACTCATAGAAATTTTCATTAAAGAACTGAAGAGACAGAGTTGGTCTTAGATGGGTTGATCTCATAGTCAGATGGGCTCAAGTCCCTCTTCCGAAGTTAGTTGTTACCTTACCCACAGTACTCAGTCATTGTTTGGACCCTGAATGTAAACAGCATTTGTTTCTGTTTTGACCAAAAACCCTAAAGGTTCTAGTTTATTTATTTATTTGTTTTACTAGTGATTGTAGCCTATGAGTGAAGCAGAACAAATCTACTATGTCTTTTCAGTGATAACTCTACAAATATTTGGTAGCAAGTGTTATTTCCTACTTGAGTTTTCTCTTATCTGGGATATATTCTTTTATTTTTTTCTCATATGGCATAGTGATTCTCCTCTTCTAGATATAACTGAGCTTTTCAAAGGCCTCTCCAAAATCTAGGATCTAAAACCTGAATATACTATTCTAAAAGTGGCCCAACCAAGGTCTAGGTGAGGAGAGTAAATAGAGCTCTTGGTCTGGAATCTGGAAGACTTGAGTTCAAAATGTGGCCTTAGATACTTACTAAGTGATCCTGGGCAAGTCACTTAATTCTGTTTGCCTCAGTTTCCTCATGTGTAAAATGACCAGGAGAAGGAAATGGCAACCACTCCAGTATTTTTGGCAAGAAAACCACAAATGGGATCACAAAGAGTCAGATACAACTGAAAAATGACAAGAACAAGAAGTATTGGCTAGAGAGACATCTTTGGAACCTGGAAGACTTGAGTTCAGAGTCCATCCCTGACCCTCTGCAAGTCACTTAACCTCTTAATGATCCCAGGAGATGAACTAAGAAAGGATTCTTTTTAAAAAGGTTTTTTTAAAATTTAAATATAAATTTAAAAATTTTTTTAAAAATTTGTTCTATCTCTTCTATTCTAGAAGAACAGACTTGAACCTATTATTTTTTACGGTGGGAGCTTTGACTTTCTACATTTCTGATCTGAGCTGGGTTTGCCTCTCCTTGATTAATTAACCACTTAGGAGTTACATAGTGCTTGAAGGTTTGAAAAATGTTATACAAATATTAATTCATTTTGTCCTCCCCAAAAGAGACAAGTGCTATTATCTCTGTTTCACAGATGAAGAAACAGAGGCTGATAAAAGTTGAATAACTTTCCTGGGATCACATAGTTTAGTAAGTCTCTGAGTCTGTAATTGAACTCAGACAATTATGACTCCATAACCAACTGCACCTGTACAGCTGTACCACCTACCTTCCTCTAGGTAACCTGGTGGCACACCCCATCCTCCCCCTTCCAGGGGTTTATCATATCAGTGCTGGATACAGTGTAGCCACATGATTGATTTAGCTCACTGATATTCAGAACTCCTGAGCTCTTCTAGACTTAACCTTTCTGGTAGAAAGGATTACAAGAATGTGCCATAAGACAGGGGTTCTTAACTTCTTAATTCCCTTGTCAGGGGATCTTTGGAAAGATTTCAGAATACCAATGGACATGAATGGGAGGGAAATTACTAGTTTTTTCACTGGCATCTAATTGAAATTTAGTATTTTCTTCAATTTAAAAAAAAATTACTGTTCTGAGAAAGGATTCATAGGCTTCATCACATTGCCAAAGGAATACTCAACACACTTCACACAAGTTAAGAATCCCTGCTTTAAGGATTGATCAGCTAAAATTCATAAAGTACTTAGCACAGTGCCTGTAGTATAGTAGGCAATAAATACTTTCTCCCTCTGTCTTCCTCCTCCCATCTAAGACAAAAAGTTGCATGTCTGTATGAAGGAAGTTTCATATAATCTGAATTGAAGAGCTGGAAGGAACTTTCTTGGTTATCTGGTTCTTCTGAGTTTTCTCCCTACTTCATGTCAACCCAAGTCTAGACAAAAAGAGAGACAGAGACAGACTGTTAGAGACAGAGACAGGCACAGAGAGATAGAAACAGAAAAACTGACAGGCAAAGACAGAGACATAGAAACAAACACAGATGAGAGAGAGAGACAGACAGACAGACAGATGGACAAAGATAGAAACAGAGTCACACAAAGAGAAAGAGACTAAGGCACTGAGAGACTGAAAGAGAAATAATGTATTTATATATATCATTTTTACTGCTTCATCACATTGTTGACATTTATTTAATTTGCAGTCTCCTTAAATCCAAGTCTTTCCCCCCCCACATTAAAATGCTTTCTAGTCATTTTTCTTCCTATCTTTACTTGTGCAATTAATTTCTTAAATTTAGATATAGGTCTTCACTTTTACTTCAAATTAAATTTCAGCTTATTAGATTCAGCATGATGTCCTAACTTGTTATGATTTCTTTTTTACCCCCAACAAACATTTATTAAGCATCCACCAAGACAGCATCCTAAGTCCTGAGGATACTAAGATGAAAAATGAAAACCTTTGTCCTTGTAATCTTTAAGGTCTTTGTGGATCCTTGATTCTGTCACCCACTGTATTTTCTTTCTCTCCCAACTTTATATAATCTACATATTTATTACATATATTTTGCTCTAACTCTCTGAAAGCAATGTGAGACAAATTAAAAACAAGGACAGGTTTCTGGGGCACTCTGCTAGAGACCCTCTCCATATAAGTGTCAATCTATTAATCTTTGATCTGATCTCTTTTTCTCTAACCTTTTCTATAAACTTCTTTTTTCTGACTCGGCTGCATTTAATTATCTATCCTAATAGCTGTATGGCAACTATGGGTGATTTTGATGTAATTAGTGATTTTTAGCACCTTCTGATGATTAGAGAAAATCTGTCTTCTTTTATATTTTTAATCTGCATTGTTATTTCTAAAAATAGGATGAATGAAAGTTTCTTATTTGCCTGTTGAAGGCTTAGAATTTCTGTCACAGATAAAATTGAGATCTAATTTGAATTTTAAGAAAAGGGAAAAGATTGAAAGGAAGGGGAATAAAAGAATATGAAAAGGAAGAGTAGGGAATGCACTCCCCAGTGCAATAAACCTTTCCCACCAACCTTCTTAAATTGTGTTGAACTCAAAAATTATTTCACTCTGTCCATGTGTGGGATCTGCTACTCCAGAATTTATTTTGAGATATATAAAAATTGCTTGAAGGGCTTGGGGGAGATTTCAGGCAAGCCACTGCTTTTTTTCCACTCTCTTGGCTCTACCTCATAAAATGTATTCCCAAAAAATTAGCTCCTCTTACTAGGAAGAAAGTGGGATTAACAATTTCTTCCTCGATTCATTGGAACTTCAATAGTCACTGACTCCAAATGCTTCATTTTCTGTTGAGCACACTAAGGTATTGAAAAGCAAGGATACTTGCCCAAGGTCACACATATAATGTTACAAGCAGAACTCAAACCTAGATCTTCTGACTAGTAGACTAAGAACTGAAAGACCTCAGGGGCCATCTAGGTCAAAAAACCTGATTTTATAGATGAAGAAATTCAACCTGAAAGGAATTAAGTGATTTACCTAGGATAAGGAGCATCAGAGACAGATTTTTAACTCAGATATTTCACTTTAGAGATAATCAATTCTCCCTGTATCATGGTGCTTACATGATATACTTATCCCAAATACTGGATTTATTATTCAGTTGCTTGGGGGCATAGGCACTAGACTTCTGCTTTCATTGATATCTAGTGTTTTCAGATCAGGAAACTCCCAGATAAGGAAAGTCAGCACTTTCTTTGCAATTTATAGTCTAAGAAAGTTGCTTAGAGCACTCAGAAATTAATTGATTTACCCAGGATCTACACAGCCAGGAAATATAGATTATTAAATAACAAGTTGGATGAAAGTCTATAAGTGAATTTGTTTAGTCATTTTTCAGTTGTTTCTCTTCATGGTTGTGTTTCTGCTAGCAAAGCTACTGCAGTGGTTTGGCATTTCTTTCTCCAACTCATTTTTACAGATGAGGAAAATGAGGCAAACAGGGTGAAGTGACTAGAGTCACAGAGCTAGTAAAAGTCTGAGGCCAGATTTGAACTTAACAAGATGAGTCTTCATGACTTGAGGGCTGGTGCTTTATCCACTGTGTCAGTCCAAGCCCTGAATTACTAACTGAGAGTTGGAAAGCACCAAATTGTACATCCAGTCCAACCCCTACCTACTGAAAACTCTTAATTCCTCTCCACAACACCCCAACAAGAAACTAGGCAACTTCTGTTGGATGACTTCAGGGATAAGGCTTCCAAAGCATCCCTGTCTACTTTTGGATAACTCTGTTAGGAAGCTTAGAAGACTCCCTCAGCTCAGTTTCCAGCACCACTCTTGAGTAACTTTCCATTGCTATCATCCAGAGGAATAGAGAGAATTTTTCTTCTAAACATTTGGAGTCTTTAATTTATGGTCTTTTTATCTCTTTCTCCATACCAACCCTCCTCTTCCATTGTGTCTGCTACTATAATGCAAAGACAGCTCTTCTAAGGCAGCTGTTTTTTGTTGTTGGTGTTTTTTTTTTTTGTTGTTGTTGTTTTTGTTTTTTTTTTTTTTAATTGTAGCGCTAAATAATCTCAGGGTATGGGATATTTAATCTGGCATCACACAATTAACTTGACAGCTTTTAATGGTTTCTCCTAGTCTCTTCATTCTAGTTAGCTGCCTCTTTTCCAGTTGTAACTTGATACGATGATATATTTAATCCTGGAAAGGACTTTTAGAACCCAACTCAGACTAGCCCAAACTCAGACATCAAGTAACATCAGAGCTGGGATTCAAACCAATGTCCTCTGAATTCAAGCCACTATGCTATCTTTTCCCCCTGCCAGTGAATTTGAGACAATAGAGACTTTAGAAGTCATCTCATTTTATAGATAGGGAAACCGAATGTCAAAATGTTAAATGATTTGTCCAATGTAACATAGGTATAAAATAACAAGGATTCAGGTCCTTCTAACTGCTATTTTACAGTCTACTTTCTTGTTCATTGCCATTTCTTTGTCCAGTTGTTTTTTGGTCATGTGTGACTCTGTGTCTATATTTGGGATTTTCTTGGTAAAGATTCTGGAGTGGTTTGCCATTTTCTTCTCCAGCTCATTTTATCAGTGAGGCAAACAGAGTGAAGTGACTTACCCAGGGTCACACAGTAAGTGTTTGAGGACAGATCTGAATTCATGAAGATGAATCTTCCTGAATCTATCCACTATTCTACTTCACTTTTTCTACTTCCAAGCATAAACCTCTCTCTCTCTCTCTCTCTCTCTCTCTCTCTCTCTCTCTTTGTCTCTCTGTCTCTGTCTCTGTCTCTCTCTCTGTTTCTCCCTCCATCTCTATCTCTGTGCCTCCCTCTCTTTCTCTGTCTCTCTTCTTCCCTTTCTCCCTCCCTCTGTCTCTCTCTCTCATTTTGCTAGGTTCAACATCCTTTTCTGCCTAACCTTCAGTTCCATTTATTCAACTGCAAGTTGAAACTGCCTTCCTTGCCTTCTGCCTGAACTTCAGCTCAGATGTAACCTCCTAGACTGCTTACAGAAATTTCCTTACTAGCCTCTTCTTTACTGTCCTGGCTTAGGAAGTGGAAATTTTCATTCTTGGTGTGAATAAAAAAAAAATAAGACAAAACAAAACATCAGATGTTAATGGACATTCCTCAGACAAGGACCACTTCCTCTGATCCCAAGAATCTCATTTTTGTCAGCTTCACCTAGGTTTTCCTTTCTTTCTGATGATGCAGGCTCTCCAGAAGTTTTAATCTGTGTTTTGTTTTTACTTTTTGCAACTTCCTACCAATGCATTTCTCATCCTCTCCCTGCCTGCTTGCCCTGGCTGTACCTCACACATTTGGGAATTTCCTCCAATTCCTACTTTCAGCTTGGCATTTTACCCTCAAAGCTTTACAATTCTGAAAAATCTCACTTCTACAACTGGCCCCCATAACCCTGGCATCCCATCTAAGTCTTTTGAAGTTGTTGCTGTTGAAGTATGAATCTATAAAGATGGTTGATAAGGTCCAGTTTAACTCTGAGGTCCTGCAGTTCCTCATTTATGTTAGTGCTATGACTTTAATCATTTCCTGTCTAACAATGAATGGTGGCAACTAGATAAATAAGAGTTTTTAATGCAAAAGGTGATCTGAAGCCTTCACTCAAAACAGGGATTGAATTCCAATCAGAGCTAGAGTTAAGAATAAACTCTAGAAGCTATTTTGTCTTGCTTTAACCCTGTCCTCCTATATACTTTGACCATCTTTTCTTCCCATGATTAAGCTCTATAATTCACTTTAGTATTAGATATTGGTTTCTGGTTACTATATTTTCTTTCATTTGGATCTCCTCAACTCCTAGCTTGTACAGTCAAAGAGGACATTGGTCTTTCCCACTTCCACTCCACTCTAAAATCCACCTTGGGTTTTAGAGGGAAGATATTTTTTCCCTTCAATATTATGTTTCTCATCTCAGACCCGGGGGAATGATCGAATGGAAGCCAGGCTTGTTTTGTGGAAGAACCAATTTCTTGAGTAAGATTTTCTTCTCTCTTGCTTTTTTTTAATGGGGGAAAAAAAAAGTGTGTGTGTGTGTGGGGGAATGACTTAGTATCTGTGTGTTTTGTCTACACATTGCCAAATATTCAGATACTTGCTATAGTGTAGACACAACCTAGGATTGCCAGTTGGGGACATCTGATAACTTCTCACCATGCAGAATGAGTCAAATTGTCTCTTACCTGTGAAATTCAGCAAACATGTATGAAGGCCCTACCATGTGTGGAGCACTGTGCAAGATAATACAGAGATAAATATGCACCAATCCTGAATGAATATCGCTGTCCAGCAGGATGCTGGGAAAAGGCTTAAGTAGTAGGGAGAGGGGTTAGAATGAAAGTGCACGAGTCAGGGCTAAGTGATCCATTCCCATTTGACTTCTAAAGGCAACACCACCAGAAAAATAGCTGTTTATTGGCCAAAAATTGGTGCCAATTTTGTGTAAATATCTACTTACAATCAAAATCAATTTAGCACTTTACATAGAATGGCTAAAACATTAGATCCAGAAGGTAACTTTTGATTTTTTTTTTTTAAATATACGTTGCTTTATGAATCATGTTGGAAGAGAAAAATCAGAACTAGGAAGGAAGAACCATAAAGAAAAAATAACAGAAAAAAAGAAGTGAACATAGCATGTATTGATTTATATTCTGTCTCCATAGTTCTTTTTCTGGATGCAGTTTTTTTTTTTTTTTTTAAGAGGGTATTTTTGGAGATCATCAAGTCTACCCTTTCATTTTATATCTAAGGAAGATGAGGTCATACAGCTAGTAAGGTTGGCAGATTCAGGACCCCAAAATTAGGTCTTTCAAATCCAAGTGCTAAACCTTTTACATTATGCCTTGATTTTTCCTAAATTGGGTTTTAGTTTCTCCTTTTATCCGTTACTTTTGACTGCTGTGATAGTGGCAAGGCAGGAGGAAAAATGGGATGGAGATCAGGCCCCTAAAGAACCCCTCACCAAATAATCTCACCAAATTTTTGCCTCTAAATAGGACAGTGGTCATTACAGAAAAAGAGAATGACTAAAATGGTAAGAGGAAGAGAGGCCACTCTGAGAATCATTTGAACAAACTAAGACTATTTACTTGAGAAAAATAGAACAAAGACAGTGCATGACATGAGAGCTGTCTTCAGATAATTGAAGAGCTGTCATGTGGAAGAACGATTAAATTTGTTCTGCTTGGCTTCAGAGGGCAAAACCAGGAACAATGGGTGGAACGTGCATGGAGGCAAATTTTATCTCCATGGAAAGAAAAACTTCCTAACAATCAGAGCAATCTAAAAGGGGAGTCAATGAACTTCCCCACCTTTTGTCAGGGATGTGGTGGTGAGGTGGGGAGAAGAGTCCCATACGATGGTAAATTAGAGAAGGTGAACTCTGAGGTATTCCCCAACTCTGAGATTTTGTGAATTGCAATCCCAAACTCGCAGCTATTCAGACTCACATCTTCAAAACAGAAGTATCACAAGGAGTCCCTATTCTCCTGATTGCTTTGGAGATGTACATCCATTCTAGTAAGCATTTATTATTAAGGACCTATTCTGTGCTAGACATTATGCAAAGGAGATAGAAATACAAAAAAGGGAAAAAGACGATGCTTATTCTCAAAGAACTTGGGCTAATAGGAGAAATAACATTTAAGCACCTATGTACAAACAAAATACAACCCTGATAAACTGGAGATGCTCTCTGAGGAAAGGCACTAAGAATAAGGAGAAAATTTAATTTCCTTTTCCCAGTTTTAAAAATAAACTTCCCTTAGATTGCTTGGATTAGGGGCAGCTAGATATCACAGCATACCTAGAGTCAGGAGGCCCTGAATTCAAATCAAGTTTCACTTACTAGCTGTGAGACAGCTCTTTTAGAGAGAGAGAAAGAAAGAAAAAGAAAGGAAGGAAAGAAGAGAAAGAAAGAAAGAAAGGGAAGGAAAGGAGAAAGCAAAGGAAAGAAGGAAGGAAGAAAATCATCCTTCACTTTTCATTCCCTCACCTTCCATACAAGTTTCTCTCCTCTCCAATCCATCCTCCACATACCTACCAAAGTGTTCTTAGAAAAGTACAAATCTGACTACATCATTCCCTTATTCAATAAATTTCAGTAGATTTTCATTGCCTTACAATAAATGATAAACTCCTCCATTTGGTTTTAAAAGTTTTCACTAACTGGCCTAACCTACCTTCCCAGTCTTATTCTATTCTTTCTTTTGCAATACTTTGCTAGTCAGCTGGGACAATTAGGTGGTGTAGTGAAGAGAGCATTAGGCTTGGAATCAGGAAAACTCATTTTCCTGAGTTCAAATCTGGCTTCAGACACTTTTTAGCTATGTTCCTTCCCATAATCACTAAACCTCAGTTTCCTCATTTGTAAAATGCCTAATGAAGGAAAGGGCAACCACTCTAGTATCTTTGCCCTAAAGAAGGGTCATGGAAAATTGGACCTAACTGAACAACAATAACAATCCAGCCAAGTTACTCCTCACACACATTTACTGAATCTCCTATCTCTATTATTTTGCATAAACTCTCATATACTCTCTCATAAACTCTCATATACTCTCTCTTTTGCCTCATTGATCAACCAATCAACAAACACTGGTTAAATTTCTGTGATGTGCTAGGTACTGTGCTAAGCACTAGGGATATTGAGGATATAAGACAAAAAGCAAAACAAAAAATAAAAAAAAATTAGTCCATTCCTCAAGGAACTGGTAAAGTTCCTTTCTTTAAGACTCTTCTTCAGTTCTGCCTTCTACATGAAGCTTTGTCGTATTCTTCAAACTGTTAGCCCTCCCCTCCCTCAAAATACCTTGTATTTATTCTATATATACTTATAGGTCTAGATATAGTCATATACACACAAGGTGTCTGGAAGAGAGAGTAAGTTCAAGGGCAGGGACTATTTCCATTTTTGTTGTGTAAGCTCTAGTTCTTAGCACACTGCCTGTCACATTATTATAGTTGCTCAATAGATGCTTAGTAGTGATCATCAATTGATTGAAAGAAAGGATTCATGGAAAGTTATTGATCTTCATGGTTCATGGAAAGAGGGCAGAGAGGAAGGGAAGGGAAAAAGGAGAAAGGAAAGATGGAAAGAGATAAAAAGGGAAGGAAGAATGGAAAGAAAGAAATAGAGAAAGAAGAAGGGAAAGAAGGAAGGTAGGAAGTATGGAAAGAAAGAGGGAGAGAAAGTAGTAAAAAGGAAGGAAGGAAAGAGAAAGAAGGAGATAGAAAGAGGGAAAGAAAGAGAGAAAAGGATGGAGAGAGGGGGAAGGAAGGAAGAGAAGGAAAGAAAGATTTCTTTATATTTTAAAACAGGTACATTGTCTTTAATTCATAGAATCTCTGTAGTTAAAGTAAGACTTGGGTCCAAAGGTCTTCCACACTCCCCCCTTCACCCCTCCATTCTTGAATAAAATTACTTAAGCTTCAGACTCCTTGTCCTTTCTGCTATGGATGATTCTATTTTCCTGTGTGTGTATCTGTATGTATGTGTTTTCTTTTACTTTAATTAACATTCTTGGAGTTTTTATCAGGATGTGAAAACAACCGACTGGTTTCAGGAATGGCCAGATTCCTACGTGAAGCACATCTACAGTTCAGAGGACAGGAACGCACAGAGGCACTTGAGCAGTTGGGCCATGCGCAATACCAACAATCACAACTCCCGCATCCTGAAGAAGTCCTGCCTGGGAGTGGTGGTTTGCAGCCTGGACTGCTCTGCTGAGGAAGGAAGGAAGATCTACCTGAGACCAGCCATCTGCGACAAAGCCCGGCAGAAGCAGCAGAGTGAGTCCGGGGGCTGCTCGTGCTCACTCCTGACTGCTGCTAGCCTTGTCCTAATTTGGACCACTGCAGTAAGACTATCTTGGGGGCTTTCACCACCAAGTGTTTTTCAATACCCCAACAAATCCTTTCCTAAGATAATTACACGGTGAAATAGATAGATTATCAAAAGGCTCTTTTCTGTCTAAAGACGCAGGAACATAGATTCTGAACTGATCGATCTTCTAGTCTAAATTCCTTATTTTACAGACGAAGAAGAAGCAAATGACTTATCGGATGTCATAAAACAAGCAATGGCAAAGCTAGGATCTTCCCCCACCCAGTTAGCTCCATTAATGTCACTTCTTTAGGATGAGAAATTATCTGCAGAAGGAACCTATTAAAATTCAAGTATGATATCATTCATTAATATATTAGCACAAAGCTTTATTAGATTTTATACTTGAAATCTTGGAAAAGATGTCCCTGAGGGAATGTGAGTGGTAAATTCTTTTTTTATATTTTTTTCAGTTAACAAAAATTTGCTTTCTTTCTCTCTCATCTCTCCCTAATTGGAAAGGAAAAAATTCCTTGTAATAAATATGAATAGTCAAGCAAAATTAATTACAGGATTAAAACCATGTTCAAAAATGTATATTTCATTCTATATCATGAGTTGATGACCTGTTTGTCAGAAGATCTATATCATGTTTTGCCATTATTCCTCTGGAATCTTGATTGATCATTGCTTTGATCTGAGTTCTTTTGTTTATTTTTACACTGTCATTATTTCATGTATAAATTATTCTCCTGGTTCTGCTCTTTTCATTCTGCATCAGTTCAGTCATCCCAGGTTTCTTTGAAAGTTTCCCTTTTCTCATGTTTTATGACACATCAGTATTTCATTACATTTAAATGCCATTTTGCCATTTCTCAAATTAGTTTCCAAATCTTTGCCAGGAAGAAAAAGAGCTATTTGGCAGGTAAATTCTAATTGGAACAGGGGCAAAATTTTCTATCAATCAAGTCTTTGATTGAAATCTCCAATTTTGAGAATCATGATTATGCCAGTAAACAGTGTACTTAATTTTAAAGTTATTTACTAATCTAGACAGCACCATAAAATGTCCAGTTAAAATGCTTAATATCATATGGATAGATAGCTGATCTCAAAGTTAAGAAGACAGACTCAAAGTCAGCTTCTGACATGTACTAATGTGACAACTAGTAAAGTCATGTAACCTCCTACATCCCAGGCTTTTTTCTGAGACAATAAATTGCAGAATGGTGGCCAATCTGCATTAATAGAAAGCATTTCCTTGCAGGTTGTTCCCTACATCAATAAAATCAAAGGTCCTGTCTAAAATATAGAATGCAAAGACTCATGGTTTGGCAGGACCAAACTACAGTAAAGTAAAAGCTGAAGAGAGAAAACCCCTCTGCAAGAAATGCTCAATCCCTCATCACTCCCAAACTTCAAATTGGTGCCATTCAGTGGTAGATTTTTTTTTTTTAAGGACCTTTCTATGGTTGCTCACTAAATAACATACCTATTCTTATAAGATCCTAGAATGCCCACATATATCCTTAGAGCTAGAAGGACTTTCAGGGGTCATTTGAGTTAAAACCACTCATTTTGTAGGTGAGGAATTAAGGCTGCTTTAGGTTAAATGAGCTAGCCAAAGTCAGATAGTAAGTAATAGCTAAGATTTGAATTCAGGTCTAAATCTACTTATTATTCTTTCTGCTGGACCATGTATTTTGACAATGGTATAGTGGGATCAACACTGAAGTGAAAGCCAGACAACTTGGGTTCTTGTCTCACCTTTGCCTTTTCCTAGATGGATCACTTTGAAAATGTGTCTGGGTTCTTAAGTAAGGGGTACTTTAACCCAAGGTTTACTAGCTCCTTGATAGATTTAATGGGGTCCATAAATTTGGAAAGAAAAAAATGTATCTTTATTTTTACTAGTCTCTAATTGAAATTTAGCATTTCAGAATAAATTTCTGAAATATGTTTAGAAAAATTGCACATGTTTAACCTATATTGGATTGCTTATTGTCTTGGGGAAGGGCTCGGAGGGGAGAAAAATGTGGAATACAAGGTTTTGCAAAGGTTAATATTGAAATTATCTTTGCATACATTTTGAAAAAAAAATACTATTTAAACAAAAGAAAGGAGATGAGGATGGGATGAATAGGCTTCACCAGACACCAAAAGGTCCCTGACACAAATAAGACTGAGAACTCTTAGACTAAAATCAACATCCACAATTGCTTCCTCTAGTTCTTGTATTCTGTGATTCTGGCCCTCTTGGGTAAGAAGAAGTTTTTGTACTTATATTTATATTTTCTAAGGGCAGTCATATTGCACTAAACTTTTCCTGACTGGCCACGACTATAGGACAAACTATGGAAAAAAAGGGAATTGACGCCCTAAAATTCCCTTTTCCTAGCTTCATCACATGCCTAATGTGCATTGTCCTGGGTTCATGCCTGATCTCTACTAAAAGGCTCTCAAGACAGGGTCTGAGGACACTCAATTTTAGTGTGACTTTTACTCTCTGTATGACTTCTCCAGAGGTATTTGCATTCTAAGACACATCTTTAATCATGGATGAAAAGATCTATTCTCCATTAAGAGAATTTCAAGGATGAGGGAGCAATGAGGAAAATATCTGGGAAAACTTAAGTATCCTCTGAAATTATTCTAGATAGGGAGCCACGCTCTCTGCTTATGAATAACTCAAATGTTTAGAAGAGGCAATGAAAAGTTCAATGAATTGGGACTCAGGGAACCTAGGTTTTTAACACCCAGCTCTGTTACTTACTGTTTGTATAATTTTGAGCAAGTGCCTTAACTCTCTCTGAGTTTTCTTCACAAATGTAAAATGAAGGAGGGAGAAACTAGTTGACCTTTGTGTCCACTTCTTCTAGCTCTTAAATCTGAGCTCCTGGGTGGCTATGACATAACCAAAGTCTAAGCAAGGGATTTCCAACCCTAAGGGGGTAGAGATTTCCAGATACCTGAACCTGAAAATATTTTGAAACATTTCCACCCTTTTGGAGTGGAAACATGAATTATAGGGAGGACCTTTGACTCCGATGTAGGTAAGGTTGATTTTACCCTACTTAATCCCCTCTCTCTTTTTCTTCTGGAGAGGCAATTGGAATTAAATGACTTGTTCAGAGTCACACAGCTAAGCTAGTGAGTAGTAAGTGTTTGAGGCCATATTTGAACACAAGTCCTCCTGACTGCAGGATCGGTGCTCTATCCACTGCTCATCTAGCTGCCTCTCTCTCTTTTCTTTTTTTCAGGAAAACGGTGTCCTAATTGTAATGGCCCTTTGAAACTCATTCCTTGCCGTGGCCACGGAGGCTTCCCAGTCACCAATTTCTGGAGGCACGATGGACGCTTCATCTTTTTTCAGGTTGGTTTAAAAATATCCACAACAACCACAACCAGACCAGAGAATAATACTAACACAACTAAAAAAAAGAAAAAGAAACAAAAAGGAAAAAAAGAAAAAAAAGGGACAGTGTTTTAATGAGATTGTTAAATAAGCACAATTAGGGTCGTTTCAGGAATGACAATAAAGCAAAGGTTGTTATATAGTTACTCAAGAGGCAGTTGGAATAAAAGAACACAAATCAGGCTTAGCATTATAAATCCTAATTTTCCAAGTGTTCAAGTTTTGTCATTCATAATGCTATGACCTTGGGGAAGCCTTTTAATTCTCTGGATCTCCTTAGTTTTCTCATCTGTCAAGTGAACATAATAATCACCAACATTTTAACCTGATAGGATTGTCTCAAATGAGATAAAGTAAAAAAAAAAAAATTGTAAAAATATTTATAAAAATGTAAAGAGCTCTATCAATATAATATATTACTCTTGTGATTAGAGGGAGAGCATAGGGTCCAATGAACCAGCATAGGATAGATTATATAGAAATATGAGTCTGATGTTTAATCTACATAGTAATACATATTTGCATCTATATATAACCATAAGAGTTTCAAAACTTGTTCTTAACAAACAGGTAGTTAGGAAAAACATAATATAAACATAAAACAAAACATAATCAAGCAAAAACATAAGCATATTTCTCAAATTTTTTGCTAGGTAACCTAGTAAAAAAATCCAAAGGGGTTTATACAGCTAGCCTCCCACTTCCTCCAATTCTGCAGGAGATCTTAGACCAAGACTTTTATGTGATAAATATTGACTGAGTGCATCTCTATGGCCCCAGAAAGTCTCTAAGACATTTAATCTGAAGCAGCCTTAATTCTTCACAGTGGATGAGTCACTAATCAGCAAAGAATATGGGTTGTTTCCATACCAGAAAATGAAATTTTAGGTTAGGATCAAGGAATAAAAATTCTTAGATTGGCAGCATACTCCTAGGAGAACCTGCTGGTGAACTGTGCAGTCAGCTTTGAAATGATTAAGCAATAATTAGGTGTAGAAGCAAGTTTATTGAAATGATTCAGGAGAACCAACACAAAAGTATTGGATGCCTGGGAGAAAAGGCTATTTGATTCTTCTCAAGGGGTAAAAAGGAAGAAGGATCAATTTCTATCTTAAGACTGGTAGATAAGAACAACTAATATTAATAGGGCAACTAGGTAGAATCATAGTGCACACAGTGCCTGTGCTAAAGTTAGGAAACCCTGAGTTCAAAACCAGCCTCAGACCCTGGGCAAATGACTTCATCCAGATTGCCTCAGTTTCCTCATTTGTAAAATGATCAGGAGAAGGAAATGGCAAACTATTTCAGTATCTTTGCCAAGAAAATCCCAAAATAGGTCACAAAAAACCCAGGTATGAATGAACAGCAACTTTTATGTAGTACTATGCAAAAGGTTTTTAGATTTATTATCTCATTACTCTTCACTTTGCAAATGAGAAAACTGACTCTCAAAGAAAGTAAGAGACTTACTAATAAGTATTGATGGTAGGATTTTAACTCTGAACTTCCTGATGCCAAGTTCAGGGCTTTAACCACCAAGTAATATTGCCTCTAAGCAATTGAATTGATTAATTTTTAAAATTACATAAAGAATTATATTTGAATTCTGATTTATGAGAATAATGAATAGAAGAGAAGAATAGCTAAAATTCTGCAGTTATATAGCCTTTTCTCTTGGTGTACTAACCAGTCATAAAGGCAAATTAAATGAATAAGAAACTTTGAGTAGCTGAAAACTTCTTGCATTGTTTGTAGACAAAACAGCTCACTTGGCTGACTGAGCCCCTGACTCCTACTCCATAATGCACATTTACCCATCTCTGGCACTTATTCTATCTATTCCCAATCCCAAGGCCAACTAATGACCAAACAGGAGTCTCTGACAAAGAGACTGTGCATGTAAGATTTAAAATCCCCAGTCATTCATATTATTGTCACACAATCACAGAATTTGAGTGGAAATTAATCTTGGTAGCCAACTTGGCCAATTTGCACACAAAAGAAATCTCCGCCATCACACCTTCCAACTGGACATTCAGCTTCTGCTTGGAGACATCCCCAAACCTACCAGTCCATTCCTTATTTAAACAACTTTAATTTTTAGGAAATGTTTCCTGACATCAAGACTAAATTTGTGAGTTTACAGTTTCTACTTAATACTCTCAGTTCTGTTCCATGAGAATAAATAGAAAAAGTCTAATTCCTCTTCCATCCACACAATAGCCCTTCAGATACTTAAAGACAGCCATCATATTCCCCTAGAATCTTCTCTTTTCCAGGACAAATATTCCTCATTCCTTCCTTCAACTGACTTTCACAAAACATGGACACTCAAGGTTCTTCCCTCTGACTTTACCATTTTTTAGTCAAAAGGGGCACATGACCATCCAAGACCAGAAACAAAATTAGAGGCTGAAGCAAGACGGTCAATGCAGAAATCTCATACGGCATCCTCCTCCTCCTCCTCTTCCTCCTCCTCTCCTGCCTCTCCCAAGCTGAAGAAGAGCCTAGGGACAAAGGTAACTTCTCCTCTCAATTCCATATGTTAAAAACTGCTAGCAACTTGTCCCCCTTCGCCATAACCCTTTACCCCAAACCTCCATCTTTCCAAACACAGAAATATTCCTCTGATGTTTTATTTGAGTAATAGTAATACAAACTTGTCGCTTTATAGTCCTGTAAGTTTTTTGAAACTTATTCCTGATAACTGCTCTGTGAGGTAATCAGGAAAACCATAAGTATATTCTTCAGATCCCTTTATATGTCATCTGCTTAAAGAAAGTTGAGGGGCGCTATACCATGCTCCCCCGTCTCTGTGACCCTGAGCTCACTGGGTATGGTGACATAAGAACTGGCTTCAAAGTCACAAGTCCTGGATTCAAATATTAGCTCTAGCTGTCCTGTTTTGCCCTTGGGCAAAAGTCTGGAAGGGACATGGAGATAATCCACTATAATCCCTTCATTTTACAGTTATGAAAAAAGCCCTAGCGAATTAAAGGGATGTCCAGAGGTCCCATAGTTAGCCAGTAGAAGAGGTACTGGGACTTTTAACTCAGTTCTCTCTTCTGTCTAATATTCCTTCCACTACAATAGCTGCTTGTGAGTAAATGACACTCTTACGGAGAGTTTTGTTTCTGCTTCAGAAACAGGCTTTGTATCTGCTTCTATTTCAGATTTTCTATTTCTCTCTGTCCCTGTATATCTATGTTTTCATCTCTCTATCCCCATATCTCTCTCTATCTTTTTTATCTGTATATATTGCTGCCTCATCTCTCTGTATCTTTCTAAATCTCTTATTTCTATTTATACACACACACACACCATAGCCACTGAAGGAATGATTCTTTCTTTCAATGTGCCCCTAACAGTAAAACCTTGGAACTTCCATAGGACAGATAAGCAACAAAGAAATAGAAAGAACATTGATAGGTGTGCTAAACTTCATGAAATTTTCTGGAGCTTCATTTTGTTTTGTTTTTTTTTCTCAGATGATTGATTCATCCAGAAGTTAAGGTCAAAATTAGGGGAGAAAAATATCCTGGAATAATATACTGCTCTAATGTTTGGAAAATGTTTTATAAGTTTTACCTCATTGTTGTTTCTCCTTCATTCTCCAAGAGGACCATGACATCAGGGAGGGGATGACATGATATGCAAGTGAAGTGGATTTAAGGGAGGGAGGGTTGGGTAAGGTCCCCTGTCTCACTTTCCCTTCCAGAGAAATCTGGCTCTAGGGACCAGATATAGATCAGAAAGATGGCCCTGGATGCAATGGGAGACCTTGGCTTTTTTAAGCTAAGATCTTCAATGGGTCTTTGTCTGAGATCACACCCATTCAGTGATTAAGACTAGGTAGCAATTGAGGCAAAGAATGTGATCCTCACTACAATCCCAAGAGGTAGGTGCTAATTTTACAGCTGAGGAAACTGAGGCAGATAGCAGTTAAATGATCACATAATTAGTAAGTTTAGTATCACATTTGAACTCAGATCTTCCTGATTCTAGGTCTAGAGTAAGTCTATTCATTGAATCCACCTGTCTCTAGAAGAACATAGTCGTACAAGTTTCATAAATCTAGAATTTGAAGGCCATCTAGTCCAGTCCTCTTGTTTTACAATAAACTACATCAAAGGGAAAAAGAAATTCAGAAAGATTGGACTTGAAGTTTGAAGACTTGGATTCAAGCCTATCTCAGCTATTTACTCTCTCTAATCTTGGATAAATTAATTACTTAACTGGACCTTGGGGACTTGGATCAGATTGTCTCTAAAGCTCTTTCTAGTTTTAATCTATTATCTTATGATTTGGAAAGAGTATTGGATGGATTAAGGTTCTAGTTTACTAGCTATGAGACTTTGAGCAAGTTATTTTCTTTTACTAGGGGAAACATCAAATTGTCTCTTTTTTGCCTTTCTGTTCTCAGTGACTTAGCACATTTAATAAATATTAATTGTAACAATCTAAAGTATTAAATTGTGAGCTTCTCAAGGGCAGGGACTATCTTTTACCTTTCTTTGTATCCCTTACACTTATCACAGTGCCTGGCACATAGGAGGTGCTCAGTTAAGATTCACTGATTGAGTAGTTGAATCTATAAAATGGAGGAGATTGAAGATCTTTTTCTAAAGTCATAACATCATAGATATAATGTTGCAAGTAATTATAGATGTCATCCAAGCCAACTCTCTCATTTTATGGATGAATGAATAAACTGAGGATTTATCTAATATCATACAGGGAGTAAATAATGTATCTGGGAGCTGATCAAATAAGAAAGCATAAATAAAGCTCTTCATAAACCTTTTACCCATCATGATTATTTGTGAGGATACAATGAGCTAATATTTGTAACATGCTTAGCACAGAGTCTGGCACATAGTATTATCTAAATGTTAGCTATCATTATGATGATCAAACCTTAAATTACTACATATTATTATAATATATATTTTTATTTTAATATATTATAATTATTATATATAATATTTGATATATTTTAAGTTTATTGTTATTATTATCATTCAACTCAGGATCTTCAAGGCCAGATCCTGATACCACTCAACATATCCTTCTAATTAACAATTTATGAATCTGTCTAGTTCTGAACCAAGACAGTTTTATACTGAAATAGAAACATCCTAAACCTCTGCTTCTACATCTTGACCTGGTATATATATATATATATATATTTTTTTTTTTTTTGTTATTTTGCACGACTCACAACCTAAGCATGCAAGGAATGAGAACAATCAGAAATAATCCCAAGCCAATTTGCCTATTAGTACAGAGTAACTCCTCATTGTTTGGGGTAGGTTATGTAAATCTGCTTAACGTATTAACATGACTGTTTCTTTTCCATTTTAGTCCCTAACAGGTGAAACCCAAAGTCAAGAAAGTTTACCTTTAACTTGGTCTTACCAAGAAAGCTTCCAGTTGTCCAATAGTTGTAATGGGCATTTAATCGATAACACGCCCCAGAAGAAACCTCTGGATAATTGCCTTTCACTTACCAAGAATTATTATTTTGGAAGAACCTCACAGCTAGTAGAGCCCTTGGTGAACTCAGAGTCCACTAAATTGTATGAGAAATGCAAATTGACCTCTAGTCGGATTTGCACCAGTGGAGAATTACTTCAGCCATCTCACTCTGGAGTCTACTCGGATTATGGAGATCTTCAGAACTGGAATAGGAATACAGGCTTGGGGGGACCTCCCGATTATGATAATTACTGTCCTGGCTATTCTTTCCCTTTGACCAGTTGGTCTTGTGACATCCCCCCTCCACTGAGCTGTATGGAAGCAGGCAACCAGCAGCTGTCCGGCGAGAAGTCAGTGGCCAAAGCTAGTTACCACCCCTTCAGACCCAACTCGGCTGTGTCTGGGGGGGACCTGTATGAAGAGAAGTTGCACGTGGATTTTAATGGCTATTTCCCCACTAGTAGGTACCACTTCCCTCAGGAAGACCCTTTTCTCCTTAGCTACACACCTCACCACCAATACTCACTTCCAACCAAGGGGAGCAAATGGGACTTGGATGAAGAAGTAAAATGTATGTCTTTGGATCATGATAACAGTGAAATGCTTCTAAACATCTATCCTTTAAGATGATACCAGACTTACCCTGCTTGTCGGCCCACTACCCTCAGATTTCCCCATCAAAATATAACCAAACAAAAACTTGTACTATGAAAGGGAACGATGGGCAGTTCTTACTTCTCTCCACTAATCTTTTGGGCACATCCTTTATCCTGCTGTGTTGACCCAAGCCCAGTTTTTTTTTTTTGTTTGTTTTATGTTTTTGTACATCAAGATTTGTAATATCTGGTTACTTCCCCTTATTCTTGACATATCCAATACTTCAGATCTAACATAGTTTCTCAGCATCTCTCTCAATGGCTGCTTGAAAGAAGCATGGGGGAGAGAATGGAGAAACACATGGGGAAGGGAGTAGAGATTATATTATCCAAAGCCTTTAAAACTGTATCTTATCCTACATTTGATAATAAAATATTCTTTTTTGTCCTAACTTGTCCTAGAGATTTGTTAGACAAAATTTTTTTTATACTGAGATAAAAAAATAATAAATAGCCTCAAAAATACAGTATTAAATAAAGAAACTGGATTCCAATTCACTGATCAAGGATCAAAGAACACATAACATGATGAAGTTGAAGCTTTAGATCATCACTATAGTCATCCTCATCTTGCCATATTTTGAATCTCATTTTTCTACATATTGCTATATACCTATATATGATGTAGAAAAGAGAATATTATTATACTTAGAATCAGGAAAACTTGAGTCTGACTCATATTGACTAATTATGTGGACCTGGGCAAACTCCATCTTTCCCAACCTTATTTTCCCCTGTACTGTGGAACAGAGCTAATAGTAACTATATGAATTAAATTCCATTCAATTGAATAAGGTTCAAATAACTTCCTGCCAAGGTCTTGAGTGTTTTTTGTTTTGTAAATTTGGAAGTCCGATTGTTGTCAGCAGGGCTTTTTTTTAATTATAGTTTTTAACAAAACTATAACTATAAACTATGTTGTAATATTATAATCATATAAGATTATGTATTGATTTAATTAATATAATATATTATCATAGTTATATAATAATACTTTTGTTAAAATATCATTGTTAGGACTTTTTTTAAAGGTTTGTTGTGTGTTGGACCCCAAGTAATGAGGATAAAAAGACCTCCTTCCCTCAAAAAAATCCAGTTCCTGCTCTCAAGAAATTTACATCACACCTATACTGTCTTATAACAATATCATGAAAACCAGATGAAATAATATATATAAAGCACTTTTTTGCAAATCATTATAGAAGTACCAGTTTTATTTTCATTCTTTTGTATCCTCAAATCTTGACTTTTCTTTCACATTGTATCACCACTTTTCATAGTGAATAGAGTGATATGGGTTCACTTCTTATATTAGATACAAAGGCATTTCTACCATTACTTGCCTGACTCTATTAAAATAGTCAGCAAGTATTTATTAGACATTTACTATTTGCCAGACATTTAAGTAACTACTCACTATCAAAAAAAGCAAAAGCAGTCTTGGCATCAGGAAAACATTCTAAAAAGGGAAATAGTTACAAAGATACATATGTACATACGAGTCAATCAACAAATATTTGTTAATAGCTTATTATATGCCCTGCACTGTTCTCAACACAATACAAATTATAAATACAAATAGAAGCCAAAAGAAAGACAATTATGCTCTCACGAAATTTGTCTTGGAGAAGACAACACATATAAGGAAGCTGAAAAACAGGAGGAGAGTGAAGAATGAAAAGGGAGGGAAGCAGGAAATATGAAGGTATCCAGAGTAGGGACATGATGGAAGAGCCCAGTTTGAAGACTGGAGATATGCAAGATATTTACAGAAATATAAGATATATACAGAATAGATAATTGGTAGTCTCAGAGGGATAGACCTCCTGCAGAAGAAGGAATTTGATCTGAGTATAAAAAGAAGCCAAGTTAGAGTAAGAGTGATACTATAAGCAAATCAGAAGAACATAAGGTAGTTTACATCTCTGATCTGTGGAGAAGGAAGGAATTTGTGTCCAAAGAAGAACTGGAACTCATAATTGAACACCAAATAGATAATTTTGATTATATTGTTAAAAAGTTTTTGTACAAACAAAATTAGAAGGGAAGCAATAAATTGGGAAGACATTTTTAAATTTAAGGGTTCTGATAAAGGTCTCATTTCTAAAATGTATAGAGAATTGACTCAAATTTATAAGAATTCAAGCCATTCTCCAATTGATAAGTGGTCAAAGGATATGTACAGACAATTTTCAGATGATGAAATTGAAACTATTTCCACTCATATGAAAGAGTGTTCCAAATCACTATTGATCAGAGAAATGCAAATTAAGACAACTCTGAGATACCACTACACACCTGTCAGATTGGCTAAGATGACAGGAAAAGATAATGATGAATATTGGAGGGGATGTGGGGAAACTGGGACACTGATACATTGTTGGTGGAACTGTGAACAGATCCAACCATTCTAGCTCAATTTGGAACTATGCTCAAAAAGTTATCAAACTGGCATACCCTTTGATCCAGCAGTGTTACTACTGGGCTTATATCCCAAAGAGATCATAAAGAAGGGAAAGGGACCTGTATGTGCATGAATGTTTGTGGCAGCACTCTTTGTAGTGTCCAGAAACTGGAAATTGAGTGGATGCCCATCAGTTGTAGAATGGCTGAATAAGTTGTGGTATATGAATATTATGGAATATTATTGTTCTGTGAGAAATGACCAATAGATGAATAAAGAGAGGCCTGAAGAGACTTATATGAATTGAAGCTAAGTGAAATGAGTAGAACCAGGGAACGTTATACATGGCAACAGCAAGATTATACAATGATCAATTCTGATGGACTTGGCTCTTTCCAACAGTGAGATGATTAAGGTCAGTTCCATTGATCTTGTGATGAAGAAAGCCGTCTGTCTATACCCAGAGAGAGGACTGTAGGAACTGAATGTGGATCACAATATAACATTCTCACTCTTATTGTAATTCATTTGCTTTTGTTTTCTCACTCATTTTCTTTCCTTTTTAATCTGATTTTTCTTGTGCAGCAAGAGAATTGTATAAATTATGTTTACACATATTTGATTTAACAAATATTTTAACATGGACAACATATTTTGGATTGCTTCCCTTCTAAGGGAGAGGGGAAGGGGAAGGAGGAGAAAATCTGAAACACAAGGCTATGCAAGGGTCAATGTTGAAAAAGTATCCATGCATATATTTTGAATAATTTTCATGTTTTTTTATTTTTATAATAATCCATATAATGAATATTTTATTTATTATTTTATATTTTTATTATAATATATAACAATTATTATAGTAAAAAGTTTTTTATTAAAAACTTTAAAAATAAAATAAAATATAAAAAAATAAAAGGAAGTCAGGGAAAACTAAAAGATGGAAGTGAGGGGCATGGTAGGTAGTAACACTAGGGAAGGGTAGATGGAATGTGATGTCATAAGAACAGCAGAAAGGCTATTTTTTTTGCTGAATGTTATGGTACAGTATGTGAAGAGTAATAAAAATATTAAAAGGTTACAAAGGAAGAGAGAGAACAGATTGTGGGGAGCTTTAAATGACAACTATTAGACCTTTTTCATTGAATTTTGAAGGTGATAGGCAGTTACCAGACCTCACTAAAGCAGGAGTGATGACATGGTCAGACTTATGCTTTATGAAAATCATTTGACAACTAACTGGAGGATGAGATGGAATGGGAGAGAGACATGAAGTATAAAGATTAATTAGAAAGCATTTAAAATTTTTTTCAGTAGTATTTTATTTTTCCAATTATATGTTTTTGTAAAATTTTGAGTTCCAATTTTTTTCTCCCTCCTTTCTTTACCTCTCCCCAAGACAGCAAAAATCTGATATAGGTTATATGTATACAATCATTTTAAACATTTTCATATTAATCAAATTGTGAAAAAAAAATAAGAACAAAAGTGAAACCATGAGAAAGAAAAAGCAAACAAAAAATGTAAAAATAATATGCTTTGATTCACATTCAGTATTCATTGTTCTCTCTCTGGATGTGGATGGCATTTTCTATCCCAAGTCTTTTGGAATTTTCTTGAATCACTGTTTTACAAAGAAAAGCTAAGTCTATTGTGATTGATTATTACATAATCTTGAGATTACTGTGTATAATGTTCTCCTAGTTCTGCTCACTTCACTCAGCATAAGATCATGTTAGTCTTTTAGCAGGTAATTATTGCAATAGTACAGGTGGGAGTAATGAGGGGGTAATGATTCTGAAGCAGGAGGGTGGCTATGTGAATAAAGAGAAAGGGATATACAGGGGAAGTATTGTGAAGATACATAAGAAACAAATTTTATTTGTGTAGGGAAAATGGGAAGTTGAAGATTGTAAAGGGCAGGATACTTAAAAGTCTCATTATGATTGATTTAAATGAGGTGTTAACTAAGTGGAATTGATAAGACAGGGGGAAGACAGTGAGCTCAAGCTCTGGGACGGAGACAGACTTCAAGACAGAGACCATCGTGGTTGTCTTCCTGCTTCCCCCACAGAAACCAAGACACATTCCAGAGGACCTCAATAAAGTTAGCCCGAGCCTTAGGCAAGGAAACTAGACTGTGAAGGAGATAATAAAGAATTTGAACTTTATCCCTGGCTATTCTTATGGTGATTGCTCTGTTGAAACCAAGGCTGGTCCAGAGACCTCCAGAAAACCAACCAGAACACTACAGAAGGTGATACTGAATTTGAGATTCTGGGTGATTAAAAGAATGGATGGTGATACTTTGAACAATAACTGGAAAGTTCAGAAGAGGAAAGATTTGGGGATGTGGTATAAAAATGATGAGTTTTATTTTGGATCTATTGAGTTTGTGATTCCTATCGAACATCAGTTCTAGAAATTTGAAAGGTAGCTGTTGATTCAAGGCTGATACTCAGGAGAAAGATTAGCTTTGGATATATTAAAGATGATAATTGAACCCATGAGAGCTGATGGGATCAACAAGTATGATAAGAGTAGAAAGAAAAGAGAAAAGGGAAACACTTTCATCATGGACTGGAAAGGAGTGGTTAGCTAAGTAGGAAGTCAATCGGGGAAGGGGGCGGCAAAGGGAGAGAGAGGAAGAGAGAAAGAGAGGGGAAGAGGAGGGAGGCAGAAATGATATGATAATGGAGAAAGCCCATTGGAGATGAGAAAGGATGTGTGGTAGAAGGGTTGACTTTGATATGGAAAAGGACCACCTCTTTATTTGATATAGGAATTAAGGAGGAGATAATGGAAAAAACTATATGAATGATAAGAGATGAGCTTTTTTCAATGGCATTTTTTCCATTGATTTATAAGGCTAGGTCCTGACCTAAGAAAGTTGGGACAAGAGAAAACTTGACAAATGAAGAGAAGGTTTGGACAGGTCTTGGATCCAAGCTTCTCTGAGACTCTTCAGTTCAATGGAAGTTATAAATTTTAGAAATAAATATATTTTTATTTAATAAGATACAAATTAGAGGTAAAGTCCCCAAATAGCAAGGAAAATTGTGACATAAGAATAATGAAAAGCTGGAAGTATTTGGATGTAATAAATCCTTTTTTTCCTTTGGTCATCATTTCCAAGATGATTTGGATGAGTGGTGAACACAAGTGGTTAAGAATAATAGTATCTAGATATGAGAGTTCATTATAGCTATTCTATTAAGAAAGAATTTTAAAATAAAATATAAATATAAAATATATTTAAAATAATACATAAAATATAATATAAGTGTTATCTAAGTATAATATTGATTCAGTTGAATAAAGATTTGGCATATGCCAAACTGGGCAGTCAGATGTCTTAGTAGACAGAGTGCTGGGCCCACTATAAGGAGGACCTAAATTCAAATCTAGCCTCTGACACATATTAGCTGTGTGATCTTAGGCACATTTTTGCTTTAATCCACTGAAGAAGGAAATGGCAAACTATTTCCTGTACTTTGATCCACATTCAGCCTCCATAGTTCTCTGAATGTGAATGGCATTTTCCATCTCAAGTCTATTGAAATTGCCTTGAATCACTTCATTGTTGGAAAGCCAAACCCATCACCGTTGATCATCATACAATCTTGGTTCTTCTCACTTCACTTAGCATCAGTTCATGTAAGTCTTTCCAGGCTTTTCTGAAATCAGCTTGTTCATCATTTCTTATAAAACAATAATATTCTATTACATTCATATACCATAACTTATTCACCATTTCCTGACTAAGGGGCATCCACTTAATTTTCAGTTCTTTTCCATTACAAAAAGGGCAAGCTTACCATTTCTTAAAGCACAGTAATATTCCAGCATAATTACATATCATCATTATTCAGTCATTCTTGTATTGATAGGCATCTCCTCAATTTCCAATTCTTTGCTTCCAGAAAAGAGCTGCTATAAATATTTTTTTTATATATAGGTCTTTTTACTTTAAAAAAAAATCTCAGGATTTAGACCTAGTAATGGTACTGGTTTTATGGTTTTATACCTTTTGGGACATAGTTCCAAATCGTTCTACAAAATGGTTGAACCACTTCACAACTCTACCCATAGTGCACTAATGTCTCATTTTTTTCCCACATCTCCTCTAACATTTGTCATATTCCTTCTTTTTTTTGACATATTAGCCAATCTAATAGACATGGGATAGTAATTCAGAATTGTTTTAATTTGTATTTTTCCAATCAATAGTGAATTAGAGTATTTTTTCATTTGGTTACAAATAATTACTTTATCTGAAAACTGTTCAAATCTTTTGATCATTTATCATTTAGTGAATGTGCTGTGTGTTCTTTAGCTGCATTCTGCTGGAGAAATTAAGGAATATGAAAGGCCCCAGGAAGAATTTCTTTATCATTGGATAATAACTCATATTGATAGAGTCCTTTGTAAGCACCCAAAGTGCTTACTTCTCAACAATTTTGCAAAATAAGATGACTAGATGTAGAGCTGGAAGGGACTTAGAGATCAGCTACTCCAATTACCTTATTATATAGGTGAGGACCAGAAAAAGATGAAGAAGAATTAAGTGAATTGTTAAAGATCACACTGGTAAGAATCAGCAAATCTGAGTTTTGAACCCATTTTCTTTTAAAAAATTTTTTATTATAGCTTTTTATTGACAAAATATATGCATGGGTAATTTTTCAACATTGACCCTTGCAAAAACTTCTGTTCCAACTTTTTCCCTCTCCTAGATGGCAGATAGTCCCATACATGTTAAACATGTTAAAGTATATGTTAAATCCAATATACGTATACATATTTATACAGTTATCTTGCTGCACAAGAAAAATCGGATTTAGAAAGAAGATAAAAATAACCTGAGAAGAAAAACAAAAGTGCAAGCAAATAATAGAAAGAATAGAAATGCTATGTTGTGGTCCACACTCATTTCCCAGTGTTCTTTTGTTGGGTGTAGCTGGTTCTGTTGGAACTGATTTGGATCCTCTCATTGTTGAAGATGGCCACATCCATCAGAATTGATCATCATGTAGTATTGTTGTTGCCGTGTATAATGATCTTTTGGTTCTGCTCATTTCACTTAGCATCATGTAAGTCTCTCCAGGCCTCTCTGTATTCATTCTGTTGGTTATTTATTTATTTATTAATAATTATAACATTTTATTGACAGAATCCATGCCTGGGTAATTTTTTACAACATTATTCCTTGCACTCACTTCTGTTCTGACTTTTCCCCTCCCTCCCTCCACCCCCTCCACCCCCTCCCCCAGATGGCAAGCAGTCCTATACATATTAAATACGTCACAGTATTTCCTAGATACAAGATATGTGTACAGAACCGAACAGTTCTCTTGTTGTACAGGAAGAGTTGAATTCAGAAGGTAAAAATAACCCGGGAAGAAAAACAAAAATGCAAAAAAAAAAAAAAAAAAAAAGGCAAATAGTCTCATGCATGGTAAACATGTTAAAGTATATATTAAATCCAATATGTGTATAAATATTTATACATTATCTTGCTGCACAAGAAAAATCAGATTTAGAAAGAAGGTAAAAATAACCTGAGAAGAAAAACAAAAGTGCAAGCAAAATAATAACAGAATGAATAGAAATGCCATGTTGTGTTCCACACTCATTTCCCAGTGTTCTTTCTTTGGGTGTAGCTGCTTCTGTCCATCATTGATCAATTGAAACTGAGATAGATCTTCTCTTTGTGGAAGAAATCCACTTCCATCAGAATACATCCTCATACAGTATCATTGTTGAAGTATATAATCATCTCCTGGTTCTGCTCACTTCACTCAGCATCAGTTCAGGTATGTCTCTCCAATCTTCTCTGTATTCATCCTGCTGGTCATTTCTTACAGAACAATAATATTCCATAATATTCATATATCACAATTTACCCAACCATTCTCCAAATGATGGGCATCCATTCAATTTCCAGTTTCTAGCCACTACAAACAGGGTTGCCACAAACATTCTTGCACATATGGGTGGGTCCCTTTCCCTCCTTTAATATCTCTTTGGGATATAAGCCCAGTAGTAGCAATGCTGGATCAAAGGGTATGCACAGTTTGATAACTTTTTGAGTATAATTCCAAACTGCTCTCCAGAATGATTGGATCCGTTCACAACTCCACCAACAATGCATTAGTGTCCCTGTTTTCCCACATCCCTTCCAACGTTCGTCATTATCTTTTCCTGCTATCTTAGCCAATCTAACAGGTGTGTGGTGAACCATTCTCTTGAATCCAAATCCTGTACTCTTTCTCCTTCATGTAGAAGCTGGGGAGAAGAGAGAAAATAGGAATCACAATCATTTCACTACATCTTGATGGACTGACAACAAAGAAATTCTTATCTTCTGCCCCACAACACTTGCTAACCAAATATTCCTCAACCCTTATTTAAGAACATAGCTTTTTTTTTTTTTTTTTTTTTTTTTTTTTTACTTTTTTTTGATTGTAGTAAATTTATTTATTTTTAATACACATTGCTTTATGAATCATGGTGGGAGAGAAAAATCAAAGCAAAAGAGATAAACCATGGAAAAGATTTTTTTTTAAATATAGAAAAAAGAAGTGAATGTAGCATGTGTTGATTTATATTCAGTCTCTTTAGTTCTTTTTCTGAGTTCAAATGGCACTTTCTGTCTAAAGTCATTGCTTATTAAAGTCATCTGTCTAAAGGGATTGCTTTGTATCACTGAACCACTGAGAAGAACCAAGCCTTTCATAGTTGATCATCACACATTCTTGCTGTTATTGTGTACAATGTATTCCTGGTTCTGCTTGTTTCACTCAGAATCAGTTCATCTAAATCTTTCCAAGCCTTTCTAAAATAATCTTCATCATCATTTTTATAGAACAATAATATTCTATTAGCTTCATTCATATACCACAATTTGTTCAGCCATCCCCCAGTTGATAGGCATCCACTCATTTTGCAATTCTTTGCTACCACAAAAAGAACTGCTACAAACGTTTTTGCACATGAGGGCTCTTTACTCTCTTTTGATTTCCTTGGGATATAGATCCAGTAATGGCACTGTTGGGTCAAAGGGTAATGCACAGTTTTATAGCCCTTTGAGCATAGTTCCAAATTGCTTTGCAGAATAGTTAGATCATTTCACAATCCCACCATAATGTATTAGTGTTCCAGTTTTCCCACATCCCCTCCAGCATCTATCATTATCTTTTCCTGTCATCTTAGCCAATCTGAGAGGTGTGAGGAGGTACCTTAGACTTGTTTTAATTTGCATTTCTCTAATCTAATGATTATTTAGATAATTTTTTCATATAACTATGAATAGCTTTAATTTTGTCATCCGCAAATTGTCTATTCTTATCCTTTGACTATTTATCAGTTGAGGTATGACTTGGATTATATAAATTTAACAGTTCTTTATATATTTTAGAAATGAGATCTTTATCAGAAATACTGGTTGTAAAGATTTTTTTCTAACTTTGTACTTCTCTTTTAATCTTGTTTCTGCTGGTTTTGTTTGTGCAAGAAGTTTTTAATTTAAATGTAACCATAAGTTTTCCATTTTGCATTTCATAATATTTTCTAGTTCTTCTTTGGTCATAAATTCTTCTCTTCTCCAAAGATCTGATAGGTATATTATCCATTGTTCTCCTAATTTGTTTATGGTATCATCCTTTATGCCTAAATCATGTATCCAGTTTGACTTTATTTTTGGTATGGGGTGTATTCAAGAACATCGTAAAGCAGATGGTCTCATTTATTGTTGTATCAACTTTTTGCTGTCCTTGGATAAAGAGAACTGGCAATTCTGTCTAAAAGAACCCTGCTTCTCCAATTGTAAAAGTGGTCTTTTCCTCTTGTATCCTGTCCTTGTAGAGGAAATATTTTCTTATTCTGATAATAATTTCTGTCACTTGCATTTCTACTGCTCCCATTTTCTCCCTTGGCTTCTCTTTCTCCCTCCTTCTCTCTCTCTCTCTCTCTCTCTCTCTCTCTCTCTCTCTCCCTCTTGTCTCTGTCTCTCTCTGTCTCTCTCTCTTTCTCTCTCTGCTTTTCTTCTCTTTGTTTCTATTTCTATATCTGCCTCTTTTCAATCTCTCTGTCTCTTCTCTCTCAATCTCTTTGTCTTTCCCGGTGTGTGTGTCTTTCTCTGCCCTTCCCTCTTCTGTGAAATGTTTTTGCTACCAATTGGCTGTGTACTTTAAGTAGATCTGAAAGATTATGAAAACCTAATTTATACCTCAGGAATGTGAATTTGCTCTTAGCAAGAGCAGATTTGCTTAGTTTGTTAATCTTTTTCTTCTTTTTGATCTCCTATCTTTGACTCACAGATATGTCACACTTAAATGGTCTACATAATTCCTCAACAATTCCCAAAAACTATTATCCCCGTTCTATAGATGAGATAAGTAAGCTTCACAGAGTTTATCAACACAGGCTTGTCAACACAGTTTTCTAAATACCAGAGCTGGCCCTTGAACCTTGGGCTTCTAACTCTGAATTTATTGCTCTTTATAAGTCTATCATATTTTCTCTATCATATAAAAAAGCACATAACAAAATTGGATTGAAATAAAGAGCTCATTACCTTTGCTAGATGGCTTTGTTGATAGATTGGAGTCAGGAAGACCTGAATTCAAATGTAAAACACTTTCTAGCTGTGTGATCCTAGGCAAATCAGTTACTCTGTGTTTGCCTTAATCCACTGGAGAAGGAAATGATTTAGGGTTAGGGTTAGATTTTTGAGTCAGAAGGTACCTCAGAGTCCATTCTAATTCAGTTCCTTGATTTTACAGATAAGAAAACTGAGGCCCAGGGAGGTTGTGACTTGTAGAGGCAGAGAATGGAATTGAACTCATGTATTCTCAATCTAGTTCCAGCACATCCTTTCCCTGGCTACCATACTATTTAAACCTGACTGAGGAAGCAGGTTTATATCATAGAAGGTCAGAAGGGCACTAGTAAATGATAGCTTCCTTACAAATTCTTCACATTTCTCACAAACCAGTTGCTTCCACATCAAAGCCTGGCATTTTCTGCATCACTGGGTAATTTTATCGTATGCACAACAATTCTTTGAACCTACTGCTCACCCTGGCATTGGGCTTTTCTGGTCTGTCTGATCATTCTGGCAAAGAAAAGATAGTAACTAAATTTTTGGGTGTTTTTGTTTTTTTCTGGAGAGAAAGAAATTCCCAGAGAGTGGCTATGTAATTTTGCCAAAGGCTATTAAGGACGCTCAATATCTCTGGCCCAGATCTCACAAAATGGGCGATGTCTTGAGAGATGAGATCAGAACTTGCTAGAAGCATAGGTGAGCATTGAGCAAGGGCTGAGGATTGAGCAATTGGTGTTGGTAGTCAGTCGCCTGGCGATGTTAGCAAGCTGACAGAGTCATGTTGTGGATGGACCACGGGATAAAGGATGGAAGGACCATGGGATAAAGGATGGAAGGACATCCCTGCCCTCAAAGGAGCACACTTATCTATAGAATCACATGACCTCTCTGAGCCTCATTGACTTCACCTATAAAATGAGAGAGGTTGGGGGCAGCTAGGTGGTACAGTGGATAGAGCACCAGCCCTGAAATCAGGAGGACCTGAGTTCAGATGTGACCTCAGATACTTAATACTTCTATTGTGACCTTGGGCAAGTCACTTAACCCCAGCAAAAAAAAAAAATGAGGTTGGCTTAAATAATCACTAAAGTCTCTTCCAGGTCTATGAACATATGATCACAATGTTTCCCTTGGGGATGATTGTGAGGGTCCTGTAATGGTCCACAAATTTGAAGTACAGATCAGATAAAGAAGCTTTATTGCCGTTACAAATCATAACAGGGAGAGAGTTATTAATTGATAGCTTTCCTCTATCCACAAAGAGAACTCTGAATACCAGCAGGAACAGAGGAGGAACAGCACAAAACCATGGAGAGGGGAATGGGACTGCTCATTTTACACAGAAATGGAAGATAGTTCTAAGATGCAGTTCTTCATGTCAAGAGAGGGAGGATACAAGGCACATCTTTCATAAGCCACCTATTAATATAATGTTATTATTAACTTAGTTAATAAATAATAAAAAAAAATTTGTTGTTCAGTTGTATCTGACTGTGACCACATCTGGGGTTTTCCTGGCAAAGTTACTTTGCCATTTCTTTCTCCAGTTTATTTTCCCTCGGGGAAACAGTATGAAGTGACTTGCCCCAGGTCACAGAGTAAAGTGTCTCATAGTAAAGCCAGAATTGAATTTAGGAAGATTAATCTTTCTGACTTGAAGCCTGGCACACTATCCGCCACCCATTTGCTCCTCATGATCTGTAATAAAAGCTTAATAAATTCTTGTTGATTAATTGATTAACACATCAAAGGATACCTCTTTGATAAATCAAGTCAAATTTTTTACAAAGTTTGAGTGCCTACTTCAAGAATTCATTACATATTCTAAACAAGGTCTGCAGAACTGATTTTTTTTTCACTGAATAGTATTTTATTTGTTTCCAATTATAGGTAAAGATAGTTTTCAACATTTATTTTTATAAGATTTTTAAGTTCCAAATTTTTCTCCCTTTTTCCTTTCCATTCCTACCCAAGACAGCAAGTAATCTAATATAGGTTATATGTGTACAATCAAGTTAAATATATTTATACAACTGATTATTTACCTTACTTGTTTGTGATTACATTAAAGTCTTGAGTTTCATAAATCCATTTATGAATTTATTCATTCATTCATTGATTTCTTTAATTAGTCATTTTTCAAATGATTGATTATCTTTGATCTGATCTTGAGATTCCATTATATAGGGAATTCCTTGTATGGAAACTGCCTCCATCTATGCTCATCAACAAACCATTTTTAACTGAGAGTCTTCACCTAAGTTATTGAGTCTAAGTTATTGAGGAAAGACTTCAGGAACTTCCTCACGCATATTGCCCATATTATTATGAATATTTCGTAATAAAGCTGGCTTGCTTTATTTTCTCTCTGCTAACTCCTGTTTTGTACTACATTATGTCTTATGGTGCCCTGTCCTTCCTTCTCCCCCTTTTTTTTGGGGGGGGATGAAAGGGGCACAAAGCAATGGGGTTAACTGATTTGTCCAAGGCCATACAGTTAGTACTGAATCTTGGAATACCAAACTTCAAAATACATTAAGATTACTGATGGTAATACACATGGTCATACAGTGAGTATATGGTCATATCAGTGTATATCAGACATAAGACACCTAGCTGGCACAGCGGATAGTCTACCAAGCTTAAAATTAGGTAGATCTGAGTTCAAACCTAGACTCAGAAACTACTAGCTGTGTGACTCTGGGCAAGTTACTTCATCCTATTTGCCTCAGTTTCCTCATCTGTAAAATGAGCTGGGGAAAGAAATGTCAAATCATTCCAGTATTTTTATAAGAAAAGCCCAAGTGGGATTATGAAGTGTTATAAATGAGTGAACAAAAACATCAGACACAAGTATTTGAATCCAAGTTTTTCTTCTTATCTCCTCTCTCTCACTATATAGCTTTTGGATTAAAACAAGTATCAATAAACCACAATACCTAGCGTGTGTGTGTGTGTGTGTGTATGTGTGTGTGTGTATACATGTATATATATGCATCACTCATTGCCCCAGTGCACATGTGTATACATATAACTAGCTTCCATTTTCCATTTTCCCAACTAGGAAGCTTTTCAGTGGGAAACTACTTCAAAGGTGATATTTTATGCCAAAAGTTGCATCAACAAAAACCAGAATGACAAGTCCAATTTTAACTTAGCAACAAAATGAAGCATTTGAAAAATGCAATTTTGATATGTTTTGCCTGAACTTGATGTTTTTATCATAATTTCAAATGATAATGGCCATTCTGTGGTATTGTAGAAAGGTCAAAGGATCATGAGGTGAAAAATCAGGGGTTAACTACTGATTCAGTCACTAAATAGTGGTATAACTTTGGGTAAATCTGGGCCCAGCTTCTTTACCTGCCAAATTAGGAGTTTGGTAAAGGTCCTATGATACTATAATTTTTAGCTCTATTGTTCAGAAGACCTTGATGCTAATCCCACTTCTGATGATCATAGGTAAGCCAAGTAATCTTTGGGTGCCTCAATTTCTTCATCGCTAAAGTGAAGATAATACCTATAATACTTCTTTGCAGGGTCACTCTGGAGCAAATGAGGTAATAGTGTCTGAGATTTGCAAAAGTTGAAGTGCCAGATGAATGTCAATCATAATTATTATATAAATGATCTCAGCCTGGTGAAAGTGTTTTACAACAGTATGAAATTGTTTTCAACAAATGTTTTTGCTTCTGAAAAAATAGAATGCTTTTAGGTTTAGAAAAAAAGGAAAAATAATTAACCTTTTAAAAATTCTATTAAGAAAAACAAAGTGGTTTTTCTCTCTAAGAAGGCAGTAGACCACAGGTACAGAAAGTTGAATGCATTAAACATGGTTGATATTTTGATTAAGAGATTCCTTCTTACAAAGGAGGGAGGTACTGAAAAATGACAGCAGTTTTTCTAAAAAGCAAAAACAAAGCAAAAAAAAAAAAACCCTCACCTGCAAAGCATCAACATGATATTAAAAAGAGAAAAGAAAAGAAAGGCGTTGCTCAGGACCCTGCCATTTAATTAAGCCTATGTCTTTGTCCATGCACTGGACTAGATTCAGACAATCAGAATAGCTTTGAAAATTACATGTTGAATTTATTATCTACTTAAAAGGAAAAGCAAGTCATACATAAGAAATTTGAAATTTCATATAAATTGAGTTTTTTCCATTCTAATTTGTAGATAGAAACATTCATTTTCTTTGATGTTTAGATCAGAATTTAAAATATGTGGGTATGTGTATGCATAAATAGAATACAATAGAGTTACTTAATTTCTTTTATTTTAAATTCCCAGGAGGAAAAAGTGCTAATGTAATAGGCCTTATACAAACTCCTGAAGACACAGGTCCCTAAAACTAGCCACTGGGACTAATTCAAGATTAGATCTTGGTTAATCACCCACACATAGGATGCTTCATGCTTGCCTTGACTAGTTTTTATAAAGAAGTGCTCAAGTGAAAAGTGTTCCCTTTCAAAATACCTTCAAGGGCTTTAATTACAATTAATTGAGTCCTAATTTTTTAATTAGCAAGGTAGAAATAACAACAATGATGTATATAGCACATTAAGATTTACAAAGTACTTTACTTACTTGAGTTTATCTAATTCTCATAACAACCCTGGAAAATAGATTCCATCATTAACACCATTTCAAAGATGAGAAAAATAAGATAATAGATTTGCCCAAAGTCACATAGCTAAGTAAACCGTTGGAGGCAATATTCAGACTCAGATCCAGTGACCTGATCTATATCAACACAATAGATGAATAGGATTTGCTCTTCCAATGTATAAAGAAGGGAACAACTTCCACTTAATAATGTAGTTATTAAAACTATGGCAATTAATGGGTTTTCATTGATCCACTAAGGATCTCAGTTCCAGGTCATCAAAGACAGAATCAAGGGATCTTAGGGTCAAAAGGGACATTAGACGCTTTCTAGCCCAACCTAACTCTGAAAAAGAATTCCTGTCTTGCTCCCCACCTCCCATCCAACCTATTCTGGTTTGGCTTGAAGACCGTAAGTGAGAAGAGATCCATTATCTCTCCACTGCAGGACATTCCACTTTTTCCTAATACAATGGGGGTGGACTGGACAATGAAAACCAGCCCTTGAAACATATCCAGATATTTCCTGCCTGGCTCCAATCCAAGTGACAATGTGGAAACTTGGGAGCAGTCAGTTTCTAGCCATACATGACAGAGGGGCTGATGATATTGTATGAAAAGTCTTCTAATTGACTAGCAAGCCCCAATGAATCCATTCAGCAGTTATTGAGTTTGAATTCAGTGTATATACAAAAGTGGTGATCTGCTTATATCTGTCTGTGTCTGTCTGTCCTTATCTCTATCTGTCCCTCTGTTTCTGTCTCTGTCTCTGGGTCTCTGTCTCCCTCAATGCCTCTATGTGTCTCTCTCTATGTCTGTGTCTGTCTCCTCTCACTTCCCCATCTCTGTCTCTGTTCCTCTCTTTCTTGATCTATCTCTAATTATCTGTCTCTATCTTTGTCTTTGTGTCTCTTTGCCTCTGTATCAGTCTCTATCTCTGTGCTTCCATCTCTCTGCCTCTGTCTCTCTGACTCTGTCTTTCTCTGTATCTCTCTGTATCTCTGTCTCTCCCTTTGTCTATGTCTCTCTCTCCCTCACCCCTTTCTTTCCTCTTGCCTCCACTTTCTCCCTTCTACTCGGTCAGGTTTGAAGCCTGCTTTAAGCTGTCTCCCAGAGAGGTAGATAGAGGGGGCGGGGGAAAGCTGCTCTGTCTCCCATCCAATCAACCATGGCCACGAGCATATGGCATTTCTGCCCTTTTTGTGTTTGTCTCCCCTCAGTAGGTGACCCAACTTAACTTAAAGTTGTTACCATAAGGTAGATATTTCCAGGGAGCATCATGTGAGTTAATAAGATGCCAAGGTTCTATCAGAGGTCCCATTGCCAGTCAGAGTTGAAGGGTGGCAGTTGTTGGGGCTACTTGAATTGTAGTAGTCAAAAGTGGAAGATACAAATAACTACAGAGATGTTCAAAAAACACTGTTTCCCTAATTATTTCAAGACAGCCAACTAGGTTCAGAAGATCATATTAGAGCTATGGAAAAAAGGAGAACCATCTCTAGATGGAGTTAATATCATCTTGACATTATTAGTATAATCAGGAACAGATTTAGGAGTAAATAAATTAGGTTATTTGAGATTTCAGGAGACCAAGAATTCCCCTTTCTCTACTCCCTAATTGCTAATGTCTAGAGTTCCATTATTAGAAATTCATTCTTTGTACCTAATGCCAGCCCTGGAGCTTAGACAATGGTCTATCTAAGATGGGGAATAAGAAATAGATTTTGAGGACCCATGATAACCAACATATCCTAAAAGCTACATAGTTTTCTCTCATGATCTACATATTTAACTTCTTCCTAGTTGTGGAAATGAGCCAATGGAAGAGATCAATGGGTAAAGAGTGAAAATTTATTTCAGGCCACTTAAGGTGGAAGGAAGAAGAACAAAAAGTAGGAACTAATCCTGGATTTTTCAAGAGAACAGAATCTTGGACAACTGCTTCCAACAGCCCTGTTGAAGAGAAAGTGTAAGTAGGAGGTTAAAAAGAGGAAAGGGCTTGGGGTCAAGGGGATCTTGAAGAATGGGGAGATTCAAGTAAAGTTTTAAATAGAAGCATTCACTGAGACAAAGGTCCCTCAGAGTTTCTTTGCTATTAGAGATGATACCAGAAATATGCTGGCAAATGTTTAACAACCATATTTCTAAGGAGAAAAAAAAGTTGACATATAACACAATTTGAAGCTAAATATGCATTATTAACATTTTTTCTATCACTTCTTAAGTCTAGACAATAAACAACAAAAAAATTCAGCCCTAATTTGTAACATTAATCAGTTTTAAAAAAATATACATTTTTTCTATTTGTTTCAATTAACTAGAATCTGTCTTCTTACTCCCCCTAACCTAATTGAGAATATAAGAAAAATTGAACCTATTAAAAACATTTAAAATCAATCAAAATGGCCACATTCAAATAAAACCTTGTTTCATTCTGCATCGAGTTCTTCACCTTTCAATTAGGAGAAGGGTAACATGTTTCATGATTAGTCCTCTGGAATCCTTTTTGGTCAGTACAATCATATTCCATCACAATTATATACCACAACTTGTTTACCTTTTGTGCAATTGATAGGTATCCCCTTAGATTCTTCATTCTTTGCCATCTCAAAAAGAATTACAATTTTGTACATCCTTAGAGTTTGTTTTGATAAGGACTATTCCCTCCCTTAATCTATTCTTTCTCTAATTCTTTCTCCCCTTCTTTCTTTTCCCCCTTTCTTCCTATTTCTCTGTTGAGTAAAATGTATTTCTGCAACTAATATCATGTGTATGTGAGTCTCTCTGTGTGTATGTGTATGTTTGCGAGCTTCTTTTGACCATTTCAGGTAGAACTAAATTTTAATTATTATCTACTACCTCTCCCACAAATTTCCCTTCTCATTATTTGTATAAATGTCTAATTACATACTCTCTATAAAATCATTTCCCCTAAGCTTCTTTTCCCAAATCTTTCTTCTCTTGTCTTTTTCATTCTTTTTTTCTGGGTAATTTAATCATTTTATTAATAAGATCAGAAGGTTAATAAAAGTATGGTCATGTGGCCATTCCTTTTAGACAAAAGTTCCCCAATAGTACTGAGGTCATAGTTTATATGCCTTTCAAAGAGAAGGAGTTCCCAAGCTCTTCCTACTATTGAAAGATCACCAAGACATACAGAACCACATCTAGACTGTGGCTAATAGGATTCCTCTGTGAGACCTGGTGGCAACAATGAATAAAGCACTGATCTTGGAATCAGGAAGACTCATCTTCATGATCTGAGAAGATACATGTATCATCTCCCTATATTTGAATGAATATAATTTATCCTTGTTAGTTATTTATTGTAACAATTATTTATGATATCATTATCATTTATCTTTACCTTTTTGCACCATTTGCTATTTCCAAGATATAAATGGTAACACTAAAAATTTAATAATCAGCTTTCTTGAACTTGTTGGAGCTATTTCCAGCATAGCACTGCATGATACTTAGAGCTAGAAATATGGGATTATAACCAAAAATAACAGAAGTCATCTAATCCAACCCCTACCATAAATAGATGATGAAGTTTAGGGAGGAATCTGGAATTTCAGAAAGGAATTTCTCCAGAAGCCTTAAAGTTTACCCAGTCTAACATCCTTATTTGACAGATGAGGAAACTGAGGTTTAGACAGAGTAAGTAATTTAACTAAGATCACACAGAAAGAGGCAAAGCCAGGATTTAAATTCAGTTTCTCTGATTTCAAATGTTGTACCCTAAATGCTTGTTAAGCTATTTGTCAAAAGTCACTCTCCTAATTAAAGTAGAGCTTAGATTTGAACCTATATCCCCTGAGAGCGTATACTTTCTACTTCATTACACTGTTTTCCTTGTTTTTGCTTTGTTTTTCTTCTCTCTCAGAATAACATAGAAAATAAGAGACAGATAGGACAGTTCAGCCAGTTCATTTGACAGACAAGGATGCTGCGAACTGAAGACTGTAAGTGGTTTACCCAAAGTCACATAGCCAGTTAGTCCTAGTCAAGACTAAGGTATAAAGCTACAGACAAACTCTGAGCATGAAGCTCTACCTAGATTTTGAAGTAATTTGATTACTTTTCCTGTAGCTTTTGAAGAACTTTATTTTAAAATGTTATTGTTGTTGAGTCATTTTTCAGTTGCCCAACTTTTTAAGACCCCATTAGCAAAAATACTGGGTTGATTTGCCATTTCCTTGTCCAGCTCTTTCATAGATGAGGAAATTGCAGTAAACAGGGTAAAGTGATGTCTCCTGGGTTACACAGCTAGCGTCTGAAGACAGATTTAGACTCATGAAGATGTCTTCCTGACTCCAGGACTGGTATTGTATCTACTGTGCCACTTAGCTGCCCCTTGTGTTATTGTATTCTCTCATAAATTAGATTGTGAACTCCTTGAGAGAAGAGAGCATCTTTTCTTTCTTTGTATCCTCAACACTTAACAAAGTAACTGACTGAAAGTAGGTACTTAATGAATGTTTATTGGCTGACTGACCAGTCCAATCTTTTTTCCATTATTCTGCATCTCCTCAACAAACCATCTTTTTGTTTCTCTACTCTGGATAATGACTTCTATCTAATGACATTCCACAGGTTCATCAAAATCCATCATTTTGGATGAAATGAGGACATATTAAGGGTATTTTCATGGGAAACAGCAGCTTTAGACACAAAAATGAGACTGGGAGGAGTCAGCAGTGGGATGTAGTAGAAAGAGTGTACTAGAGTTGGAATCAGGAAATCAAAGTTTGAATGTGAACTTTGCCACTTACTATCTATATAACATTGAACAAAAAATTTCATTTGATGTGTGTAGGTCCATTTCCTCATCTGTAAAATGAGGATGTTGGACTAGCTGACCTCCAAGCTGATCTCCTTTCAAGTTCTAGATAGGGTTAATAACTCTGCACCAGGTTCTCTAACCATGAATCCTCATTACATTTCAGCAATTATTTTAGATGTGTTAGGATAATTCAAGGCAATTGAAGAAAGAAAAGCTATACATAAATCTGGGACCAGAAGAAGAATCCTGGCTGCAGAAAAGATGGCTAGACAGGAGGAAAGAATGAAGGAATTATGCCCTGGCAATGAAGGCAAGAGGAAGACAAAATTCCAGCAACACTCATTTTGGGGAGTTCTTTAAGACTCCCAAAGGGCTTTACTGAGGGGAACCATATGAACTAGGCAAACGCAAGTATTGCAATCCCTCATCCCAAAGTATAAGTAAAATATACTCTGGTGGTTGACATAGCCCTCTGCTAAAAGCCTATCTTAATGACAGTTTTGAGAGAAGGGAGAAGAAAAACCTGTTCCTGAGTATGTTTCTACCCAACACAAAATCTTATATTCTTCATATTTCCACCTGTTCTTCAGGTTCCCTGAGATTTTTTTTCCTAACAGGAGGTAGAAAGGCCCCATCTTATTGCCGTTGTGGATGCCTCTAAGTCTAATTCTTCCATGGAATGTTGGGGGTAAAGAATGGGAGTGAGACAACTGAAGAGAAAAATGAGAGATGAGGTAAGAGGTGAAAGGTGAGAGATAGGCTATTTATAGCCTCAGTGGACCTTCTAGAAAGATTACTTTCTAGAAGCAATAAACTGGGAAAACATTTTTACATCTAAGAGTTCTGATAAAGTCCTCATTTCTAAAATACATAGAGAATTGACTCAAGTTTATAAGAATTCAAGCCATTCTCCAATTGATAAATGGTCAAAGGATTTGAACAATTTTCAGATGAAGAAATTGAAACCATTTCAAGTCATATAAAAAGGTGCTCTATTGATCAGAGAAATGCAAATTAAGACAACTCTGAGATACCACTACACATTTCTCAGATTGGCCAGAATGACAGGGAAAGATAATGGGGAATGTTGGAGGGGTTGTGGGAAAACTGGGACACTGATACATTGTTGGTGGAGTTGTGAATGAATCCAACCATTCTGGAGAGCAATTTGGAATTATGCTCAAAAAGTTATCAAATTATGCATACCTTTTGACTTAGTGTTTCTACTGGGCTTATATCCCAAAGAGATCTTAAAGGAGGGAAAGGGACCTGTATGTGCAAGAATGTTTGTGGCAGCCCTTTTTGAGGAAACTGAGTGGATGCTCATCAGTTGGAGAATGGCTGAGTAAGTTATGGTATGTAAATGTTATGAAATATTATTGTTTTATAAAAATGATCAGCAGGATGACTTCAGAAAGGCCTGGAGAAAATTACATAAACTGATGATGAAACGAGCAGAACCAGGAGATCATATTGTACACGGCAGCAAGATTATTTGATGATCAATTCTGATGGATGTGACTCTCTTCAGCAATGAGATGACTCAAACCAGTTCTAATGATCTTGTGGTGAAGAGAACCATCTACACCTAGAAAGAGGAGTATAGGAAATGAGTGTGGTTTACAACATAGAATTTTCACTCTTTTTGTTGTTATTTGCTTGCATTTTATTTTCTTTCTCAAATTTTTCCTGTTTGATTTGATTTTTCTTGTGCAGAAAGATAATTGTATAAATATGTATGCATATATTGGATTTAACATATATTTCTACCGTGTTTAACACATATTGGATTACTTGCCATCTAGGAGAGGGAGTGGAGAAGAATAAGGAAGATTGGAATACAAGGTTTTGCAAGAGTTAATGTTGAAAAATTATCCATGCATGTTTTGAAAATAAAAAGCTTTAATTAAAAAAGAAAGAAAGATTACATTCTGCCCTCTATCATTAAAGAAGAATCAAGATATCTTTCCTGTATTTTGCCTCTAAATCAAATTCCCCAGGATCCAAAGCCTTTTCAGACCTACTATGAAGGTCAAAGCCATTCAAGAGACACAAGAGAAATTTATTGTATTATCTAGGAATACTTTGCCCTCTTGCTTCTAATATAAAACATACACATATGCATATGCACATTTAGAGATATTCAGTTAGTTGCTTAATGATAAATATACCTGTATAGTGTTTTAAGGATTGCAAAGGACCTTACATATATTATTTAAGGGTACAGAGATAGTAATCAGCAAAGCACAGGATTTAAACTAGGGTTTTTTGACCCCACTTCTTAGACACCATGATTTCCTTTTCCTTCCATCTCTACTGAACTGTGTTAAGGTAAAACCCTCTCCCATTCTCTTAGAAATCATCTACTGTTCAATATGCAAACATTCCAAACTTCATTCTACTACCTATTTGTGTACCCCTTAATCATTTTCTTCCCTATGATTAGGACCAGGAAAAAATAGCTAGAGAAAACAGTATTTAACCTTCACTCTGAGTTAATCTGTATAAAATTTGCTTCTAGGGCATCATGAAGTACCTAATGTGGCAACTTTCAACTTCCTTGCTCCCTTGAGCCTGAACAAACTATGGCTGGCTAAAGTTTCCATTGCTAAGGAGAAGTTAATCTGTGTGGAAAAGCTAATTCATCAGGGAAAAAGCCTGGACTTCTATCCAGTGTTCCAACTGCAATGTCAAAGCATCAGCACATTTGCAGTAGTGTCATCTTCTGATTTTTTTTTTTAATAATTCTGGATCAATGTTCTTTATTGATCATGGGCTGCCAAAGGGAAGATATATTCTACTTGGTCATTTGTTTTCTGTCCCACCCACTTTCTTCCTAACAACAACAACAAAAAGGAAATAAAAAAAAAAAGAAACCTTATAAATGATGAAAAAAATCTCATCATTCTACAACACATTTTGCCAGACTACCATATTCTCACCATCCTCTTCCACACTTATCTGTAATTACAAATTTTAATCATGAGGTGAAGAAAAATGTCCTAAGATTTAGTTCATGATTCCATTGATATGGAGAATTCCCAATGATGAAACCTACCAGTTTAGGTCTGTATTTTCTCTATGACTTATGGTTTTGGAGAGGTTAAACGTGACTAGGGTCTCCCATAACAAAAATTAGTATTTAGAGAGTTATTTAAAGTTTGTAAAGTGCTTTACAAATATCTTCTCATTCTATCCTTAAAACAACTTTGACAAGTTGATTCTATTATTAATCCCAGTTTTACAGAGGAGTAAACTGAGGCAGACAGTGGTAAAGGACCTTGCCTAAGATTTCAGCAACTGAACCAGGATTTAAATTCAGGTCTTCCTGACTCCAAGATTGGCTCTCATCTATCAAACCATTCTACCTCTCTTAAACATTAAAACTATGTCAAAGGAAAATAGGCTGTCTGGGGAGGTAGTGAGGGAAATTTCTCCTCCCCACCACTGTAGTTTTTTGAGCAAAGTCTGAATAACCATTTGTTGAGTGTATTTTAGAGGAGATTCCCTTTCAGATCAGTCTACAGCAAAGCTTCTTAAACTGTGTTTTCAACCCCATATGGGATCAAGTAACTGAATGTGGAGATTGCTAACTTATGATATATTATTAATAAATCTTTGGTTTGTATTCCTATTTTACATATCTATATATTCTGGGTCCTGTAAAAAATTCTTGGGCAAAAAGGAGTTGTGAGTAGAAACAGTTTAAGAAGCTCTGGTCTAGAGAAAGAACTCTGGGTGATGACTAAAAACCATTACATTGAATTCCCAATCCCTATATTTATGCCCATCTGCATTTTTGATTTCCTTCACAAGCTAATTGTACAATATTTCAGAGTCTGAATCTTTTTGTACAGCAAAATAATGGTTTGGTCATGTATACTTATTGTGTATCTAATTTATATTTTAATATATTTAACATCTACTGGTCATCCTGCCATCTGGGGGAGGGGGTGGGGGGTAAGAGGTGAAAAATTGGAACAAGAGGTTTGGCAATTGTTAATGCTGTAAAGTTACCCATACATATAACCTGTAAATAAAAGGCTATTAATTAAATTAAAAAAAAAAAAAAAGAAGCTCTGGTCTATAAGACTTCTGCTTTTGACATTCTCCTCCTACTGTTTATCACATACTCAGGGAAGGAAGGTATGATTTGGAAATCCTGAATGAATTTAACAAATAGGTTGTTATTTCTTCATTAGTTACAAGGTTAAATGAACCTGGAACTAGAGGCACCTAAAGATAAAAATTACAAAAATGTGACTTAGCTGTCCTAGAGATAAGAGTGTTCCCTATCCCTCATTTCCCACCTATAATTCACTTCAAATCAAAGGATATTAATTTTGTAAAGTAACTGAAAAGTTCTAGAGATATCTAAATTTGAACATTGTAATGATACTCATTGCTACAAAGTCTCTAGTGATTCCAGTGATCATATCTACTATATAAGATTTCTATAAAGGAAATCGATGAAAATCCTGCATTTTAAAAGACGAGGAGGACTATTCTTTAACCATCCTTTTTAGCCACACTATCTGTTGTTGTTATTGCTGTTCCATCATTTCAGTTCCGACTCTCCATCATCCCATTTGGGATTTTCCTGACAAAGATGGTGGAGTGATTTACTATTTCCTTCTCCAGTAGATGAGGAATTGAGGCAAGCAGAGTGAAGTGACTTGCCGGGGGTCACACAGCTAATAATCAGAAGGTGGAATTTGAATTCAGGAAGATGAGTCTTCCTCACGCCAGCCCCAGAGCTGTATCCACTGAGCCACCTAGTGGCTAAATGATTAGACATTTATCAAGCATTGTCCTAGGAACAGGGATGGATATAGAAAAATGAAACTACTCCTGCTTAAGAAGCACAGGCAAAGTAAGAATCTCATATTCACAGATTAGATTACAAGAATTCCAGTTTCTTACTTCTCAAATTTATCTTACATACTATCAGATAAATTTTTCTAATGCACAACTCTGATTATATCACTTCTTTCAAGGAAAAAAAAAACCCTACACATACAAAGTCTTCCGTGACTTTCCTTGCCAACTAAAGTCTAAAATCAACTCTGAAAAATTTAGATACACTGATCAATGACCAATTACAGTTTCAAAGAACTCATGATGAAATATTCTGCATTGCCAGATAAAAAGCTAATGAACTAAGAGTATTGATTAAAAGTATATTTTTTTCTTTCTTTCTTTTGACACAAGTAATGTAGGAATTTGTTTTGTATAACTATGCACACCTGTAACAGGCTTTGTTGTTGTTGTTGTTGTTGTTTTTCAACAAGTAGGGGAGGGAGAAAATTTGGAATTACCAAAAATAAAATAAAAAATTTTAAAAGTCTGAACTCTACTTTAACATGCAAAATCCTTTATAAAATAGCTCCAATTTAGCTGTTCTATCTTTAGTCACACTATTAATACCCCTCCTTCCTCCACCCACATCTCATCCACATTTTGTAATATCTCAGATTTTCTTGCCTGGGTGTTTTTACTTATATCATTTATTATTCCCTGTGCTTGGAATATCTATGTCCTCCTCCCCATGTCTTGACTCTAATATGTTCATGGGCAAATCTTTTGATTTCTCTGAGCTTCATCACCTGTAAAGTGAGGAAATTAAGACCCATAGTATCTACCTCACAGGATTTTATAGGAATCAAATTGCCTCAATTCCCTAATCTGTAACACCTTGGATTAGATAAATTTTAAGGTCCCTTCCAACTCCAAGCTTATGAGAATGCATATAAAATACTTTGCAGATCTTAAATCACATATAAAATTAATCTTAAAAATGTCAGTTATTCTTGTTATTATCACCCATTCATTCTTCAAGGGACATATTGTCTTTTTTTGTGAAGCTTTCCTTGATCTCCCAACTAGGAATGGTTTCTTCTTCCCCTAACCTATCATAGCATTTTGTCTGTACCTCTCAAGAATTTAGCATGAATTTTGTGTTATAGTTAATAGCAATTAATAATGAAAGGCAGCATAATATAATGGAAAGAAATCTGGCTTCAGAAAAAGTTTAAGTCATTTCTGACACAAAATGCCTGTGGAAAATACTTACTTGTATCAATATTGTTTTAGGAATTTCTTTATTGCAACAAAATCAGAGATTCAGCCCCTTTCCCATATCATAATGATAATTTTATCACAGTTATTTGTATACATGTCCTATCTTTCCTACTAGACTATAAACTCTCTAAGGTCAGGGATTATGCATTTATCTGGACATCTGAGGGAGTGACAGTAGTACAATGGAATGACACTGATTCTAGAGTTAGAAATCTAAATTCAAATCTTGCCTCTGCTGCTTATTTCATGACTGGCTTTAGGAAAGTCATTTAACCTACAATAGCCCCAAAGAGGTGGGACTAGATGGTCTCTGAGTGTCCTTTCTTGGTCTACATCTTTGATACTATGTCACTTCTACATAATAGATTATTAATATTTGCTAAATGAATAGATGTTGAATGGGTATAAGGAAGGGGATGGAGGGATGGTACCTTTTCCATCATATCATATAAGTTATAGGACCAAAGGCTGGTATTTCTTGCATTTTTTTGCCTCTTATTTTCTTATTTGAGAAAAAAATCACGAATACCCACAATCCCTTTTTATTTGTTCTCTGTGTTTAGAGATGTTTAGATTAGTCTATGTTTGTCATGTCTAAAACAGAAAGAAAAAAAAAATTTAAAGGAACAACCTATTGCTCTTTCAACTAGAGAAAGAAAACATTCTTTTATTTATAGTGCCACCTGCTGGCAACCAGCCAGTAGTTTAAGCTCTGATGGTCTTAAATGGCCTGTTAACTATCCATATGTATGTTATGCTATACAAAGAAACAAAAGAGCTCCAGCTGTCTCATCTTTTCTTGGGATATGAACCCACATCTCAACCCATACACAACCCATACAATTCATAGACACTGACATCCGCCCACAAAAAATTCAGTATTTCAATCTCATAAACCGGGGGTCAGAAGACCTGGATTGTCATATTATCTCTGCCACTATTGAGCTGTGTAACTTTACACAAATCACTCCACCTTTTCTGAGTTTATTTCTTCATTCTCAATAGGTAAAGGCTTGTAATTCAGTGCTAAAATCTTGTCTAGTGCTTATATTCTATAAAGCTATGGCACTTTTAAATAACTAAGTTAGTTTTTATTAGTATCCAGTAACTCCCCAAGTGAGGAACCTAGGTAGTGAAGCAGATAAAGTACCAGTCCTGGAATCAAGATCTATAAGATTAAATTTGGCTTTATACACTTATTGGCTGAGTGACAATGGATAAGTTACTTAACTGTTTGCCTCAGTTTCCACATCTGTAAAATTAACTGGAAAATGGCAAACTACTCCAGTATTTTTGCCAAGAAAATCCCAAATGGGGTCGAGTTGGAATAACCTGAAATGACTCGAACTCCCCAAATTATGCTATCATATTTAGAAGTGGGAGGAAATTTGGAGGTCAACTAGTCTAATTATTTAATTTTACAGATGAGAAAACTGGAACCTAAAGTGCTTAAGTAGTAAGAAGACCACAATTTGTACCCATGCCCTCGCATTCCAAACCCAGCCCTTTCCAAAACACTTGGCTAAAAAATGATTGGTTGTCTTAAGAATGGGAGGAAACATATTCCAACTTGCTATAACTTCTTAATTCTTCATTGATCAAAACTAGTCCCCCTAAAGCTAGAAAAACCTTGGAGAGTTGGAGCTGTAAAACTAATACTACAGCCAAATTGTCCCCAATAGTTGTGATTTCTCAGGAATTGTGGCTTAATGGGAAATATTTTGGCAAGGGTCCTTAAAATCCAAAGTGGAGGTATACTAGGTCTATTTTATCAAGGCTGAAAATATGTGAACTAGTTCATTCAGGTCACAAAGAGAGAGCAACAGTATTGGGTTTGGGCTCTTGAGTGCTGCATTTCCAAGCTTGGAAAAAACCCCCACAAAAACAAGGAAGATTTGTATGAACTGATGCAGAATAAAGTAAAAAAAACAAAACAAGGAAAATAATGTATGTTAACAGCATTGTAAAGATAAACAACTTTGAAAAAGTTAAGAATTCCAATCAATGATTACGTCAATGATCAGCCCACAATTTTTGGAATCAAGATGCAGAATGAGATGCATAATTTTTAGACACTGTGTAGGAATTTGTTTTACCATGAATATTTATTAAAAGGGTTTTTATTTGTGGGAAGATGATGTGGGTGGGGGAAGAAAATAAGTTTGTTGAGAAAAAATTTAAGTAAAATACTATCTATTAATGGAGATAATATGTAGACAACTAAAATATGAACTAGAATGATTGAAATGAGAGATAATGACAAACCACTTTTTACAGGAGGAATGGGGATTAGGAAAGGCTTCATTAGTAAAAAGTGAGATTTTCAGCTTTATTTCACCTTGAAAGATTGATAGGATGTGAATAGGAAGCAAGTGAGAGAAATATTATGTAAAAACTGTCTTTAGTGTCTTTAAAAAAAATGAAGGGGATTGTTTCAGAAAAACCTGGGGAAACTTGCATGAACTGATGCAAAGTGAGGCAAACAGAACCAGAATGGTTTATATACAGTAACAAAAAGGTATAGATAACAACTTGAAAGACTTAGAAACTCTAATTAATCCAATGACCAACCAAGGAAAATTCCAAAGCTTTCATAATGAAAAATGTTATTTATTTCAGGCAATGAAGTGATGGACTTGGAGAATACATTGAGGCAAATCTTTTGATACAGCTAATGTGGAAATTTGCTTTGCCTAGCTACAGATGTTTGTGATTTTCTTGCATTCTCAATGATGGATGTGGTGAAAATAAAACTGACTTTAGGGAAAAAAGAAACAATTGTTTTTAACCTCAAGGCAACTTTAAAGAAGTAAAAAAACATTTGGTTAGTTGTGATAAAGGCTGACTTTTTTATTTAAGAACTTGGTATCCACTGGCAATAAGTATTAACAAAATTTATTGTCATCTCTCAAATAGCTAAGTTGATAAAGAAAAGCAGGTTATTTGACTTTGTATTTGTGGGCTTATATAATAAGTACTTCAGATATTTGGGTAACTGGCTTTTCAAATGAAACTAATAAAGTCAACTGTAAATATCTGGCCCATTTAATCCACACTGCTATCTTCAAAATTAGCTATTCCACTTTGGATTAAAAATTATCACTTAAGGCTGGTACAAAGCCTCCAACCAAAGCCAAATTGCATTCTCTCTCCAAAGTGGCAACATTTAAGATTTCTGTGCTCTTCTGAGAGGCAGCATGGCACCAAAACACAGGGCTGGACCAAAAGCCTTCAAGGCCTGGGTTCAAGTCCTCTCTCTGACACATACTGGTTAAGCAAGTAGCTTAATCTCAGTGCCCTAGGCCTAAATTTCAAAGGTGCTAACTTTCACTGGGGAAAGTAATTCTCCTTATTTGGGAGTTCCCTGTATTATTGAAAACACAGACTCATGTTTCATCCCTAGAGTTCCAAGGAAGACAATGAAATGTATTCATTTAAAAAGCTTCTTATATGTGGGCCTACCAATAAACAAAATATGTTCATTTTATTCACAAAAAAAGGTTTTTGTATATCTCAAGATTTTCCTTCCAGCTCTAAATGATATACAACTAGAAGGGCACTTTATATTATGTTTATGTTGACAGGAAGGTCTGCATGGGATAATTCCAATGCTAATCAAGAATTTTTCTTTTCAAGACCAGTATACTAGCATTGCTCATTTCCTCCAAAAAATATCTGATCAAGGCATCACTTTTACATATAATCATAGATTCAGAGCTGCAAGAGACTTTAAAGATCATTTAGATCATCATTTTATAGATAAGAAAACCAAAGTAGAGATTAAATAAAACTTTAGGCAGTAATAGATGAAAGGAGGCTCTTCTGACTCCAAATCCTGCGCTTTTTTCAATACACCATTCTAACATTGAAATCAAACTCTGGGAATAAGAAATCTCTTTTCCCCCATTCCCCCTAACCCCCAATTTCAGGATAATGAGGAAGTGCTGGTGTAAATGTGAATCAACATGATATAATGGAAAGATAAGCTCTAGAAGGGTGGCTTACTATCAAAATGAATATCTGCCAAGTGCTGCTGCCCCTTCTCTTCTCAGGGGACTAGGGAGTCTTACTCCAGTTTTAATTTGGTTGCTCATTGGCAACATATTACTTTACCTCTCTGGCCCCAGACCCTCATCTGTAAAGATAAAGGGGCTGGGATGACACAATCTCCATTTTACGACTCTAGCTCCTCTGGGCCTTCTCTTCTCCATTCCAAGCTCTCTGGGTTCACAAGTGTATTCATGGCAAGGATGAGGATCCTGACTCAGCCAGAAGGTTTTGTCCCTTGAGTTACTTTTCCAGAAGTAATGGTTCTATACTGAGCCATCCACACTCTCACTAAGTCCTTGGAATCATTCTGCTTGTGTGAGATAGTGAGCCAAGGTCAGGTACAGTGTGTAGCTATTTATACACTAACCTATGTAAATCTCCTTTGGTTCATTTAAATGTTCTGTGCATTGGAGAAAATATGACTTTTTAAAAAGGCAAACCAGGAACATTTTCTTGAAAGAAACATTTATTTAGAGTCTTTTCAGTTTCAAACAAATGTAGAACAATGTTTTGCTTTGTTTTGTTTTGATTTTTGCATTTTAAGCCTTCAGAGCATATGTACTATATGTCGCATGTACGGCAAAATTCTTTTTCACTAGAGCCCATCCTGACTCACGTAAATATTATAGTCATCAGGCAGATGAAGGTTTGCTTAAAAGATAACTGCTTATAGACCTGCTTGGAAAATGACATGATTAAAACAGCTCATATTGTTTCTGACAACAAATGCTTAAGACAACTCATAATTTTAATTTCAAAACAAAACACTTTTCCAAATCAACTATTCAAAAATAAAAATATCATTTTATACTTTTCTCAAAAGAACCTCAACAATTTAAAATAAGTTCCAAATATATACATATTCATAACTTAAGTGCTCTTTTGCTCTACACTTTAGACCCATGCAAGAGTTAAGAGGAAAGATGTGAAATTCTTAAAGAGGTTTTTCTGAGAATGCAGTAAAACTCTTCACTCTGGCAAAGAATAAGGGGGTATACATCTTGTCAATTTCAAAAGCTGTAACTGCAGTCTCACCCGTTGATCTAGAAAGAGAAGATTGATAAATTAATTTCTAACTAATTAAAATTCCCTGGAAATCCTTTTTGTCTTTCCTTGGGGACATAGGATTTTCATTCAGAATTTGTATGATTAACAGTGTATAAGATAAGAGGGAGGAAAGCAACAATCTAGCTTAGTTCAGAGGGGAAAGTAGAGAAAGAAACAAAAGAACAATTGACCAGCCCCCAAAAGAAAGCCACCAAGGCTGCATATACTTATGTCTTATTTCTAGGACCAACTGCTTTTTCATTTGATTTCAAGACCAAATCAGAGCTGTTTGCTATGTCTGAGTTTGGTTCTTCTCCATTGCCTCAGACAATCCAGAAAGAAGAGAAGTGCCTTCTAGATTATCTACTGCTCTGAACTATATGTGTCCCCATTCAAGGCCAAGGTTGGAGAATAAAAATAATTTATCATGTGTGTAGGAACTTCCCAATGGCTGAAGAAAATGTTATTTACATATCTGAAAGTGTTATGATTTTTAAACACTCTTTAATTAAATACCCAAAAATTATGCTGTTAGAACTTTAAATAAAAAATACTCAGAGCTTCTAATTTTCAAAATGCAGAATTTAAGAAGAAAAGGTTATCTTACCGAAAGTCAAATGCCTTTGACTATCTTTGCAAATTAATTTGTTTCACTAATTTAAAAAGAAAAATTAGCTTTTATGCCACATAATTAAAAACAAAATTTAAATGTTAAAACTATTTTTTCACTACATGTTTTATAAAGGTAGATCTTATCTCCCCAAATAAACCTATTTAGGGGGGCCAGAGACTATATAATGTCTCATATTTTTCTCATATCTCTTGCTAGTTAGTATGTAGCACGGTAATGGGTACATACTTCAAAAGATCCGTAGTTTCAGTGGTGTGGGGTACTCCTTCCCTGGTTGAAGATCACCACCCCTCGCATGCCTTAGTAGATGGTCTTCATGAAATGCTGTGGCCAAAAAAAATAATAAATTATCACCTGGTGGCCAACCTTCTGGTGATGAGTTTCTCTAACCTTAAGCTTGGCTGATTCCCAGTTGACAAACATAGTCTGTCAATGGTCTGGTATTCAAAGCCCTCCCAGCTTAAGAGGAGGTAACAGAGCTTGTGTTTCAAAAGCATAATTTTTGTGAACCTAGGATCACTTCCAGACTATAAGGACACAATGGAGTAGAATTTGAGAGGAGGGATGGTGGCAAGTGCCCAATAAATATTTTCCAGTGGACTACTAATGAAGGAGAATTGGGGCATGCATAGTTCAGAAGAGTGAATAACCCAAAAGTCACATCTGGTATGAGAATGTACTACTTGATGTTCTAAGAAGAATAACATTCCTAACTAATTTTTGCTTAATATACCAAAATAACTAGTTTCCATGCTCCAACAACTAACTAAACAGCAGGGGGAGGAAAAGGAACCAAAATTTAAAAAGTGTAAAGGAGAAATGGTAGGAATAGCATAGTATTAAAATTTTTTCTTGAATAATTTCAATAATCAAAACATATTGAATTAGTGTCATCATCATTCCTGCAAGCAAACTCATCTATCATGAAGAATCCAAAACCTGATTGGCTAAGAAATAAGACTCTTGTTATATATATTTTTCCTTATTACACTCAAGACATTTGCTTACTTGTAAGTTATGTGACAGGAATGATGTATCCAGACAAGCTTGTTGAATCTCTGATGGCCACTGGAACAAAGCTGGAGACCAACATGAAAGCTCTGATCTGTTTCTTGCACAGGCACTCGACGAAAATACCTATATTTGTAGTCAATTGGCTTCTATAAAAGAAAAGTTAAATAAGAGCTAAGAAGCTTTTCTCTATTCCAATGATTATTTCTATGTGGTTTAAGTGAAAATGATAAAGATAACATTATTAATACCCTATACTGCGATAGTTTGTACCTTTTCAAAGGATTTTCTTAGTTAACATTTCATTTAGGTCATCACAAAAATTTTGTAAAATACACAGTTTGAGTAGAATTACCTGTTTTTTTTTAATCAGCTGAGAAAATTGAGGTGCAGAGAAAAAAAATGACAATTACAGAGCTAGTGGGTGGAAGAACCATGAGAAGAACTTGGGCCCCAAGTCCCTATTATATCCCATAGCTTCTAATACTGATTTTCTGACTGGGCTAAGTCTGCTGCTGGACTTAGATACGCTTGAATCTCACTGTAAGAAAAAAATTTGTAAAGGAAACAAAAAATAAGGGCAATTCATCTTTTGCCATAATAAGGTAGATATGTGCATATTGCTTTTTTTTTTTCATACTGCATCAAATGGGCTTAAAAATATATTAAGAAGTGAGCACTAATAAATTTTTATTACTTTTTAGGGATAAAAAAGATCATTTTAAGTCCCCTTACATAAGGACTTGAACTGTTGATTAGAAAATGTTTAGTATATGCCCACACCTCCCCTATGACACTACTCTATGAGTAATAGTGTCAAACCATAGTCAGCCACCATGTCTACTACCTTTGTAGCCATCTACCCAAATGCCAGATGCCATCTGGAGATGGAGCAGGGAGAGCAGGAGGAGATGGTCGAGAAATTTCCATAGATCAAATCCTGTCCTATGCATCTTATTGCATGATACATAGGACTACAGGTCTAAATCATACATATTCAATTATATTTTGGTACCACTTAATCCTTAAAAACAATAAGTAGTTAATTTTTCTATCAGATTACAAATAACTACCTGGTATAGAGACAGAGCAAGGATGCAAACATACAGAAAGTTAACTCATAAGAATTAACATCAAGAATACAGGAACCCAAGAATGTCATGATGACAGAAACACATGTATTTTGTTCTTTTTTCTAAGAGAAGGGAAATAATAAGGTCTTTTTCTGGCTCATTTTCAATGGAAAGAGAAATTATTTTCTAATAATATTCCTGATAAATCAACTAAGCAATCAAAAAAGTATTTATTAAGTACCTACTATGTAGTTGGCATTGTAAATGTTGGGAAAATAAAGAAAACAAATCCAATGGTTCTTGCCTAGAAGGTACATACATTTTAAAAGAGGAAGTGTCTGTCTCTCTCAACCTCTCTTTCTCTTTCCTTTCCACCCCACCCACAATAATTTGAAAGGAAAATACAGTAAGTGAAGGGGTACTAAAAAAGGCCTCCCACAGATGACAGGTAAGATGATCTTTGAAGGATATCTGAAATTAAGAGGCAGATCTGAAGAAGGAAACATCAGGGACAGCTTGTATAAAGCTATGGAGACAAAATGGGAATTTGGGATACAAGGAACAGCAAGGTCAATTTGTAATGAAGCATCACCAGTGGAAAGCAGTAATGTATCATAAAATGGAAAGGTAGGAGTGGAGCCAGGTTGTGAAAGCATTTAAATGACAGAGTTTGTAATTGAAACTAAAGATTTTAGGGAAGCTGTTAGAGTTTATTGAGAAGGGGAGTGAAATGGTCACACCTGTATTTTAGAACTATCACTCTGACAGATGTGTGGCGAATGGACTGGAAAGTCTAATTATGTATATTGCAATAATTAAATGAGGAAATTCCAAGGTTGATGACTATAAGAGTGAAAAGAAAGGGATAGATCCAAATGATGTTATAGAGGAAGAATCAATAAGATTTGGTTATTGAATGTATATATGAGATAAGCAACAGTGAGAAGTCAAGGATATCTAAAGTTATAAACCTGTGTAACTGGAAGTATGGTGTTGCCTTCAACAGAAAAAGAAGCAAGGAAAAGGAATGGGGTTGGAAGTAAAGATTATGAATTATATTCTGGACATACTGAGGTTGAGATGTCTACAGGATATCCTGTTTATAATGTCCTATAAGCAACTGTTGATTCAGTAATGAATGAAGCTCAGAAGATGGGCTGGATATATGCAAGACACTCCCCCCCCCCCAAAAAAAAAAAAGTCATTTATTGAGTTTATGGGTGCTGATAAAAATCATCAAAAGGAAAAAAAAATTGTACATCTGAAACCTTTGTGAAACCTTTTAGGGAGTACAATATGGAAAGGAAATCAAAAAAAGAAAACTCAGGACTGGTCAGATACACAGAAGAGCAAAAGAGCAGTTTCATGAAAGCAAAATTGAAGTAGAGGGTGATCAATAGTGTTAATGGTGAAGGGAGATCAAGAAGGTTGAAGATTACCAAAAGATTTTATCACATTTACCAATCAAGAAATCTTAGGTAACTTTAGAAAGGGCAGTTTCAAATGAATAATGAGGGTAGGAACAAAGACGTTGAGAACTTGGTGAGAGAAGAAGTGAGATACGACTTTTTTTTTCTAGGAATCTATGAAAGGGAGGAGAGAGAAAATGTGGTAGTTTGAGAGGATGACAGAGTCAAATTCTTTTATTTTATTTTACTTTTTAAGATTAGCTCTTCCTCCCTCCTCTAGGTTAGAAATGCGTTGACCACACATACACCTTATTCATATTCAATATATCAGTGTTGACAGATATAGAATCTTTAACCTGTTATTTTTCTGATGAGTGACAACTTGTCCCTCATTAAGTAGCCTGGTAGCCCTCTGTTCCCAAGGATCTACCACTACACTAGCACTGGATGAAGTGCAAACATTCAACTTTTTTGGGCTTTAGCCCTAAAACTATCAAACTCACAGTAAACCCTAAAAATTATCAGAGTTTAGAAAACATTCCAGTTCTTTTCTGATACAAATGATGAGGTATTCTTATTTTTTAAAAATGATATGGTTCCTATCACTAATGAAACATTATTTCTGGTGTCTTTTAAGGAGCAGCACTAATAAATACTGAACTGAAGAAAGAAAATGATTGCTTCTTCCTTGTGTGACTGATCATCACCAAATATTTTTTATGTACTGATTCTGTGCCAGTTACTGGACCATACTTTGATGATGGAAAGAAAAAATGAAATAGTTCCTTGGTATCAAGAAGTTGCATCAACAGGAAGAAGCATATACGCAAAAATTTAATTTAATAATTCAGTATAAAATAAAAAGTAAATACAAAGTATGGGGAGTGGGACCCTGGTATGAGGTAAGGTCTCAGATCCAAGGCAAAACTAGAAGGGGGCTCTGCAAGGAATTCAGGAAGTCATTTTGGTGACTATCAATGCAGAACATACTGGGAAAGGACAAGAATCACACACTTACTTCTTCTTTTTTCTTAGTTATCACAGCAAATACTTTGGTTTGATTGTCTGTGTCCTGGGACAAGCGATAATGACCAAGTAAGATTGCATCAGTTCTAAAATAAGAGAAAAACCCATTAGTTAGCTTTCAGATGTATTTAAGACATAAGAGAAAGGAGACCAATAAATGATGGACTCTGTAACAAGTAACTCTAACATGTAGACTGGATGAAAGAACTCAACAAATAAAAACCTGCTATTTTTAGTTCGTAAACGAGGAACAATGGACTGTGGCTCCTCAGGGGTTGTCAGCACCATGACTTGGCCATCAGGAAAGAATCTCATATATCTGTATTTGATAAAAAGAGAACAGAGAACCCCAAACACCGGTGACACAAGTATACAATATATAAAACCTAGAAAAGCTAAACAAACTATGTTTTCAATGTTAAGATCTTCAGGAACTAAGGGGAGAGGAAAATGTCAAGATGGGTGTTAAGCAATGATGTCTTTCATAATAAAATGCATTATTCTATCTGAAGAAACCAAACATTTAAAATATACCAATCTATAGGATACCCAAGTTGATTTTTCACATGATTCTGTGTCTATATAATTTGTGTCTCAATCTAAATACAGCTGACTGAATAGCATAAAATAAGGATTACAGTTAACCCATATCAAGCAGTACTGCTAATCAACCTAAGAACAAATATTTCTATAATAAAAAAGTTTTACTGCTGACTCACTGAAAAAAGTCACATTTGAGGAATGAAACACTGAAGAGGAATGACAAGATCTCTGAACAGGTAAACAAATGGTGGTGGTGATAAACAAGTACAATAAAGGCAAAAGAAATAGTGGTAAATTTATATTCATGATTGAATAAGTGAGAAGGGAGAAGTGTAAATGTTCAAAATGATTCTTTTGGCATAACTAGAGAAATTGAAATGTTGCTTCTAATTAAAATGTTTAGAGTATAGCTCCCATGTATAATAATAAGAAAGGCAGCAGGGATATATGTGTATGAATACTACACAGTATCTGAGCAAATAACTAAGAAGAAAAAAATCCAAACCAATTTGCACTGGATAAGTACAATTTTCCTATCTGAATCATACTTGGATAGATATAATTTTTCACTCACTCAGTTTACTACAGCTGTACCTGTAATATTCCACTTGGTGCCAGGCCCGATAGAAACCATCAAGTGATTGTTCGCCTTGTCGAATATATGTTGTTTTGCTGATATAAACTCCTATGTTGGAAAAGGAACAGATTCTTAAAAGCAAAGTCATGAAAAGAAAAAAAATGCTTTAAAAACCAAAATGTGTTTAAGATATAGTCTACGTATGTCCCTCTAGCTCCACATTTGTCCCCTCAACATTTTCTACTATGTTATATGCTGATTGTTACAATTCCATTTCAGCAAATAAAAATATATGGTATTTAATAAAGGTTCATGCTATTTTTCCATACTTCCTAACTTTTAAAAGCTTAACTTACCATCAAACCGAACACGGGGCCGTTCTAAAAACATCTCTCTCCAGGAGGTGTAAGGAACAAGTTTAATACAACTTCTGCCCCAAACTTTCAAGCAGGCTAAACGCCAGATTTCAGGGTCCCTAGGTAATTAGAGCACATATCCAGCTTCATTATACTGAACGGAATAAGTCCCACTACTTGGAGACATAGAGAAATATATCAGTTATATAGTAGTGCAAAGGGTTTCAATAAGTCTTTACCTAACTGTGAGTTTACTGCTTTTTGACTGAAATGACAGCTTATGGCCATGGAGGTTAACAACTAACAATGTTATTTTTTGAAACTTATTTTTATAGTTTTATTAAGCTATTATCTTTCTCTAAAGACTTTGCTTTAAGTGCTTTTACATGGTGAGATAATACTTTAAAAACTGTTCCAATGAAAAGTTCTTCCTTTTAATTCTCTCTCTACAGCACTGTTCTCAAATTATAAGAAAATTTTAAAGGAATACAAAAGTGCTAAGTTCTTCAAAAATTAAGTAGCAACATTAAGAGCTTAACGCTGGTTAAATTATGCCATAGAAACCCACTGAAATGGGAAATTATTTAAGATTCAATGGTAAAATGAAGAAATGGATACAATTCCTAAAACAGATTAAAAAACAAAACAAACAAAAAAACAACAAAAAAAATTCACCCCTGAAAATTTCTTCCAATTTCAAGTGTCAAAACATTCAAATGTTTGCTTGACATAAATCAGCAGCAAAATATTAAAATCATGACAACTAATAAAACCCCATCTCCATACCCAATAACCCTCTACACAGAGTTAGTGGTTTGCTTTGATCTAAAAATAAGCCAATACTGATCAAAAAATTTGTTAAATTAACTGATATCACCTGAGAAAGAAAAAGTATACCAAATGATTAAAAAAAAAGTGGTTCTAAAATATTTCTTACTTAAATTAGTTTAATTGGCATGCAAGCCCCTAAAAGTAGCGCTCTATTTTTTTTATGTTGTTTCCATATGAAAACAGATGAAGTTACATTTATCTTATTGAAAGATTAGATTACACCAATCCCATCAGAAAACTGTATTACAATTTTATTCAGAACAATGCCATGTAGACTTCATAAAATTTAGAACTGAAAGAGATCTTTGACATTATGTAATCCCAAACTAGGCTTACCTTTGTTCAAAGTCACATAAATGTACTATTTATTTAGTATTCAAATCCCAATTTTCCAATGCCAAATCCAGTGCTCTTTCAACTATACCACATTAAAGATTTTGCACACACAACTTTATTAAATTGTATAACTAATAATGGATGTACCCTACCCTTAATCATATGTCATTTGGCTATTAAGTTAAATTGTTTCAAAAAGTCAATACCTGGCACAAATATAGAATCCTCTACACACCAGAGACAGCTGTTCTAGAGATCGAAGATCCAAATCGCTAGAAACCACCCATCGGAAAATATACATTAAGACTTCCATTGGCAAAACTGCAAACAGAAAATAATCATTAGAATGATCATTATGTTAAAAAAATTTTTTTTTCCTACATACTATTATGAATATCTTACTTCTGTTTTCCCATAATACCAATGAATCATTTATTTAACCAAAAATAGATAAATTACATTCTCTATGTATAGCGAACTGTTTATATCTGCCTTCACCTAATTCACATTTCTGAGCAAGATGCTTCTTGTTACTTTAAACTACTTCAAAGAGGAAATAACTTTTTGTTTAATTGGGACTAAAATAGGGTTTTCACTAAAGGAAGCAGATATCTTCATATATTAGCCAAAGCCCTTTTCCTGCCCAACACCAATAAATATCTTATAATGCCTATTAGCACAGTATATACAGGGAATTAACTAAACACAAAAATTATCATAATTTTTATAATATAGGCAACTACATGTCTAATCTATACTGTTTTTGCAAAATAACGGTTTGGTCATGTATACTTATTGTGTATCTAATTTATATTTTAATATATTTAACATCTACTGGTCATCCTGCCATCTGGGCGGGGGGGGGGGGGGGTAAGAGGTGAAAAATTGGAACAAGAGGTTTGGCAATTGTTAATGCTGTAAAGTTACCCATACATATAACCTGTAAATAAAAGGCTATTAAATTAAAAAAAAATCTATACTGTTTTTGAGAGCAACAAAATACTATCCTATTAAATCTCTTGCACTAGGCTTGAAAATTTCCAATTATCTTTTGGGTCTCTTAAGTCCCAAGGTAAATTTAACAAATTTGCTTCAAGCAAATAAGGTGCAAGCATTTTTAATCATTCACACTATCCCCCAAATCTCTGTAAATATTTGCTGGAGTGTTGAGAGTCCCTGAAATTTTTCTAAGTGTCCTAGCTCCATTATATCATACAATACTGACTTAAACGCCTAACTTAACAACTTCTATGATTCTCTCACATCCCAAACCAGAAATACTACCAATACAAACACTGTATCAGAATCTTAAAATTCTAATTGTCAAAAAAAAAAAAAAAAATTAGATTTCTTCCTATATTGCACGCCAGAACAACTGCTACATAATAGGTAAGTATCTAAAGATCTGATAAGTTTAATACACTTATAATGCATCTTAAGTAAAAAAATATTTCTTCTCAAATTATAGCATCCAAGATTCCATACCTGAAATGTGAGTCTGACTTGTGTCAAGCTCAGGCTGACAAAGTTTGAGCATGGATTCCTGAAAAGTGAGTTGTTGCTGGAAGTAGGACAATAGATCGGCCATTTTGCTATCATCATCATTATCTTCAATGCTGGGGAGAAACAAATGAAATAAATACTTCAATTAAAAATTGTCCTTCCTGAGCTCTCCTAATAAAAGAAAGGCAAAAGTATGATAGAATTCTCCTGATTTGCAAAGAAATAACTTAACAGGTTCCATCCTTGGCTATGAGAAAAAAAAAAAGCTTAAATATGATCATTCTGATTCCAAGAGTTTTGGAATATTTTGCAAACAGATGTTTAGGATTTGATGAAGAGTTTAGTTTTATTTTTAAGCAGTACATAGGTTTCATGAAACCTAACATAAAACATAAAAACAAAAAAGTAACTTCAAACACCAAGTTTTAAAATCATATGTTTGAAATGGTTTATGTATCAAGTCTTTTTCAAAGAAAATATGAAAGCTAGTAGAGCAGATGTAATACACAGGTGGCAGCTCATTTTCTAATTTTCTTAACAGATTATCTTAATTTAGTTCACCTTCCGAAAGTAAGAGAGCCACCTGAAAAATTTAACCATAGTTTTTAAGTCATTCACCAGTGGAAAACCTTGAAGTTCAGAGCTAGGAAAGAGAGATTAATTTTCAACATTCTGTCCTACTTCCCCTAACATAGTTAGCTATGAAGATAAAAAGATTTCACAAGAAGCTAAGAATTAGAAGGGCTTTTGATAATGGAGGGCAAGTTAAGTTTGGGAACTAATCTCTTTAATTACAAAATAAGGACAATTATAATTATACCACCAATCTTAAAATGATTGTTAGAAAGAAAGTACTTTATAAACTTTAATTGCTACATAAACATGAAACATAATTATGCAAATCTAAGTGCTATCTTCTCAATAATTCTGTTTGTTTGTTTTGCTGAAGCAGTTGGGGTCAAGTAACTTGCCCAGGGTTATACAGCTAGGAAGGGTGTTAAATGGCTGAGGCCAAATTTGAACTCAGGTCTTCCTGACTTCAGGGCTGGTGCTCTATTCATTGCGCCACCTCTTGACAAATTTTGTAAGAAAAAATAGAAAAATTGTCAATTCTCTTTAAGAGATCAATTCTTAAATACTTTTTATATTATTCGAAATTTATTTTAAAGGAAAGATGGAGGAAGAGTATTTCTATATTATATTCAACAAGTAATCGGCTGCAGATATCTCTAAGAAAGATTTTTTTTTAAAGCTACTAAACGTTACTGTTGGTGAGTTGACCCCAGTCACATCTGAGAAAGACTGTGAGTGTATCTGATACCAGATGTGTCAAACTCACTGGGACACCAGATTAAATATAATTGGAAAATAGTTACCAAATAAAAATAAAATATAATGTTAATTTGTGGTTTTCCAAATAATATGTGGTCCCCAAAATTTCTAATGAGTTTGACATAACTCTTGTACACAGTACTGTTAAAAAAACTACTTGGTAAATAGTTTGATTTTCTTATAAACAAAATAAAAAAGACCAAATGAGATGAATTCCTTTTAAATGCAATTTTTCTAAAACTTTGTATTTAAGATGGGTTCTGAAAACTTTGTATTTTTACTGGAAAAAGTATAATGAGCTTGTTGCAACTCAAGATATCACTTCAGCAGTAGTGTCTGTCCTTTTTGGCTGCAAACTGAAGTGGGGTAGGGATGTGTGGGAAGTTGAACACAGGATCAGAGCTCTAGAACTAAAAAGTACCTCAAAGTACATTTATAGTTTGATCCCTTCACTTTACAGAGGCCAAATGAAAGTAACTTTTAATTAAGTTCACTGTTCGAAGTTTGACTTCATAATAGTAATATACTGCCCAAATAGAAAAAATATCTAACTGATTAAAATCTAAAGTTTGTTATTCATTTCTCATTTTAAACTTGGCAATTTAATTTTTTTCACACATTTGAATTTCTTTACCCTTATTCTAACTCCAATAAAAAATTTTTTTTTTGAAATTTAAGTTTCAACTACAAGCCCCCCTACATATACACACATCACTTTGGTCTTATAAACAGCTTAAAAACCTTTTCAGCCTGAAGTGTCCACTAGCACATACAATGAACAGAGTGATGCTATGATATTGAATGACATCCTAAAGCAAGATATTTCAGTGAAACTTGAAGGAATTTCCTTTAGAACCTATTTCTAAGACTTTGGATTGCAACAGTAATGGTCTACATGCATACTTATTAAGATTGAAAACAATTATTGAGTAGCTATGATATGTGAAAGGTATTGTGCTAAATGCTACGGGGGAACTGAAAAAAAAAAAAGAATGAGACAGTCTCTGCCCTCTAGGAGCTTAAAAATTAGTAAGAAATATAAGACATATACAACTATGATACAAGGTATTATGTGAGAATACAAAATGCTATTGGGGTTCAAAGGACAAATTCATTTCAGGACAGAGGCATCAAAGAATACTGTATAGAAAGAATGGCACCCAGGGAGGAGCTAGAAGGCACAGTAGATAGAGCACCAGCCCTGAAGTCAAGAGAACTTGAGTTCAAATCTGGTCTCAGATATTTAACACTTACTTTGTGACCCTAAGCAAATCACTTAACCTCAAATCCCTTGCACACTGCCTTGCACGCCTCCTCCCAGATCTAAAAGTAAAAGTGACACCCAAACTGGGCTTTAGAAGGGTGGAAGGAATAAAGAATGTGAATTGAAGATATTAGTTTAAATTACTGTTTTAAAAGACTATTTGATAAAAGGGATTTTAAAAGTTTAGAAGTCATTCAATTCAATCCTTTTTTGATAACTTGTTTTCAATGACTAAATATCTCTCAGTCATCAATTTTGGACAAAGTCAAATGAGCTGCTTAGAATTTTTAGTTCAATGTACTACCAAATTTTCATTCTTTAATTATTTCTAAAAGGTTGAACACAATTTGGTTGAAACTACATAATTACTACCAGTCTATTATTATATATTTTGTCAACTGGGCAAAAAGGATTAAGTTTATCAGTCTTTATGCCATAGTGTAGATTTAATTATATACTCACTAGCTATTTCCAACACCATCACCATCTGGTGACCGGGTGTAAGTAATCTTGAACTCTATATCAGGTACAAGCTGCATAGCTCTACGATAAAACTTGATGGCTAAAGGGAGAAATAAAATGAAATTTGTTAAATACATTTTGCCATTTGTTCCATCTCAATGGTGATTTAAGTTGATGAAATTCATTAAGCACATCAAAAATCCCTTTTTTCTGAATGTAGTAAAAATTCTAATTGATTTACTTTTGTTTTACTAGCAGTTTACAGTAATCAAGATTAATGTGAAGCTGTTAATATATGTCCTCTTCTTACTAAAGGTGGTAAATCATGTGATAACTCATGTATTTACTTGCAGTAATACTTATTACTTTCAATATTTTGTTCCTCCTTAATGGTTTACAAATTCTTTGGCAACAGGGATCAGTATTTTATACCCAGTCCCCATAAGCATCTATCACAAGGAACATATATAGAAAAGACATCCACTAAACATTTATTAGATCTGAAATCCATCTTTTCACTAACTTCCCCTGTGTATTTCACACTCCACATTTTTGGGGGAGATTTGAAAACACCAATTGTTTTTAGTCGGTCAGTCAAGAAACTATTAAGTGTCTACTCTGTGCCAGGCACTGGGATAGGTCTAGGACTAAAAAAGAAAGACAAAAGACAATCCCTGACCCTGTGGAACTCAAACTCTAATGAAGGAGAAGATGGATACAACAATATATACAAGATAAATAGAAAATAATACATAGAGGGACAGCACTACTGTCAGTTAAGGAGAATGTACTTTTTCTTATCATCATAAGCAAGGAATTAAATTAAAGGAACCCCTAGGTGACTGCTGCTAAGAACAGTAGAAACCTGAAGGGCTTTTAAAAATTACTTATTCTTCTATTCCTAATTATTCAGTGCATTTTAAAAATGTATACTTCTGGAATTTTTTCTGTCTTCTCCTCCTTCCCCCACCCATGCAATCTATTGCTAAGGCTTGCTAATTTCATCTCTGTTACATCTCTTAAACAAGCTTCCTTCTCCTGATACCACACTCTGATCAGATCCTCCTTACTCACATGTCCTCTAGTGAGATAGCCAATGGTGGGTTTGCCTGCTTCTAATCTCTCTCTCCAATTCATCTTCTATTCAGCTGCCAAAGTGATTTTCCTAAAGCACAAATCTGACTATCTTAGCCCTACTCAATAAACTTCAATGACTCCCTCTTTCACCTCTAGGATGAAGAAGAAAATCCTCTATTTGGCCTTCAAAACTCTTCATAATGCACCCCCCCACCCCCCCTTTCCAGTCCTCTTAAACTTTACACCCTCCCGTGTACTTTTGGGATCCAATGACATGAGCTCCTCGTTCCTCAAACAAGATGCTCTATCTTCTGTCTCCCAGCATTTTCACCAGCTGTCCCCCATGCCTGGATGTTCTTCCTCCTCATCTAAACCTCTTCAAAAGCAATAGTATGAGATGAGATCAAGAAAACTACCCTTTACCCCACATATTACAGATTTTTTGTAACTATCCCTGATAAAAGCATACTCCTCTACTCATACTACACTACATGGTCTATTGGCAAAAGTGCTGTGGTTGCATTTTTCTACTTAAAATTTCTTTCAAATTTCAACATAAATTTTACTGATTACTTTTGTTTTTATATTGTCATTTCCAAATATAATTCACCCTGTAGAATTAAACTGTCCCTTATAATAAAGAAAAACTACCCGATGAAAAACAACCATACTAAGATCTCAACAGTGCTGTAAATATTCAGAATTCATGTTATAAATAGAAGAAATCAATTGGAATAGCAGAGGTGGGGAGGTAGGGAGGGATAGCACATATGCCAGAATATGCTGCAAAATTACTCCATGACTCCAAAGAAGAGATAATCCTGACCATCAAAGTGTGATGATCCTTGTTAAATTTTTAGTATGATCATTTATATCTTAGGAATCAACAATGCTGCAAAAATCAGGGTTTGATTTACTGTGCTGATTGTCTAGACTTGAGAAAATGTTTATAATACAGATTAAATTTAAAAATATATTGCATAAAATCCCATCCCATCCTCCAGTCAGGTTGTTAAATATTCTAATTGTCAAACATTTAATTTTGTTCAACATTAGAACTGAACCCTCCTTAGTAATATCACAACAAAAAAAACCCAATAAAACATAACTGTGGAAGCCCTGTATTACTCTATAAACACTGCTTGAGATCTGTGGCAATGTAGTAGAATGCTCAAGGAATAAAATCATCAACAGACTGAAGGCCTGGTGATAACTGGCATCTATGTAGCTTTAAGGTCATTTGATCCTCATAATAACCCTGAACCCAGGTCACTGCTTTGCAGAGGTACAGAAGTACATGTTGGTATGGCACACTGCATATATTTTTGGACTTTTTCAAAGTATAAATTAGTTTTACTGATATTTTTCTCTTCTCTTTTTCTTCACTTAAAAAATATTTGTAATATGGGATGGCTCTCTTGGTAGAAGAGAAAGGACACTGGAAAAAGTTCTGGTGATATATAAAAGCAAGTGATGTCAATAAAAATTTATTTTAAAAAATCAAATGTAGAATACCGTTTTTCTTCTACAACTGACACAATGACAATTTTACCAATTAATGCAACATTCTACCCCTATAGTCTCCCACCTTTCTGTTATAAGGAGGGAAATCACAGAATCACAGATTTAGGATTGGAAGATACCCTGGAGGTCATCAAATCCAACCCTTCATTTTATAGATTAGGAAACTGAGCCTCAGAGAGGTTACAATGACACTTACCTAGTTCACACAGCTACTAAGGGATCACACATTTAGAACTGAAAGAGAATTTAGAGGCCATCAAGTCCAACTCCATCATCTTAAAGCTGAGGAAACTGAGGCTCAAACAAATTAAGTGAACTGCCCAGGGTCCCATTAACTATCAAAGGTATGAAGTAGGATTTAAAACCAAGTACAATGAACTTCAAATCCAGTGCTCCACACTATTTCTTGTTGTCTCTTCTTTAGGGCTAAGATAATTTATTATAATTACTCAGACTCTGACTTCCTTTTAGTGTTCTTTTGATGTGAATTATGTAGTCATTTTGTATATTGTTCTTTATGTTTCTGTTTATTTTTCTGTATCAGTTCATACAAATCTTTTCATATTTCCCTGAATTCCTGAAATTCAGCAACTGTTACTGCCAAATAACACACCAAATACATTTATAAACTAGTGTGTTCTGTCATTCCATAACCAGCCTAACTCCTACTTGTTTCTAGTTTTCTGAAAGTGTAAGACTAGTTTTCAAATTAAGAATCACAAACCAGGAATGGCCATGTGAAAACAAAATCTAGGATTACTAACAATGAGAGAAATACAAATTAAAAAAGCTCTTAGTTTGCACCTTATGGATTGTAAATTAATAAGGATGACAAAAATGGGAATAATCAGTGATATGTCAAGACAGGTGCACTAATCCACTATTGATGGAACTGTGAATTGGTTTAATGCTTTTGAATTAAAAATTTTGAATTACACATGAAAAATGAACCAACTTTTCATTCCCTTTGAGTCAGTGAGTCCTACTGTCCCCCCAAGGAAGAGACAATAAGAAAGGTCCGATAAATACAAAAATATTCCTTTCAGAATTTTGTGATAGTAAAGAATAGGAAATAATGTGAGTATGCATCAAATGGGCAAAAGATAAAAAAAAAAAAAAACTATGGCATATGAATGTAATGGAACATTACTGTGCAATCAGAAATTAATAATATGAGGAATCTAGAGAAACATGGAAAAATATTCTCATGCATATTGAAATAAACCACGAAAACTAAAAGAACAATATATATAATGATTACAACAGTAAATGAGAAGATCACTAAAAGGAAGATGAAGCCCAAGTAACTGAAAAATAAATGATAGTCCTGGAGAATAGATTTTAAAATGTATTTCTTTCTTCAGGCAGAGAGATGGGAACTATGAGGTCAAGATCATCATCCTTTGTAGGATGTATATAAATAGATTCTGACATCATCCTCTACCCCTCACTTGTACACCCCATATATCCAATCTGTTGCCAACTCTTTATTATTTCTATAGTCACAATATCACTCCTATGTCTCCTTTCCACTCATGCAACCACCCATCCTGGGTTAAGCTCTCTTTATCTTATGCCTGGTGTAACTGCAAGACCCTCCTATCTCAAATCTCCCCTCATTCCAGTCTCTCCTTCTTAGTTGCCCAAGTCACTTTCCTAAAGCTGATATGTGACCAGGTCACTACCTTTCCACCCCCTCCAAAAACTCTAGTGGTTTCTCTGCTACCTCCAGGATCAAATAAAGTCTAGATTTGGCGTTTAGATTTCTTCATGACCTGTTTCCTTCCTATCTTTCTAGTCTTCTTACACTTCACAACCCTCCCAGCAACTCTGGCCTTATTATGTTCCTCACCCACAACACCCCTAACCCTGTTCCCATGCCTACAATGCTACATGCTCCCTTTTGCGTTGAGATTCTCCTGCATTGCTTTTAGACTTTGCTCAAATCCCATCTTATCCAAGAGGCCCTTTGTGGTCTCCCTCATTGCTTGTGTCTTTGTTCTGACCTCTTGTTCACACTGTATCCACCTCATAGGTACACAGCTGTTTGCATGTTACTTCCCCCATGAGAATTTGAGCTCCTTGAGGGCATGGACTGTGTTCTGCCAGGTTTGGGGGGGAAGCAGTTGAGCACTTGGCATAGTATCTGGCATAAAGCCTTTAATAAATGTTTATTAAAGTTTTCCTTTGCTATATGAAAATGTTCAGTCTAGAGGATGGGAAATAATTGACGTAAAGACAAAAAAGGCTTTAATATAAGTACTACTTTGAATATTCTTATAAATATTAGAGTTTTCTTTTTGTCTCTGACCTCCCAGGAGTCAAAACATGCTAGCTCAAAAGTAAAAGTTTAATTACACATATCATACAATTCCAACTTGTTTTCCAGAACAGACAAATCAATTCATAATTCCACCAACAATGTATTATTGTTTTCATACAGACCCTCTAACTTCAACTGCTTAGTTTTTTATTTTAATAAACAAAATAACTTTGCCATATTAAAGATGTAAGTGAAATCCCAGAGTTTTAAATTTTCACCTCTTATTATCAGGGATTTAGAGACAGCTTTTATATGGCCATTGATAATTAGCATTTCTTTTGAAAACTGTATCTTTTCACCACTTAGCGATATACTAGGGAATGCCTCACAGTCTTAAATAACTGTATTACTTCCTTAGAGATTATGATTATGTTTTAAAGCCTTTTCTTAGGAATTTTTAATCAATTATTTATTGTAAAAATGATCATTGGGTTTGATAAGTGTCACAATTTCAGTTTATGTCAGTCAAAAAGCATTTATTATCTTTCAGATATGATGGACTACATAGTGAATCACTATCATGCACTGAGGTTGCACTTCTTTTTCTCATTAAGTACATCCATGGCATATCATTACCCCACTATCAAATAGCTAGTTTTAGGATCTAAATTCACTCAGCATTTATTAACCAATCAAAAAAAAAAAATAACCTAAGGCCATGGTATGAAGAACTCCCAGGTCAAAATCTCCTTTACTGAAGCAAATATATACCTTTTCTGTAATTTACAGTCTCAGAGAGCTTCCTTGGTTCCTGAGAACATAAGGAATTTGCTCATCACATGCTCAGTAAAGTTTTGAGATGAAATTTAAATTCTAAGTCCTCTTATCTTGAAAACAATTCTATATCTCATATATCATGATGTCTCTCACACTATTAATAAGGATTACATTAAACAACAACTATTTATGAAGCACCTATTACGAAGTAACTATGAAGGTGCAAGGCACAGAGTGCTGGAGATACAGTGACAAAACCATAAAAGGCTTTACAAGGAAGGTGACGCCCACATTGAGTCTTGAAGGAAAATAAGGATGCTGAGAATCAGAGAAAGAGAAGCATAGACATAGTGAAAAGCCTGTGTGAAGGAACACAATAATGACAACAAAAATTCTGAGCTTTATATTTTACAAAGCACTTTTCTCATAATCTAGGAATTAAGTAATAGAAATTGTTGTTATTATTATTATTATTTCCATTTCATATAAAAAAGGGAACTGAGAAATGATGTAGCTTGGCATAGTCATATAGCTATTAGACATCAGAGACAAGATAATATGATATTGTTAACAAGGCACTCATTAGTATGGAATTAAAGGGTCTCCAGTTTAAATTTTATCTCACCTACTTGGGTCATTTAATCTCTCAAGACCTCCTAATTTGGGGTCCATAAAATTTTCTTAGTATTTGAATGATTATTTTCTTTTGTAATTATAGGGATCTTATTTTATACATTTAAAAAAGATTCTTTTGAAAAAAAAAAACAAAACCCATAGACTATAAATCTACAGGATTCAAATAAAGTTCTATTGTTCTTTCCATTACACCACCTCTCACAAATATATACCATTCCAGCCCCCCAAAATTTTATTGATTTCAGTATTCTCTTCCTGGTTTTAAAATCTATTTAAAATAAAGGTACGTTTAAAAATCCACATTAAGACACTGGGATTTTCCACTTTTCAAAAGATAAATATACAAACAAAAATTATTTCTAAAAGAATTACAAACTATTGACAACCATATAAATATAAATGAGGGTTCCAAGTAACCAATACTAAGAGAAATACAAATCAAAACAACCCTGAGATTTCACTTTACCAGCAAATTAGAAAAGATGACAAAAAATGGGAATAATCAATGTTGGAAGAGGTATGAAAAAACCAGTTCAGTAATACACTGCTGCAAAAGCTGTGAACTGATCCAACCATTCTGGAATGAATTTGGAATTATACAAAGAAAGTAGTTAAAATCAGCAAATCTCTTAACTCACAAATTTCACTGCTAGATATATAACCTAAGGAAGGTACAAACAAAACTACCCAAATAAACAAAAAAAAAAAAAGGGGGGGGGGTGGGAGCCTCCATATACATCCAAAGTACCAAAGTACTTTGGAAACCAAGTACATGTTCATCAACTGGAAAATGACTAAACAAATTGAGTTAAATGAATGCAGTGGACTATTATGCCATAAGAAACAATGAATATGCAGAATACAGAGAACCAATGAAAAAAGAAGCAAAACTAGGAAAATATACATGACAACTGTAACAATGTAAATAGAAAGCACAAAATCAAAGCTACACACCATAAAATTATAATGATCAAATATGGGAAATAATGATGTGGAATATTACATTTGTTCTTTAGACTGGACTAGTTTATTGGCTATGTTTGATGAACTGTTTTTCTTCCCTCTTTCTTTTTTATTCTTTGTTCCAGATAACATACAGATAATAAATAGTTGATATACACTCCTGATCTTATCCTCAACACCCCAGCAACAAATCCCATCCAATCAAGAGGTGCCCCATCTAGATTCCAATCTACATCCCAACTGAGCCGTTTATAAGCTTTGTCCTTTTTTTCCTTCATTAAACCCTCACTAGTTCCAAAACTTTATAGTTCTGGTATTGCTTTGTTCTTGTATCAATACTTTTATCCACAACATCAATAAAAATACAAGAAAAAAGTGGCTTTTTTAATATAATGAGTAAATGAGAGGAAAGTCTAGACTTGAAGCATCACTGTTATAGCAGACTTCCAATGTAGAAACTCCTTCTTTTAAAGCAGATTATCAATTTATCTGTAACTTAAGGACTTTTTTAAGAGTCCTAGAGAGCATTATAAGACACTAAGAATTTAACTCCTTTGCCTGTGGTCACAAAATCTATGTAGACATATGTCTGAAATGTGACTTGAATACAAGTGTTCCTGATTTCCAGTCTTATACCCTTTGTATTTCATCAAATTTATTGTTATGACAAAAGTCATCCAAAAAGAAAAAGTGGCTAATGAAAAATGTTCTAATACTGTATTAAATGCACAATTACTCTAAACAGGGCATTTTACCTTCATAGAGAGCTCCATTCTGTTCTTCTTCTACTGCTTTCAGGAATAGTTCTCTAGCCTAAAAAAACATATAAATACTTAACTTCAAAAAAATTCTAGAAAGCCAAAGATATAAATTTTCCCTCAACATGGCACTGACAAATTACTTAAAGTCTAATTATATACTAAGGGAAATTTATTTGAATATATAAGTCAGAATTCAGAGAATGAGAAAAAAAAATTATAATAGACAATGATGTTTGCTTCTTTTATAACAGCTAGTATTTGTATCGTTTTATGGTTTGCAAGCATTTTACATATGCTTTAGCTATTTGAACTTTACAACTGTGAAATAGGTAGTTATTATTAGTAACTCCATCTAACAGATGAGGAAACTGAGGCAGAATTTACATGATTTGACCAAGGTCATATAGTAAATATATGAGACTACTTGGAACTTATGGTTTCCTGACTCCAAAGTTTGTGTTCTATCCACTGCACCATACCTAGCTGTTTCATTTGAAAGAACCTGAACCAATTTCTAGCTGAAGATTTTCAAAATGATCCTTCACAGGAATATAACAGACCAAAAAAAGAAAAGAAATCACCCAAAACTTGCTCTACTTTATCTTTTGGCTTCTTCAAAAGAAAGAAATGTAATATATTTCAAAAGTCTTAGAATATTCTTTAAACTATTTTTTTTTTTTACAAGATATATGCATGGGTAATTTTTTAGCATTGACAATTACAAAATCTTATGTTCCAATTTTTCCCCTCCTTCCCCCTACCACCTCCACCACATGGCAGGTTACATGTTACATGTTAAATATGTTAAATACATGTTAAATGTTAATACATGTTAATTATGTTAAAATGTATGTTAAATACAATATATGTATACATATCCATACAGTTATTTTGCTGTACAAGAAGAATCGGACTTTGAAATAATGTACACTTAACCTGTGAAGGAAATCAAAAATGCAGGCAGACAAAAATAGAGGGATTGGAAATGCTATATAATGGTTCACACTCATTTCCCAGAGTTCTTTCACAGCGTGTACCTGGTTCTATTCATTATTGAACAAACAGAACTGATTTGTTTCATCTCATTGTTGAAGAGAGCAACGTCTATCAGAATTGATCATCATATAGTATTATTGTTGAAGTATATAATGATCTCCTGGTCCTGCTCATTTCACTCAGCATCAGTTCATGTAAATCTCTCCAGGCCTTTCTGAAATCATCCTATTGGTCATTTCTTATAGAACAATAATATTCCATACCATTCACATACCACAATTTATTCAGCCATTCTCCAATTGATGGGCATCCACTCAGTTTCCAGTTTCTGACCACTACAAAGAGGAATGCCACAAACATCCTTGCACCTACAGGTCCCTTTCCCTTCTTTAAGATCTCTTTGTGATATAAGCCCAGTAGTAAAACTGCTGGATCAAAAGATATGCACAGTTTGATAACTTTTTGAGTAGAGTTCTAAATCATTCTCCAGAATGGATGTATTCACAATTCCACCAACAATGGATCAGTGTCTCAGTTTTCCCATATCCCTTCCAACATTCAGCATTATCTTTTCCTGTCATCCTTGCCAATCTGACAGGTGTGTAGTGGTATCTCAGAGTTGTCTTAATTTGCATTTCTCTGATTCATAATGACTTGGATCATCTTTTCATATGGCTAGAAATAGTTTCAATTTCTTCATCTGAAAATTGTTCATATCCTTTGACTTCTTATCAATTGGGGAATGGCTTGATTTCTTATAAATTAGAGTCAATTCTCCATATATTTTGGAAATGAGGCCTTTATCAGAACCTTTGAGTGTAAAAATGTTTTCCCAGTTTATTGCTTCCTGTCTAATCTTGTTTGCATTAGTTTTGTTTGTACAAAAGCTTTTCAATTTGATATAATCAAAATTTTCTATTTTGTGATCAATAATGATCTCTAGTTTTTCTTTGGTCACAAATTCCTTCCTCCTCCACAGATCTGAGAGGTAAACTATGGTATGTTCTTCTAATTTATTTGTAATCTCATTCTTTATGCCTAGATCATGAACCCATTTTGACCTTATCTTGGTAGGGTGTTAAGTGTGGGTCAATGCCCAGTTTCTGCCATACTAATTTCCAATTTTCCCAGCAGTTTTTGTCAAACAGTGAATTCTTATCCCAAAAGCTGGGGTCTTTAGGTTTGTCAAACACTAGATTATTAAAATTACTGACTATTTTGTCCTGTGAACCTAACCTATTTCACTGATCAACTAGTCTGTTTCTTAGCCAATACCAAATGGTTTGGGTGACTGCTGCTTTATAATATAGTTTTATATCTGGTACAGCTAGGCCACCTTCATTTTTTTTTTTTTTTTTGTTCCCTTGAGTCACCTTTTGGTCTTCCAGATGAATTTTGTTGTTATTTTTTCTAGTTCATTAAAATAGTTTTTTGGGAGTCTGATTGGTATAGCACTAAATAAATAGATTAGTTTAGGTAGTATTGTCATCTTTATTATATTTGCTTGACCTATCCCAGAGCACTTAATAGTTTTCCAGTTGGTTAGATCTGACTTTATGGTAGAAGTGTTTTGTAGTTTTGCTCATATAGTTCCTGACTTTCCCTTGGCAGATAGATTCCCAAGTATTTTATGCTATCAGCAGTTACTTTAAATGGAATTTCTCTTTGTAACTCTATTGGATTTTGTTAGTGATATATAAGAATGCTGATGACTTATGTGGGTTTATTTTGTATCCTGCAACTTTGGTAAAAGTGTGAATTATTTCTAATAGCTTTTAAGTAGAATCTCTGGAGTTCTCTAAGTATACCATCATATCATCTGCAAAGAGTAATAATTTGGTTTCCTCATTACCTACTCTAATTCCTTTAATCTCTTATTGCCGAAGCTAGCATTTCTAACACAATATTGAATAGTAATGGTGATAGTGGGCAACCTTGTTTCACTCCTGATCTTACTGGGAATGGTTCCAGTTTATTCCCATTACATATGATGCTTACTGATGGTTTTAAATAGATGTTACTGATTATTTTAAGGAAAAGTCCATTTATTCCTATACTCGCAAGTGTTTTTAATAGGAATGGATATTGGATTTTATCAAATGCTTTTTCTGTATCTATTGAGATGATCATATGATTTTTGTTAATTTGGTTATTGATATAGTCAATTATGCTAATAGTTTTCCTAATATTGAACTAACCCTGCATTCCCGGTATAAATCCTACTTGGTCATGGTGTATATTATCCTGGGGATGATTTTCTGTAATCTTTTTGCTGATATTTTATTTAAGATTTTAGCATCAATATTCATTAGGGAGATTGGTCTATAATTTTCTTTCTCTGTTTTCAACCTAACTGGTTTAGGTATTAGTACCATGTCTGTGTCACAAAAGGAATTTGGTAGGAATCCTTCATTTTCTACATGTAAATCCATCTGGTCCTGGGGATTTTTTCTTAGGGAGTTGATTAATAGCTTGTTCTATTTCTTTTTCTAAAATGGGACTATTTAAAGCAATTTACTTCCTCCTCTGTTAATCTGGGAAGTCTGTATTTTTGAAGGTAGTCATCCATTTCACTTAGGTTATCAAATTTATTGGCATAAAGTTGAGCAAAGTAACTCCTAATTATTGCTCTAATTTCCTCTTCATTGGTGGAAAGTTCTCCCTTTTCATTTTTAAGACTAACAATTTGATTTTCCTCTTTCCTTTTTCTAATCAGATTTACCAAAGGTTTATCTATTTTATTGTTTTTTTCATAAAATCAACTCAGTTTTATTAATTCAATAGTTTTTTTACTTTCAATTTTATCAATTTCTCCTTTTAATCTTAGAATTTCAAGTTTAGTATTTGATTGGGGGTTTTTAATTTGGTCTTTTTCTAGCTTTTTAAATTGCAAGCCCAATTCATTTATCTTCTCTTTCTCCATTTTATTCAAGTAAGCCTCTAAAAATATAAAATTTCCCCTAATTAGCACTTTGGCTGTATCCCATAGCTTTTGGTATGTTGTCTCATTGTTGTCATTTTCTTGGGTGAAATTATTAATTGTGCCTATGATTTGCTGCTTCACCCAATCGTTCTTTAGGATGAGATTAGTTTCCAATTACTTTTTGGTCTACTTACCCCTAGCTTTTTGTTCAATGTAGTTTTTATTGAATCGTGATCTGAAAAGAATGCATTTACTATTTCTGCCTTTCTGATATTCTTTAAACTATTAAAGCTTTAAAAATGTACTAGGACTTTTGGAGTACACTACATTGTCAAGACCAAGAGATATCTTAGAGATGTATTTGATACCAAAAATAAGACCTGAAGATGAAAAGCCAATAGAAAGTAGTGCAATCTACATTCATGGAAAGGCAAAGGATATAATGTTGATACTTTCCAGTTCACCTTGGGAAGGTCTGCTAATCTGATAGACATAAGCTATCAAGTTATTCAGACATGGAAGAAGTTATAAATTGATAAAGTGACTTACTGAACAAACTGATTAACTCTCCAAAGGAAGCCAGGCTTGTCTAGTTGAACATCTTCCAAATTCAGAGAAAACATAAGTGATTACCCATAAAAAAGCTAAATAGTCAAGATCTTGAAGCAGAGAAGGCCCGGTCCCTACCTTTTCTTCTTTTGCCTGCTCTTGCTTTCCTTTGGTATCTGTGGCCTTCACTAAAGGGCCTCTTGTTGATCCCCTAGATGTTCGAGTTTCTAAACCACTGGAACCTACACCAGGAGCAAGTTCAAACATCCACTGAGCTCGGAACATCTGGAGTTGTGCCTAAGAAAAAATGTTTAAATTCATCGTCAATATAATTTTAGATTTTTAAAAAAGTGACCAGAACAAATTTCAAACTCTATATTGGTATGCTAAAATTGTAATTACATTCATAAAAATAGCTTAAAGAATAAGGACTACTCAATAGAAGCCTTCTAATATTCATATATACATCAGTCAACATCAGAAGTACTAGTAAAAATTGTTTGGGACAATCAAAATTTTTTCTAGTTTTAAGTTTTTTATATATTACATCACAGTGACTCTTCTTTCTAGGAGCTATGATACAATTTTTAAAATTTGCAATTAAAAAAAATAAAGGAAATCTCACTGCAAATGTCAGCACCAGGTTTTCAGAATTGTATTTCATACTACTTAAGGAGGCTTCAAACCGGTCACTTATAAAATCAAGAAGCTGGAATTGATCATCTCAAAGTTTCTTCTGTAAGATTCTGGGATTCTTTATTTCCAAAAACATTAAAAAAGAACTATGTATGCAGTATAAAAAAGCACAGTAATACAATTATAAATTCTTTGGCAAGTACTGTATCTTAATCATTCTTGTAAGTGCCAGCTTGTGGCAGTAAGTACTCAATTTTACTGCATGAAATCAATGAATGAATGATATACCTGCAGATTAGCTTCTTCAGGACTTGTGTTTTCATCATCTTCAGCTCTTTTGGTTTCAGAGCAACAATCATCTTCTTCAGCTTCTGCCTGAGAGGAAAATATAGGCATTTCAAGTAAGAGCTTGTTTATGTTTATGGCAGACTTGTTGAAAATAATTTCACATAAAACAATCCTGGTCCAGTATACTCATATAGTCAACACATGTCTTTCTATTCAAGCTCCTCTAGCATTTAAAGCCCTTCAGAAATAAGTTATAACTTACCTTCAAACTGGGCAATAAATTTGATAAAACAACTTTGCAAACCTTAAACTGCTATATAAAGATTAATTATTATTGTTACTATCTTTCCAGAATTATATACATTTCTCTCTTTCACATTCTCTGTTCCAGTCAAACTGGTTTTACTGCTATTCTACACATCACATAATTTGAATTCTTATTCTCCTGCAAAGTTCATTCATTTACTACCTTCTACATGAAGATCTTCCTGATCTTACTAGGTGCTGCCTCTTTTCCCTGCCTCCCAATTATTTTACCTTTCTTCTGCATGGACTTATTTTTGTTCCAAACCAGCAGGACCTCAAAAGCAAGAAATGGGTTTTAGACCCCTCTATAATGTGACACCAGGGAAGTCACAACTTCTCAAACTCTAGGCAATCCTCTATGACTAAAAATTGCAGAAAAGGTGTCTTCTGCATTGAAAGGAGTTTCCTAATCTGAGATTCCATCTCAATTAAATCATAGGTCCATGTCCTCCTTGTCCCCAAAAACATATATGCTATTTAGCCCAATAGAATATAAAGCTTCTGAGGACCTTGACTAAAGGATAATTTGATTTGTGTCTTTGTATTAATAGTACTATCACAGTACCCAACCCAGAGGAGGTGCTTAATAAATATTTGTGAATGTTAAATTGTGCTCATAAGGAATAAGGATCCTAAGAATTAATGCATCCCCAATATTCTATAATTTCACTTTCAGAAATGGTTTCCACCTCCTTTACCACCATACTTTTAACCATTTTAACAAGTATTTTTCTGAATTTCACCTTTCTCCCATGACATCCCATCTGAGGCTTTCTAGTGGCCAAATTATTTCCTACCTAGAGACTTCTATTAAAAGTGAACATTACATTGTATTTAACTATACACTGGTCTTGTAACTTTAATTCCCTTTTCAGTTTTTGTACTTTCCAAAGGATTTAGATTAAAAAAGAAGAAATTGATCTCCACCCAAAGACCACAAAAAAATGGGAAATCTGTTCCTTCATTACAGACATTATGAACTATGAACTTTTCCTATCTTAGCCAAGCTTCTGTTTGTACATAACTTTAATTCTAAATACATCGCTTTTCCTTTCCCTAAACAGAATAGCCATGTCTTGGAATAAAAAGGGAGGGGGGAAGAGAGGGAGTGAGGGAGAGAAAAAAAAAAAGAAATGCCCTTGGTTTCTGGATCAAATGGGATCAAATCAAAAAACAAATAAGATGAAGCAATGTCTTTAGCTGGTTTGTTTTATTTGGCTCATTAACTCATACCTAGCAGGGAGTATTTTATAGTGTATTGTTCAAATTAAAATAGCAAGTAACCAGAACACAAAGTTTTAAGTTCAGCTAAAACAGAAATAGGATTCAAAGAGTTAATGTCTAGGATACAGTAAGTCATAAAAATAATTTTCTTTAAATCACTAGCAGTGTTTCATGAAAATGAAATAGTTCCTGACCTCTAGTCAATTCTTCATGAGTTACTCTGAGAAACTTGATTTAGAAAATAGTATGTATCACTTTTCTTCTCAGAAGATTTTTTCTAAAAGGTTAAATTCCAGATTGATCAAGTTCATTTTTTTTAAAACTTTGGTCTGAGAGTCAGCAAATTAGGTATTTCATTCAATTATTTGGTAGTGTGGCATACCTGAAAAATTGATGGAGTTGTAAATAAATATACTTGTGTTCATATTCTGGCTCTTAAATTTTAAGGTATTTGCCCATGGATATGTCATAATCTCTCTAAGCTTTAAGTTTCTACAACTGAACAATGAGAATATTTGAATTTCCTGGTATATGAAATTGTTGTAATAAAACACCCTATAAAACTTTAAATCACTATATAAATGAATTATTACACAGACAGCTTATTTTCCATGCAGGCATATCCCTAAAAATATGTGATTTTAATTTATACCAAATGGTTTTTTTTTTCCCCAAATGTTTTTGGGCAAATTATTTCTTTTGTGGAGTTATAGGCAAATTACTTTGTAAAGAGACAATTTGTTAATATTAACTACCATTTACTTTATTTTTCAATTTAAGTTTTCCCATATTAAATTTCTTTAATGTGCGATACAAACAAATTACCACTATTAGAAATAATTCTAAAAAGAACAGTTAATGATAGTGTGTTGCTTTAGTGAATACTAGAGAGCCCCAAAAGGTGTGGTTTGGTTTTTCCCACATCAAATAAGGATGTATCTTCCAGACTTTTCTTCCCCAACTGCCAATAAAACAGCTTTTATGAGACGTTCCACAAGTTAAACTGTTAGTTACTAGAGAAATGGAAAAGGAATTTGCTCAACAACGAATGCTGTCAGTCACATAAAAATTGTGGCAACAGGAAATTGCCTTTTATTTTCCTCATATACAATTAAAGCATAATGTAATTTTTCAAGACAGTAATTTTGGTACATTTTGGTTGGATTTGAGTTTTTTTAGAAGGCTTAGAAAGTGCAAAAAAAATTCTTTGCATCAATCACATATTTTTACTATTTTTTTTTAATAAAGTGCAGAATTCTCAACCTGAAAGTACTACTTCACAAATAAATATTTACAGAGGACCTCTTGCTTTCTCTCTTATCTTCAGGGACCAGCTTTTCACTAACAGAGTAAACAAACATTTAAGTCTTGAGGCAAGACTTTCAGAAGTTTTCAGAAAAGTAGTCATGAGGAAAGGAACAATGTTCACTCAATAATAAATTGTAAAAAAAAAAAAAAAAAAAAATCAGTTATCACCAAATTTGCTTTGATCCTAGAAATCTTACCCCAAATTTAGAAGCAAGTTTAATTTTTTTTTTCAATTTTCAAAGAAAGAATAGGTGTGGAATAAGGAGAAAGAAAGAAGCTAGTAAATTTTCATCAAACATTGGTACCCAACTTCACTTAGACATTCAAATTAAGATCAAGGAGGTCTATAGTTTCCTTTGGAAAAATTCAGAGAGAACATTTTAAGTTGCACCTAAATATATTCTGCACCATATTCAAGTCTGGTGGAAATTCTAAATAGCCTTCTACCCTCCCCCATTCTTCCATTTCCTCTAACATCTTCCCCCAATATCACCTTCAAATGAAGTACAAATACTAGGAGCAATAAGAGAATGGTTAATTCAAAGAACCCAAAGATATGTGACGGTTATTTTGTAACAGTTCTGTACTGAACTTTCATTTTATGTTTCTATTGAGTTACATATATTCTTTCAACATCCTTCCCTAAAAGATAAGATTTGAGGGAGGTATTCTGCTTTGAAAACTTTGCAATCTAATACTTTTCTCACTATTCCCAAACTAATTTAAGTATTTTAAAATAACATGGGGGGGGGGGGAAATCCAGAAATAATTTACATTTATAGCATAGTAATGGAGCTTCTTATTCATTTGCAGCAGGTCAGAATATTTTTCCTTGCACTATTAAAAAAAAAAAATAAAGAGAGTCAAAGTTGGCAGGAGTTATTAATCAGCAATCAAAACACAGTTTTGCTAAATTTGTTTTAAAATTATAGTTTTAGCCTTGGTTGCTAAAACTATAATTTTAAAACAAATTTAGCTACGTATATTGGCAATTTGGTATCAAAGAGATATTTTTCATATCCCTGGCCCCTCAGTTTCTTCACCTACAAAATGAAGGGACTGATCTAGATTAGGATTCAAGAACTTTTTTTTTTTTTTTTTTTTTGCTGAGGCAATTGGGGTTAAGTGACTTGCCCAGGGTCACATAGCTAGGCAAGAACTTGCTTTTTAAAAAATACTTCAAAGCTATTTCAAAATATTTAGTTTCCTTTGTAATTCTATGCATTTTGTTTTATGCACATGAACATATGATTCTGAAAACACTACCAAAGGAAAACATGACTTAGAAATGGTCAGAAATGGAGATCTGGTCTAGATCTCCAGGCTTCCTTTCAGATCTGAATTTTATGAAAGCTGACTGAATAGATGGGATATTCCATGTCCAGTACCACACAATTCCTAGCTTTCAAGCTCTTGAAGCCTAGCTACAAAATGGTCCTCTGGAAGGTCACATTCTATGCTACTAGCTTGGATTCTTTCTTACCCAAGAAAGAAGTTTTCCCACAGACTTCAACATGTAAGGGCTACTCAAAGTTCACATCCACGACTGCTTCTGTTCCCAGGGCATCTAACCCTGTCCACAGGGAGCTTATGGTTCCCTGAAATTCCCCATTCTAAAAAAAGTAACAAAGTATACCTAATTGCTAGAGAAGGAACTAAATATTTAATCAAGTATTCAAGAGAATACAGAGTAACATATGCTCTGATATCCAAAGTTTCCTTCTAAAAATTTCCCATGCGCTCACTTTCATTACAGAATTCCGGATTTGCTATTTGGGGGTACACCGGGGAGGGAGGCTGAATGCTCCTTAACACATCGCAGCCTCAGGAATTTCAGGATGGATTTCACTCGTTATTGCCTGGAGAGGGGGAAAAGAAGGGAGTGATGGGAATCCACAGGTCGCGAGGCTGGAGAGCTGACAAGAATTCAAGTCCCGTTGCAAATCTAGCTTTGTATCCTTACTAGTTACCTGCCTGACCTTGGACAAATTTGTTAAACTGGCCTGCCTCGGTTTCCTCAACTAGAAAATGGGGACGATAGCAGCACCTATCTCGAAGAGCTGTTTTCGAGGATCAAAGAAGTAGTAAAGTGTTCGGAACACAGTAAGCGCTTAATAAATGGTTGTTTCTTTCCAATTTGTCAGTTGACTGCCAGACCAGAAGTGAATGGGAGGGAGCCAGCCCACTTTTTTCACTCTCAATATGTCAACATGCACTAATAAGCTCCTACGACGCGCGAGACCCCGGGGGGTGGGGGAGCTGCGCCCCCCCACAGCCCGCCCCTCCCACTACTCCCGGGGCGAGGGAGGGGAAAGGAAGGGGAGAGGACCCTCCGAACCCCCACCGCCGCGCCGCCTCCCTCGCCCCCACCCCGCACGACCCCCCGCTGCGCCCGGGCCCCATTACCATGCTGGCTGCGGCGGCTGCGGCGGCTGCCGCGGTGTCGGCGGGGGGCTGGCTCCCCGCGTCGGGCGGGCCCGGCCCCTCTCCCTGCCAGGGGCGCGGTGTCGGCTCGGTCTCGTCTTCCTCCTCCGGCCCGCCTGGCTTAGCAGAGTTCTCGGTCGGAGAAACGCACCAGGCAGCGGCAATGACTGCGGGCCCGGCGGACGGCAGCCATGTTCCCGGAGCAGGGCGCCAGAGCGCGGCCGGCCGAGCTGGGGCGGGCCGGGGGCGGCGCGGGCGGGCGGACGGGGGAGCGGCGGGGCCCGGCTGAGGGGACACTCACGGCCCGTCGAGGAGCGGCGGGGCCTAGCCTGGGAGGTGCGGCGTCTGTCAGTCGGGCCAGCTCGCGGTCACGGCTCCGCTCCCGAGCTGCCTACACAGCCACCGAAAACTGCGCCCGGCTCTCTGAGCATGCCCAGTGCGGGCGGCCGCACAGTTCCCCCCGCCCTCCGGCTCGCGAGGCGACGGCGGCGGTCGGGCTTTTAGGGGCAGCCGCAGAAACAGGTGCGGGCGGGAAGAGCCAACCAGGGCCGGCGGACGTCCGGCAGTGCGTCCGTGGCAGGCAGGCAGAGCGCGTCGGTGCGCCCTGCGCTCCTGCGGGCGGGGAGCCGGGGCAGAGCAAGGCTCGGGCAGGTACGGGGGTGCGGAGGCCGCTCAGGCAGACTAAGGCGCTTTGCGTGCCCTACTCGGGCAGATGGGGCGGCAGTGCGCCCTCAGTTCTGCAAAGCACTGTGCCCCGCACGCTGGCAGCCAGTGCCACCAGTACCCAGGCAGGCGGGGAGTTGTCGCGGCCAACATACAGGCGTGCATTGTGTCCGCCACTAAGGAAGCCCGGGAGTCTGCGGACCCGGCCAAGAGGGAGGCATTGCATTCGGGACTCAGGAAGGCTGCGATGTGTATCCAGGATTCGGCCGAGTAAAGGATATAAGTCCGGCAAGGCAGCCCATGAGCCCAACATACAAACGGGCAATGAGTCTCTGTATCGGGGTCAGGCAGGCCGTCTGGCAGTCCTTGCAGCAGGCAAAAAGTTTGTAGATGTATCATTTATTTAGGCAAGATGGCTTGTTATCAGGACCTAGGCTGTCCGGCAATCAATAAACCAACATTTATTAATCGCCTGCTGGGCACTGCGTTAGAGGCTGGAAATACAAACACAGTACAATTCCTACTTTCAAGGATGTTCTGTTCAAGGGAGGAGACAACATTTACACATATAAGGATATATAAATTACATACATTGTGATTTTGGTGGCACGGACGCTATCAGCTGTAAGGATTTTAGGAAAGACTCCACGAAGCACGTGGCAGTAAGTCTTGAACTCAAGTTAGCAAGGAAGTGCCCACTGTGTGAGGGTTGACCCTAAGGTGAGGGAGGAGCTTGAGCTACACCATGAACCGGATCTCAACTAATAACAATAATTCACGTTTTTATAGCCCCATAGAGTTAGGCCAGTATAGTGGTTAGACTACTGGGCCTGGAATGAAAAAGCCCCTGGGTTCAAATTCTATCTAAATACTTAAAGTGGACCCTGGACCCATATTCATATAGTGGACCCTGGACCCATTCATATGTTTGGTGTGAGAATTAAATACATGGGAAGATATTTACAAGCCTTCAGGTTATACCAATGTATCCAATTTTTATCCAGACTCTGACACTTAGTAACTCTATAATCTGGAGCAAATTCCTCATAAACAATTACTTGTTTTGATGGGTTTTGTATAGTGCTTTAAAGTGTGTAAAACAATGCATTTGAGCTTTGCAACCACACTAAAAAGTAAATCAGATCATAAACTTAAATCTGAAAAGGTTAAGTGACTGGCTTGATGTCACACAGCTAGTATCAACAGTATCAAAAAGTCTTCCTGCCTCTTAAGTAGTAGAACACACACACACAAAATATTTTATAGCAATATGTAAACTTTAAGGTTTTCCTCATAATAACCATGTGAGAAATTAACCAATTTGTTCAACTCCAATGTTAATGATCCTACTCCTAACAGCTTATCTGTATATGAATCTCTCTAAGCCTCAGTTTCTTCATCTGTAAAATGAGGTGGTTGGACTTGTCTGAAGTCTTTCCCAGGTCTGAATCTATAATCTTCCAACACTATGATTCTTCAACAGGAACATCAAACTATTCCTCATAGTAGACCTTTCTATCCAACAAGTTGCTAAATCTTGTCATTTCTTCTTTCACACCATCTTCCCTATTCTCTATAGGGTTCCAGGTCTTTGCTGCTATTTTTAAAAAAGCTGCTATATTTTCCTTCTTTGGTATCTTTGGGGTATAGACTTAGCAGTGACATCACTGGGTCAAAGGGCATTTGCAGTTTATTAATTTTTGGAGCATTATTCTAAAATTTTTTCCATAACATAGCTCTAAAGTGAGCTGGATGATTCACAAATCCACCAACAGCATCAGTTTTCTTTTTTGTCAGCTGTGCCAATATAATAGTTGTAATGTAGAATATTAGAGCTACTTTGGTTTTCATTTTTCTAATTCTTAATGATTGGGAATATTTTTTCTTATGGCCATAGATATCTTGAATGTCTTCTTATTAGAACTGCCTTTAATCATTTATCCATAAAGGACTGATTCATTTTTAGAATTTAACTTGGTTCTTCATATATTTTATAAATGAGACTTCATTAGACAAACTTGTCTCAAAGGTTCCTCTTCTCTCCCTCCCCATTTATTTTAAATGTAATTTAACCAAAATTATCAATTCTATCTTTTCTGATCCTCCTGTCTCTTGTTTGATGATTAATTCTTCCCATATCTATAGACCCAAATTTCCTCTTTGCTCCTCCAATTTGCTTATGATATAACCTTTAATTTAACACATAGTCAATATTACAAAGTATTTATTATGATTATTTCATATCTAGGTTATATCCATTTGTAGACCTTCTAGTTGATCTCCCTAACTCAAGTCCCACTCCTACTCCAATCAGCCCTCTCCATATAGCACCCAAAATGATTTTTTTCCCCTAAAACACAGATCTGACCATGCTAATCCTCTCTCCCCTACTTAATAAACTGCTTTGGCTCCTTATTAACTGCCTCCTACCACTACTACCAACAATTCAAATCCAGCCTTAATACAGTTACTTGCTGTGTGATCCTGGCCAAGTCACTTAACCCCTATTTGCATCATTCCTTTATCTGTAAAATGGAGACACATTGAAGAAGGAATGTCAAACCACTCCAGTACCTTTGCCAAGAAAACTCCACGGACAAAAATCCTTGGAGTCAGACACAGCTAAACAACAACTTCTACCATCAACAAACACCAACACACACATCAACACCTATACACATGGGTATGTGCATAAATCTAAATTAGCATGTAAATCTATTCACATTCTGCCTTTCTAATCTTATACATTACTTCCTTTATGAACTTTACATTCAGCCCAACAGACCTCAATATGCACAGCACTCTATCTCTTCTCTCCTTCCCTCCACCTCTTAGAATCGTTACTTTCCTTCAAAACTCAACTCAAATGCCATTTTTATATGAAACGACTCTTAATTCCATCCCGTCCCCACCCCTTCCAGCTATTAGTGTCTTCCCTGACCAAAATCACCTTATAAATTTACTTTGTTTCTACCAATATCATATCTACATCTTATCTCCCTCATAGAACATAAAGTTTTTGAGCTTGACAAAATGACTTCAATTTTGTTTCTGAATTCCCACTGCCTATGACAGTTTGGGCACATAATAAGCACTTAATAAATACTTGTTGATTAATTCTTCTTGAGCACCTCACAGTAATTTGGTGAACTGTGTTTTGAAGGTATGGTGATAGAGATCTATGTTCTGTCATTATGAAATTTTTGTCCATATTCTCTCAATTTTCCATAAATGTTCCAGAGAGTAGTCTATTCTTCCTAAAAAGCACTACATACATGTTGGCTCTTGGAGCTGTAGCCTATTATTGCTCGATGTGTGAGTGGCCTCCACCGTTTTTCTTTAATTATGTCATTTATGTTAATTATGAAAACCATAGTTTGTAATATAACACAAACTACTTATGCCTTTATATTTCCATTGACCTTTGAGTTAGTTGTAATTTTCTCTCAAATGTGGATTTTCTAGGCTTAATATTCATATAGCATTAACAGGAGAGTATGTTAAAAAAAATGGTTTTTTGAAGGAGGAAATCATTTGAGATTACTAAAATATCTGAGTAGTTTTTCAAATGCCACACAGTTGATTCTTCTCTACTTCAGTTTTGCTTCCATTTTGTCCATCTGTCATACTTATATAAATATATAGATATAGATGTGTAGATATATAAGCCAGTTTGATAAAATTGTGGTCTGGGGAATTTGTATTTTTTCATTTGTCTAATGTAATTCTAAATGTAATAGGTTAAACATATCCCTAATCCTGATAAACTGGGCAAAAGAGCAAAAGAGGATAGAGAGTAAGGTCTGTGGACTGGTGTTTTTTGTCCACTTTTTAAAGTACCAGTTATGTTATTCCTCAACAGAGACTTTCCACCAAGTTGATACTCAGATCTTACTGAAAAAATGGGTGCGAGGGAGTACTATACAAAGTATGTTGGAAAAAAATGAATTGAATTCAAGAGAAATGAAGAAAACCTGTGTGTGTGTGTGTGTGTGTGTGTGTGTGTGTGTGTGATCATAGATGGATTTTGTCTCTCTTTCACAGTGAAGTGGGCTTCCCCTTTCTTCACCCCTCCCCAAATTCTTCAAATGCAGTTGCTTTTAAAAACAGGTTGCAACAATGAGGTAATTTAGGCCTATTCTAGTACACTTGTGAGGGAGAGAGACATTTACGTAGTATTTTCACCTTTTTGTTATTGTTATTTGCTTGCTTTTTTTTTTTTCATTCTCATTTTTTTTCTCTTTTTGATCTGATTTTTGGATTACTTACTATCTAGGGAAGGGGAGTGAGAGGAAGAGAGGGAGAAAAATTTGGAATAGAAGGCTTTGCAAGGGTGAGTGTTGAAAGCTATTTTTGCATTTATTTTTAAAATAAAAAGCTATTATTAAAAATTAAAAAAAAAAATAAACAGGTTGCAATCTAAGAATCCTGAAAAGAAAATCACACTTGTTATTTGGGAAATCTCTAAGCACAAATGATCTTTCCCCTTATCTCTTTTCTCCTTGTCCTCTTTATACTTGACTCTATATAACCCAGGGTTTCTTAACATAGAACACATGAAGAATCCCCTGTTCTGGTAGATTTTGAGGATTCCATGTACTTATGTAGGCAAAAAAAACAAAACAAAACAAAACAAAACAAAACACATTTTCACTAACTCTTTACTGAAATTTAGCATTTCCTTCAGTTATGATTTTTAAAAAGGTTTTTCTGATCCATAAGTTTTATCAGACTATGAAAGTCATTTGTGACATACAAAAAAGTTTAAGAATTCTTGCCCTATAATTGTAATTATTCATTTCTTTTCAGCTTTATTATTGGTTGTGAAGTTAGATTCCTGATGGGATTGACTGACTTCCTACTTCATATTTTCATAATACCAAATTGGAAATATTCTGCTTTTAGAGATTTTAGCAAGTTTTTTTTCCCCCTATAAGATTTGTAACTTAAAATTTAGAGGTGACATATTACTACATCATTGTGTTGGGAAGGGGGGGAGGAAAGGGCAGAAAGTTATGAAAGTAGCATGTGCTTAAACACATTAAGCCTCAAATTGTCATAACACATTCCCTCACTTTCTTCTTCTCTGCTTTTTTCTAAAACTGGAATTGTGGAGTAGAGACCCTGAAATTCTAAAGTGATTTTTAGTTCTTAGGCATAAATACTCAATAATAAGGAACGATTTGGGCCATAGCAACATCTAAAAAGACATCGTACTTTTTAGCAGTCCAGACAGGTGCTTGAAGTATGAGGGCAACCTGAACTTGAAAGGGATACATAAATGGGTAAAGAAACACTCCGGACAACTTTTTATCAGGGATTTTGGGCATAATCTGACTGCCGATCCCATTTTGCTACAGATCCCTACATACACTGCTTCCCTCTTATCTAAATAAGGTAACAGTGAGGCATGCTGGGATCTGTAGTCTTCCAAATTAGTGTTGCATGCTGGATCTGACACAAGCTACTAATTCTCTACCTCTTAAAGGTCAAGTGCATTTATTTAATTTCTGCTAAGGTGCAATCTAATTTTGAGGCTCTTACCTACTCAAGTGTTCTCTTACTTTGAGAACCTAAATCTTTTAGAAACTACTTCAGAACAGGGAGAAATGCTCCTTTTCATGCTCCATGAAAAAAAAAATTAATTTATTAGTAGCTAGAAGTAGGGCCTAATGTTAAATCTTTTACTTTATCTTTTTAGGTCCAGGAAATATATCAGTTGGGAAATGGGGTTGAAGGTGACTGTCAAAGGAGGATGGTGACAGTGAGAAAGGGACAGACAGATAACAAATGCCAAATTTTGTATACCTGGGGCCTAACTGTGGATTCATACCTTGGAGCCCCTTCTTAAAATTGTGTTTTAGCACTAGAGGAACTAGAATTTAAACATAATCTCAAAATATTAATTTGTGTCAGTTGACAGTATATTTTTTTTAATCCATTAAGGCTAAGAAAATAAAGGTAGTAGGATAGAAAATTTTATTCCAAAGTAAGATTATTATATTTTGGGGGTCAGTTGAAATATCTGGTTCTTTTTTGATAATATCCCAAGAGTAAAAAGTGCCCTTGAGCCATTAGAGTTCAAAAGTTTAGTTAGAATATTTCATTAAATTTAGTTACAAATTTCTTGAGGAAATCATCATTCTTTCCTTTACTTCCCATTATTAAAATTCACAAATTCAGTTTTGAAATTAAAATGATATGGGGGAGAGACTGGAGACTTTATAAAGAAACAATGAATCCCCTGTCTTAGAATTAAAAAGATTTTGTTTGCAAACAGGATGTGAACAATTGAGCAGTCCTCTGAACCTGTCAACTTTCTGCTTGTCAAAATATTCCATTGTGGCCTATCCAGTCTGGGCCTATAGGTTTTATTTTGCTTGACGATGCTATAATGAAGTAAGAATTTTAAAAAATATTATATATATATATATATATATGTATATATATATATATATATACACACACACACATATATGATTTCATTAAAATAGCTAATTCATAGTTCTTGATTTTCTATTCAAAGCTAGTGGCCTAAATAATGTTCTCAGACTTGATTCAAGCATCAGTCTTCTCCACAGAGTCATGAAAATTTCCAGAATGTCTGACTAGTGGTTAGTTTCCAGGACCAGGAAGTACTCCACTTTTACTCTTTCCCCACCAAAGAAAAGTACAAGTTACCCACCAGGCTATCTGACTGCCTCAAATAGTATATTTCTTCAATATAATATTTGTACCATTGATTTTTAATTTATTTTTAAAGGTAAGGATTGAATTCCTTAAAAAAAAAAATGCTATGTTCATTATATACTTCAACAACAATACGATATGATGATCAATTCTGATGGACCTGGCCATCTTCAGCAATGAGATGAACCAAATCAGTTCCAATGGAGCAGTAATGAACTGAACCAGCTACACCCAGTGAAAGAACTCAGGGAGATAACTAAGAAACATTACATAGAATTCCCAATCTCTATATTTTTGTCCGCCTACATTTTTGATTTCCTTCACAGGCTAATTGTACACTATTTCAGAGTCCGATTCTTTTTGTACAGCAAAATAACTGTTTGGACATGTATACTTATTTTGTATTTAATTTATACTTTAACATATTTAACATGTATTCGTCATCCTGCCATCTAGAGGAGGGGATGGGGAGAAGGAGGAGAAAAATTGGAACAAAAGGTTTGGCAATTGTCAGTGCTATAAAATTACCCATGCATATAAATAAATGTAAATAAATTGTAAATAAAAAGCTATTAAAATATTAAAAAATGCTTTGTGTTAAGAATTTAAAGCAATTTGTTAAAGTACTTTTTTACCTCTCTACTTCTCTCATTCATTGATAAAGATTTCCTATTGACTTAGAGTTTGGATGGTGTATAGAGGTTGTTCACTCATTAGCTGGAGTCCTTAGCAGTGAGTGAAAATCTGGACAATTTTGATCTTATTTCAGAAGGAGTAAGAGTAAGAAGAGAGGAAATTTGTTTTCTTTTTTAATTTATCCTGAAAAACATTCTCCTCTTCCAGCTTCATGAATTACAATCTTTTTCATTCTAGTTAAATTCCTACCTTCCACAAGAAGGCTTTCCCCTTTCACTTTACTTCTAGTGCCCCCTCTTAATTATTTCCATTTTATCTTGCATATAACTTGTTTATACGTAGTTGTTTGCATGCTGGCTTCTCTATTAGACAGTGAGCTACCTTAGAATAGAGACTTTTACCTTTATTTATATATTTAGCACTTAACACTGTGGCACATAATAGACTTAATAAATGTTTATCAACTAACAAAAATGGTGAACAAAAGCAAGGAGGATTTATGCTGCAGTTTTTATTTGTCTTTTATGGCCTCTTCTTACTTTAGCTTCCAGAATTCTTTAAAATTGTCCCAGCTGCAATATTGGTGAATGAAGAAAGTTAAATTCATAAATAACAAAGAAAACTGGAAGGAATATTACAACAAAATTCCAAACTACATAATAAAACAAAACAAAAATCTTCAACATAGGAGGGGAAACTTTGGTTACTTATTTCATATTCTTAAATTTAATTAAAATATTTGATTACCTATTTCATATTCTTAAATTTGCAAATTTTTTTAAAGGGTCTCCTTCTAGTCTGTTACTCCTAGACATTCTCCTGCCATAAGAACTAACCTCCCTACTTTGTACGATATTTAATCATATCAACTGAATTGAATTAATGTGATTGAAATTTCTTGGACTCACCTTTGCAGAAGCACTCACTCTCCTTTAAAGTTGTGTGTGTGTTTTTATTAGATATGCTTATTTTCCTGAGTTTATATCGTTGGTATGTCATTAAAAAACTAGATATAGACAACTTTTGTTGTAGTTGAGTCTAATTCATTTTCACACATTTCTTAAATTTAATACGTTTGTATCTAGTAATCATTTAATAGGTATAACATATATATGTACATGTGGGCCTATACACGTATGTATATGCACACACATTTTAAAATTTATCCTCAAGTACTTATTAGCTGTGTGAGCTTGAGCAAGTCACTTAACCTGCTTGTTTAAATTTCCTCAGTTATAAAATGGGATAATAATAGCACCACCTGTCTCCTAGGGTTATTGTGAGGATAACGAGATAGAAACTAATATTTTAAAAATGTTTAATATAGTGCTTGGCAATTTGTAGGTACAATATAAATGTTAGCTATTATTATAATTATATATATTATGATGTGGTTGATATAAACATCAGATGATACTAGGCACCAAAAGTTGGTGAAGAATTCACAGAGACCATTCTCTTTGGCAAAAGGTAGATTTATTTAGAGGAATAAGTTACAGAAAAATGAAGAGATATAATAGACATTAGGAAATAGAGTGGGAGAACATATGAAAGACAGGTTCCTCAGAGGAACTCAGTTACCCAGTAAAAAGGGAGCACCCCATGAGATTGAGACATGTCCTTTATCTGGCAGGCTAAAACCTGGAAGGGACATAGCAGCCCAAAAGAGTTAGTTGGTTATAAGGAGAAGTGGGGTCAGGAGAAACACCATAAGGAATCGTGGGAATAGGAGGGTTGCCATAAGGTATGGTGGGGTTAGGAGATACCTCCTCCATTGGGAAGGGGAAAGGAAAAAGACACCACCAGGCAGAGTCCTGTGGCTGATTGACCAAAAGGAAGGCAACAGCCATGGGAAGGGGCCATAAATAAATTTATAGGGAGAATTTAACCTCAGGGACAAGATTGGGATTTCTGATAGGATATGGCAAGTGAGACTGTACAAGACCCTTATAGAGGGTGAGTTTCAGGTGTTTGACATACCTTGGATTTCTGACTGGACCACTTCCCCAGAAAGTGGGACCAAGGAGCTAAACTGATCAATATCAGTACCTTCTTCTTGCTTGCCACGGGGATCAATTCTTCAGTTTCTCTCTGCCCAACACATTATTCAGGACCTCATCAATTAGACAAATATTTATTTATTTATTTAATAGCCTTTTATTTACAGGATATATACATGGGTAACTTTACAGCATTAACAACTGCCAAACCTCTTGTTCCAATTTTTCACCTCTTACCCCCCCTCACCACCTCCCCTAGATGGCAGGATGACCAGTAGATAGTTAGACAAATATTTAGCAATGAATCCTAAAAATTATGAATCAAAATTCTTAACTTATAATTTATATAAATAAAATCCCAAATATAGTTAGTTCTTGGCTTTTACTTTTGAGTTCTATTTCAGAGATTTTTTTTTTTTTAGTTTCTCTAAAGCTAAGGGATCTCAGAAGCCTCATTTTAGGGATAAGGAAACCAAGGCCTAGACAGGTTAAATGACTTACACATTGTTAGAAGTCAGAGGCAGTATTTAAACTCAGATCATCTGACTTGAGCTCTCCTGTGTCTGTAGCCAAATGTTAGAATTTTGAAATTGAAAACAGTATCTATTTTCAACCCTTAGCACTATGTGTAGTTAAAACTTTACAATAATGTTGGATATATATTATAGCATCTTCTCTCTCCCATAGGGGTAAAGGTATATATATGTGAATTTGTATGTATTTATTAATAATATATTTACTCTGTGTCTACACACACACACACACACATATATACACTTGCTTTCCCTCATTAGAATATATATTCTTTGCAAGTAGCAATTATTTCATTCTTTGTATCAACAAATAAGAATACATATTGTTTGACAGTAAATCAATCGAATATTTATTAAATGGTCTATTATGTGTCAGGGGATGATGCCTTGGGGATATAAATACAAAGAAACAATCCCTACTTTCAAGGAATATACATTTTAATGAGGAAAACAAGTACACAAACTATATACAGAATAAATATTATATTAATAAATGCATACATATTCACACATATATACTTTCCACCCCTAGCCTCAACTGATCAGATGGTTCCTCTGGAAAATCTCCATTTAAGGGGTCCACTCAGGACAGCCCAAATCTCATAGATCTAGAACTCTGGACTTCTACCACAATCCCACACTGAACCTTTGTGTCTCTTGCCTCCAACCCCAGTCCCTTCTCAGCTTTTAAAATTTTTAATATGCTGAATTCCCCCATTAGAATATAAACTCTTTGAGAGCAAATACTGGCTATCTTTCTATTTGTATTTGTATTCCTAGTACTTAACCCAGTATTTGCTACATAGTAAGATATTTATTTTTACCATCTTTCCCCCTCTGTTTGAGGTTAACCCTAACCAGTCCCTCCCTCTTCCCTTAAAAGAAAACCGGAGGGCTACAATGTTAGAAAATGAACAAGGGTGCAGAAATACTCAAAACCAGCAAGGGGAGCTACAGTGTAACTTTGACCAGAGAATGCTACTAGTTGTCCCTGATTAGAAGCCACATTGGCTTTTGTTTGTTTTTCTCCTGGTGGGTGGAAAGCTGCTCTCTCTCCTGTGATATTTACCATGAGCTCGCTGGCCAGTCTAGGCCCGTTCACTCACAGAACCTCCCAGAGTCCGCAGGATGGACCTCATGGACTCTCCTAGCAGGGTGGGTACCACGTTGGTAGTTGTTTTCCGGTGGGGTAGGGGGAGGGCTGTCTCCAGGCTCTGCAAGACTGTGTTTATCCATTGCCCGGGGCTCAGCCTTCTCCGGTCTGCTTTTGAGAAGAGGATTTAGGGACTGGGAATGGCTGCATGTGTTCTGTGAGGGGGAATGGCTTTCTGCCTAGCAGATCTAATTGTGCAGATGCTTAAACGCCAGAGAAAAGGAAGGAAAAGATATCTAAGGGAAGGTTGGCTTTGCATGACTCCTCGCATCAAAACTCTGTTTCCTGGGAGACCGGAAGATTTAGATGACTGTTTTCCTTTCAGTCTTAAAGGGTGAGGAGACGCTTTCATGATCTCAAACCTTTTTTGGGGAGTGGAACCCCAAGTAGCTGCACATGGAATTTTCCCGATTAGGCCACTGACTGCTCTACAAAGGGGGAGGGGTGGAGGTCTAAGTAGCAAGCCTCACATACTTAGTCGCAACCATTTTTTATCGGCTTTGCAGATGGTGGTTTTATTTCCGATTTTAGCTGGAGTAGCTGTTAAGGAATAGTTATGTTTGGAGTTTTCAGGAGCAGTCCTATTCTTCATATTATCATGTATTTTTTTAAAAGTTCAACTCTGAGACTTTTAAATGAGGGCTTTTAAAAAAAAAATTTAATGTGACTGGGTAGATCAGGGAGGAGTTGGTTTAGTTGGACTTAAAACTAAGTCACATTCTTCTTTTTACTAAAGCTGGACTCTGCAGAGAGACATCTGCCACTTTGAGTGTTGAGCTTTGCATGCTGGGCTGAATTTCTCAGAGGTATGTTCGTTTTGGATTTTTGATTTTGATCACTTGGTAATGGTTAACCGGAAGTTTCCTATAGAACCGTCATTCTTACCTCTTCCAATGAATTAGATTGCTGGGCAGCCAGTCCAGTGATACTATATTGTTTTGTGATGATCAGATTTAAAATGCTTTAATTTTGCAAAGCTAATATGCCTAAATCACCAACAATAACTTATATGTGGTCTGCCTGCCAACTATGCCAGGAATTATTTGACTTTGAAATGTTAGACTTTGAGCTGTCTTTTGCCTTTCTTTGTATTCCCAGCTTAGTACTGAATTGGACACTTAGTAAGTACTTAATAAATGTTTATTGGCTGGATGATTTCTCTTTATCAATTTGATTTTTTTTCTTATTTGAGAGAACCTATACCTAAAGAGAAGCCCATTAGTTCTATTTATATTTTATTGTAGTTTTAATTCTGTACCACACTCCTCCTGAGGACAAACTATTTCATAAATACACCTCCTACCTTTCCTAGTTAGGAACTGTATATCTAGTACTAAGGAGGAAAAAATGAGAGCCTTTCAACTTTTTAAAATTATTGTTCAGAATTTTTACTTTTATTTTGTTATAGGATCACATGAGTGAGTCCTTAGGATATCTAATAATTGTATTTATTTATAGATGAGAAAATAGAAGCTAGGGGAGATTGGGTAATTTGTCCATATACACATATATCCTGAATGATGGAAATGGGATTTGAATTTAGTTCCTCTTATTCTAGTACTAGTGCTCTTTCCACCATATCTTCTCAGTTAATTAAGTCCATGAAAGCAGGATGAGTAGAAACTAAAATAGAGTGACTCATAGAATTTAAAGTCTTAGTGAACCTTAGAGATTTTACTTCAGCAGTTTTCAAAGTGTAGTCTAAAACTATTTTTATAATTATACCAAGGTTAAAACTATTTTTGTATAATACTAAGATTCTATTTATCTATTACACTATTCTTCTCTTTTCCAACTATCATTTTTGTGTAAGGTCAGATTTTCTTTTCATAGAGCAAAAAGAAACAAATATTTACTAATTACCTACTGTGTGCCAGGCACTAACCTAAGCACTTTACAAATATTTTCTTATTTGATCTTCAAAAAAGCCTTGTAAAGAAGGGCTATTATCATTATAACATTATTTTTGAGGAAATTAAGGCAGACAGAAGTTAAAGGATTTATCCAGAGTTATTCAATTAGTGAGTATCTGAGGTAAGAACTGAACTTAAGTCTTTTTGATACTAGGCCTAGCACTTTCTTAAACTAATACAACATCAAAAACAGATTTAATGCAGTAAGAAATATTGATGTGGTTTGAGCACCAATATGATGTAGTTAATGTAGACACCAGATGATGGTAGGCATCAAAAGTTGGGGTTCACTCATGGGGAGAGTTCACAATAGCCATTCTCTGGCAAAAGGTAGATTTATTTAGAATAGGTTGTACAGACAAAATGAAGGGATACACTGAGAATGATAAGTATGAAAAAGAGTGGGAGAGCATATGAAAGATGAGTTCCTCAATGGAACTCACAATTAAGCAGTAGAAAGGGAGCACCCCATGAGGTTGCAGCATGCCCTTAGCTGGCAGTCTAAATCTTGAAAGGGACTTAACACTCTAAAAGAGTTAGCTGTAAGGAAGATCAGTGGGGTTGGGGAAGATACCACATGGTTTGGAGGATTGGGTAACGAGAAAGACACATGAGCCAGAGTGCTGTGATGGACTAACCCAAAGAAAGCAGCAACCATGGGTTGGCCCATAGATTTTATAGTGAAAATTTAACCTCAGGGACAAGCCTGGGATTTCTGACAGGGCATAGCAAAGTGAGACTGCTCAAGACCTCTACAGATAATGGGTCTCTGGAGTTTGACATAACTTGGATTTCAGACTGGAGCACCTCCTCAAAGGGTGGGATTATGCAGCTAAACTGATCTCTATCAGTGTCTTCTCCCTGCCAGCCCCAGGGATTAATTTTTATCAATTCCTCTGCTAACCACACCTAACACTGAAGATCTCATTAGATATGAGAATCCAGCTGTCTTCTATTAAGTTTGATATTAAAGAAATTTTCAAAAAATATGTAAAATTGTGCTGTTCTTATTGCTAAAATTTTTTGTTTTGAAAAATAGTTATGTTAACTACTTTGTTAACATAATGAATTTATTATTTTAAATGAATTAAATATTATAAAATACCATTTTAAATTTCTAATACTATAAATATGTACATATAGACTACATATGTAAAAGCTCTTTAGGTTGTCAATGATTTTTAAGAAAAAAAAAGTTGTTGATACAAAAAAAAAAAAAAAAACATTAGAACAACTGGCCTAATCCAAACCTTTCACTGGCCCAAGGAAGCTAAATGACTTTCACAAAATAATATGTGACTTAGAATTTTAGTTAAAGTTCTTTGACTTAAAATTCATTGTTTCTGCAACTTACTGCCAAATGATAGACTTGAGAAAATTATAATCATACCTTTTGTCTTCTATTGATCCAATCCAAAAATAGATTTTATTGATATTGTCTATATTTCCCCCATATCCTTCCCTCTCCCCTTCCTAGAAAACTGTCAAAAGTAGGAGAATTTAGCAATGCATTACATAACTATTTTATCTACTTGAGTTCTTTTTAATCAATTCATAATGCTTGAATTATGTTGCTTCCTGCAGTGTCTAATAAAGATGGAAACTGCTAAGATCTCAAAACCTTGGAGTTATCTTTGACTCTCTTTCCTTTATCTCCTATATTCTGTCAATTACCAAGTCTTATAAACATCTCTTATACTCATGTGCATCTTTATTTCCATTGGTATTACCTCAGCCTTGCTGTCCATTAATTCTTTGGATTGCTGTAGCTATTTCCTAGCTGGCTTCCTCAACTCCAGGATATCTCTATTCATATCCATTCTGCACACAACTAGTAGACAACTAGTAGACTAATATTTTTAAATACTGCTCTCATTAATTAGTTCAATTCATTAAACATTTATCAAGGATTTATTAAGTACCAGTGTTTCAAAGAGAAAGGGAAGAAGAAGGAATAAGCATTTATATAAAGCCTACTACATTTACATAAAGTCAGGTATTGTACTAATTGTATTTTTAAAAAATATTATAATCTCAAATGTTCCTCACATCCACTCTTCAAAGTAGATACTATTATTTCCCCATTTTTCAGTTGGGAAAACCAAAGTATGCAGAAGTTATTTCTTGCTCAAGGTCATGTAGCTATAAGTGTCTTGAGACCAAATTTGAACTCAACTCTTACAGGATCTAGGCCCAGAACTCTGTCTTCTACACTATCAAGAAATCAAAATAGTCTTTGCCTTCAAGGATCTTATATCTTGCTGGGAGAAATAACAGGTGTATGTCAAAAACTATAAAGAAGTTAGAGAGAGAGAGAGAGAGACACACACACACACACACACACACACACACACATACACAGAGGGGGGGCGGGGAGAGAGAGAGAGGGAGAGAGAGAGAGAGAGAGAAAGAGAGAGAGAGAGAGAGAGAGAGAAGAAGAGGAGAGGGTATAGAGATAGAGCTGGAAGGAGGGAGCGGGCTAGGGCTTCTTTTATGGAGAGGCAAGGAAAGAATGCCTTTCCAAACACAAAGGACCATTTGGTGCAAAAACACTGAAGCAACAGATGTAATATTTTGTACTTTCCTCCTTGATAATATTGCTAGTGGAGAGGCAATATGGTATAGCAAATACAGAGTTGGCCTTGGAGTTAGGAAGATGAATGTTTAAGATTTTCCTCTGACATATGCTGACCAGGTAGCTCTGGTCAAGTCATTTAACCATTCAATGTCTCATATAGCTCTCTAAGACTATAAGTTGGAAAGCAAGTACACATTTGTATCAGTAAAGTGAATTTTCTCACTGAGAGATGCAAATATCAAATGATTCCATAACAGATCTAGCTTAAACAAAAAACAAAACCCACTCTAATACCATGCCCTAAAACTGCAATGATTTTGTGCCAAGTAGCAAGCTCCTGCCTTGCTTTCAAGGAATGCCATCATTTGAACTCATTGTTCACAGGCAACCCCTCAAGTTCCCTGGACTAGACAGGTTGGTGTCCTCTTTGTCCATACATATACTCTTCATTGCCACAATGTTTTCCTCTTCCTCTGCTTCTTATCCATAAAATGTGAGAGATTCACAAAGATTTCATTCCTGATCTTAGGGATTTGCAATCTACTTTAGAAGACCAGTCATGAAAAAAATAATTAAAGGGAAAAAATTATGACAGCATATGGTAAACCAGTCTTCTTTGCTGTCTTGACTTGTTTCTTGATTTAGTTTATAAACTCCTTAAGGACATGAGACTAGTCTGTATGAGCTCATATATTCTTCCTTGTCCTTTGCCTAACAGAATTCAACATTCTATAAAAATTGGCCCATTTCACTCATTTAGTCAACAAACACTTATTAAATGGACACTATGTGCCTGGCACTATGCTGAGTACTAGAGATAAAAAGATAAAAACAAAGTTCATGCCTCCAAGTAATTTACATTCCACTGGGAACAAACATATACATTGAGCAGTTTGGGGTTGGATATTTTAAAGAACAAAGCATCATGTTCAGTATGGATATCCAGAAAACTGAAGGTAAGGTGGGGGACACTATTTGAGCTTATAGGTTCTGACTACAGTGGCTTCTGGCTAAGACATTGCTCCTGGAGACACATTGTCTTTTTTTTTTTTCTCTCCACTTGAAACTAGCCAAGAATGCTAATGCCATTTTGTTTTGTTTTAAATTTAAAACTGCCTTGGTCTCTCCTTCCCACCCACCCCCACCTCAGTTAGGTTAGCCCTTCTATTGTGTATTCCCCTGGAGATTTCACTGGCATAGAACATTCATTTATGCTCTCACGTTTTTGTTGAGAGTGATGGTGAGGGGGATAGAATCCAGGAAGTATACTGTGCCCAGGTTCCTGTTCTGTAATGGTTTTTTGGGAGGTTCCTAAATACAATGAAAATTTTGTACATGCTACTTTGTAAACCTGTCCATAGTGTCAGATTCTGCACTGGCTTCTTTGACCAATTGGCTGGAGGAGCAGAAGGTGTTCCAGGAAAAGGGAATGAAGAGCAATTCAGAAATTTGCTGTTTATAGAATTGATCCTTGTTTGTGGTTTAGAGGAGAACACACAAATAGAGGTGCGCCTTTATCTTAAGCAGGCATTGGTTTTTGTTATAAAGTAGTACAATTGGTTACTTAGTCAATCTTTGAAATATAACTATACATCTTTTGAATTTAAAAAGTTCTTGTTTTCTGACTTGGGCAGTTCTCCCTACAAAGATTATTAACTCTCCCATGTATTAGAAAGTCATTGGAGCTTAAATTTAGAACCATAATGGACCTTAGAAGCTGCCAGGTCCAACTCCCCCATTTTACATTTAAGTAAACAGATTTATACAACAGTTAAATGACTTGCCCAGTCAGTGGGTATTGGAACAGGTGTTCTGACTCCAAATAGTGCTCTTCCCAGGATACCTCTGTTGTTAAATGAGGAATGATTTTTGAGGGTCCCTACAACTTCAAAGTTCATTGTTTCTATTTCTATACTCACTATAAAGTGTACTCAGTATAGTTGCTGTGAACATTTGAGGGCTTAATTTTATATTTGGATTCACATAATATTGATTATGCTAATGATCATATGTTTGGTGTTTTGTTTTATTTTATCCAAGTCTATGATTTCATTGGTATAGAGAATTCATGGTGAAGAAACTATGGATCATCACTAGACTGCAATTTATAGTTTTGTAGATTTGGCTGGGGGACTGAGAAGTTAAATGACTTGTCTAGGATCACAAAGTATCAGAGAAGGAACTTTGAGCTTGAGTTTTCTTGAGTCTGAAACCATTTATTGATCTATTACATCATGCTGCTTTGCAATTAATATCTTTTTATATTTTTTCTTAACATTTTTCTTCATGTCTAGTCTTCTAAAATAAAATGTAAGCTTCTTAAGGAAAGGGATTATATCTTTAGACAATTAATAAATGCTTACTGATTGATTTATAAATCTTTTTCATTTCCCACAGTGTTTAACTTTAAACTGAGTCTATATAGATTGAATTTAATAAATACTTGTTGATTAGTAATAGTTATTCTTATGACATCTACATACTTATGTTGAAGGTCTGGGTGGCATTGTATTAGATGAGTCACATTGCATTCATTCTAAAGGTGGGGTTTGACCTACATTAACTTCGGATAACATGTGACTGACTGGCCTGAAGGTTACAGTAAGCAATTATAGGAGCTTAGCACCAACAAGAGAAGGCATTATTGTATAATATCCAGGTGCCTATTTGCTCAGATTAAAAAAGTAAATATCTTTATCAACACCCAATGCCTTGGAGATCTACACAATAGTCTTGCCCAATTGTTCCTATATAGCATTTTTTTTAAAGAAAACGTATATCAAAAATGAACTCCACTAAGGTAATTCCCTCTCAGCCCTAGCAATTTGTTAAGTTTGTATATTCTAAATCTAAAATAGTAGACAGTTTGTTGAAGATCCAGTCCAAAATATGTTGAAGAGAAAAGGGATTGCCTACATTGTAATCATTAGCATTTGTGTATGTGATTGAGTAAAATATCGCTGGTGAATGAAAGCTAGTTGGCCATTTTGTTTAGCTATATATCCCATTATGAATTATTTTTTCAGAATACTGTCATACAAATCATGATAATTTTTTGAAAATAAGATCAATTACTTTTGTGTCTAATAAGTACACTATAAGAGACCTTCAAATTCATTTCAGAATCTATTAGGAGAAAAGCAGAATAGTTGAGAGGATGAGGTAATAAAATTAAAAGGAAAACAGAATAGCTATTATAATATTGAATATCATAATTAATATGATATTGTAATACAGGCAGTTTTGTAAGTAGTAGCAATTACTGTATGACAAAACAATCATGTCTCACAAAGTTCTTTTTTACTTCTCTTTGTGAAATAGATAGGATTCAAACTCATTTCCTACATGGGAGATATTGACAACCAACAGCGAACATCATCACTTATCTAATCAAGGTTTGTTTAAAAGAAATGCCAGATACTAAATCAAATAACAAAAAGTACTCTCTTGTGCCATAAAGCTTACAAGGGCAAACTTGAATATGAGAAAAGGATAAATTAGGCAGTGTAGCACCTATAAGCTTTCTAACTATAGGAAAACAACTGAATATTTAACAGTAAAAAATTTTAAAACAATTGAGGAATTACAAATACTATGTATGCATGGCTTTACATATACTGTAAGTAATGATACCTCCTGGAATACCATCGTAACTCAGGACTCTGGGATTGTACTCACATGAAGGATGCCTGATTCAGATTTAAGATGTGTTGTAGGTCCTTACTCCTGAAATTATAGCTTTTGAACTCCTATTGGTGCATTTATCTTTAAGTCAGTCATTTAACACAGTTTAACACAGACTGGACTTCCTGGTCCTGTTTATTTCTATAGTCCAGCTGACTATAAAGTTAATAGCTAGACTCTTCTCAATGACCAGAGTTCTTTAGAGAATGTTTTGTTCCTGGAACTAGCTCATTTTTTTAAAGACTGAGGATATAGCTGTTTTTTTCAGATAGGCACTAGATAGTAGCCTTATAATTCCATCAAATTGATGGAGGAACTTCTTCATGCCTAGTATGGAAGCCCTGCAGTGTATAAAATTATTTATATGTACTTTTTTCAGCAGTGAATGGCTACTCTCAGGTTCACACTTTTTTATTGTTTAGAATAGGCCATTCTGAATGTACGGCATTCATAGTATGAGCCACTTTAGGTCTGAAATGGGTACAATTTAAAAAGGGGCTTTTTTCCCACACCTTTACACATATTCAACCTTCCCATTCTGTCATATTTTAATTCTATAATAAGGTAGAAATCACATAATCATCCTACTTTTGGGCCTTTGTCATACTCTTTAGTCATCACTATTCTTGGGTCGCTGTTATTGTTTGTCCCTCATTCTTGGAAGAGAACCATGATATTAGGAACAGGGTGCCATGACTTGCAAGTAAATTGGATTTAAGTAAGGGAGGGCTGTGCAAAGTCACCAGCTTCACTCTCTCCTTCAGAGCCAGCTGGTTCTAATGGGAAGCTATAGATCAGAATGATTAGAGATGGTCCTTCTTGGATCACTAAGAAAACCAATGGGAAAGTAAATTAGAAACCAAATCTTATATTTCTCTTATGAAGATTTTTTTTCACTTCCTTTGTACTTAAAGCAAAAGGCTTTGCCAAGTAAGATTTCTTTTGTGAGTGAGGTGGTTTATACATGAGCAAAACTTGTATTTGTAGATATGATTTCCTTTCTTTTCAAGTTTCAGACCTGGAATACTTTGACCTTTTGTTTCAGGAAGGACCAGACAACTATGGCAATTCTAATTTAGTACCTTCCCCTCTTCATAAGGTTGGAAATGCATTGTGAGTACTAATTAATAATGATGCTAAATAGCCCTCCCCTCTGGCCCGAAGGATGTAAGAGAGAGAATGAAGGAGTAAAATAGCTATCTGTGGAGAAGAAGAGGGGGGAAAAAAGGGCAAACAAAAGACATTTACATGATAACTCTATTATATATTTAAAAGAAATGTCAAGTTGCACATAATACATTTGCAGTTTCATGTACAACCTTTTTAAAGTTCTGTTATGGAAATGCATGTTTTATTTCATAAATTAAAAATAAAATACATTTTAAAGTGTAACACCATAATTAGAAGGCTGACTAACTTTTTTCTACTTCAGTTCAGTTAATGTTTATTCTTTTTTTTTTCTACCCAAGACAGTGGCAAACAACTGATTGTAGCTTTCACTTAATTTTTTTTTTTTTTTTTTTTTTTGCTTTGGCAAAGATAAAAGCAAGTTAAACTACCTCTGACACTATTTGTGTGACTTTGGGCAAGTTGATTTCAGCACCCTGGGTAGGGCCTCAGTTTCCTCCTCTGTTAGATAAGGGATTGGACTATGGTCTCTGAAGTTTTTTTCTACTTCTAGATCTGTATAATCCTATGATCATATGATTTAAAGCAGGTCTCTTAACACTGTCTGTCTTCTAAATAAGAAAAGAGAAAAAAGTAAGAAGCATTCCAAACTTTTTTTTTCTCTCTGAAAATTAATGTGAAAAGATTTGAAGGAGACAAACCCTTTGGATAAACTTTGTGTTATTAGGCCTGCTTTTGGAAACAAAAAGTTTAATTTTATTCTTGTGTTTGATGGTTTTGAATCTGAACTACTGACTGAGTTTTATCTACTATTTATAACCACTATAACTACTAAAATATAACCAAGGTAGAAGAGAAGCTGAGTACAATTGCAACGATCACAGGATTGGTGTGTGTGTGTGTGTGTGTGTGTGTGTGTGTGTGTGTGTAATAGAAAACTGGGATTCCTAGATCAGAGAATCAATCCTTGCTGAGAGATGAAGTCTGTAATGAAGGATATCAATTGTGTGTGTGTGTTTTTTTTTTTTTAAGACAGCACTTTCCCTACTCCTCTCATCTGAGGTGACTACAACTTAAACTTATAATTGTATACTCTGTTGAATATCATTAACACCAAATAATTTTCTTCTTAAATCTACTTTCTCTTTTTTAGGCTCATAGATATAAAGACAGAAAGGAATTCATAAATTGTCATTGTCCTTAGGTGTCCCTATGTCCCTAAGGTGCAAAATGGGATAAGTCTACTACTAACTGTTACTGAAATTTGAATCTATTCTTGTATAAATCTCATCTCAGTGAAAACTGAACTTAGGCAATTAACTTTAGCTTTTCCTGTATAAATCTCATTTCTTTGCATCTTAGGGATATAGACATTTTTACAGAAGACTCAAATCAGCCAATGATATTAAAAAGAAAAATATATGGCATATTTTAATTCACAAAAGGGGAGGTCTTGTGCTTTAACTCAAGACATTTACTCCATGGGTGAGGAAAAAAAAAAGAGAAAAAAGTTTTGACTGGGTCTTCAGGGAAGCAGATTATACTTATATCACGCAAGAAGAGGAATTTGGGTCTTGGCTGAGATGCTCTTGAGTCATGGGCAAGAAGAGGAAGGGGATTGATAATGATCAAAGAGAGACTTCGTGGGGGCCCAGCATCCAGGTTATGCTAGGTTTTTCCTGACTCTATTTAGTTTCTGTCTTATCTCAAACTATCCTTTCTTAAACTAACCTAAGCTAGGGGCTCAACTGAATTATCCTTCCTCACCCTACTTTGTATTTACCCATATCCTTAAATTTTATCATGATCATCTCTTTGAACTACCCATGCTCATATCTCTGTCTGCTCATTCAATGTATTCATTTGTTAATTCATTCAACATATATAAAGTGTCTAACATTTGAAGAATACTATGCTAAGCTTAGGGATTATAGTTTAGCTAAAGCATGTTGGTCTCTGCCCTCATGGAAGTATAAGTTTGATTACGTGGCTAAGACTCAAACACGGATAATTATAATGCCCAATATTACATGACAAGTAACTTAAAGAGTTGAAAAACAAAATTCTATGTGTGATAAAGAGAGAGGGACAAGGACAGGCATTTCTCAAAATGTGCACAAGAGGAGGAATAGATTATAGCTAATTGTGTACATTTATACATGTATATGTGCATATATATACATACACATAGAAATTTTCTCCTTTAGAATGTGAAATTGTTTAGGATAGGGATAATGTTTTCTTCATTTTTGTAGTCTTCCATAGGCAGCTAGTTGGTGCAGTGAATAGAGTGCCAGCTGTAGAATCAAGGAGGACTCGAATTCAAATGTGGCCTTAGATTCTTACTAGCTATGTGACCCTGGGCAAATCACATCCCTTTTTGCCTCAGTTTCCTCATTTACAAAATGATCTGGAGAAGGAAATGGTAAAGTACTCTAGTATCATTGTCAAGTGAACCCCAAGTGGGGTCACAAAGAATCATGTATGACTGATTGGCAAAACAATAAGAAACCCCTTCATGGGGCTTAACACAAATTGCATTGTGTTTAATCATAAGATAGTTTTAAAATGCAGAATTATGTGTAGTTTATTATTGCCACACACACATACACACACACACACACACACACACACACACACACATATATATATATATATATATATATATATATATATTTCAGGTATCTTACGTGAACATGTAAGCTAAAGTTAATTGCCTAAGTTCAGTTTTCACTGAGATGAGATTTATACAGCAATAGATTCAAATTTCAGTAACAGTTAGTAGTAGACTTATCCCATTCAGGATAGTGAGAATGAATATTTGAATTTTGACACTGAATTCCCTTCTTTGGTGTTAACTAAAAGAAGGCAGAAGCTTATATGTCTGTTATAATTTAAGTTTAACTCTGCCTCTAGGTAGGGAGATGACCTAATTCACCATGAGATCTTTTTTTCTCCCATATCCTTTTTTTATCTCTTGATTTTCACAGTAGTTCAAAAGTCATTTATCTATATAAGCTATTCTGATGTTAGTCACCTATGTAGCACGGTAAAAAACAACACTAATTTTGGAATTAGAAAGTGTAGGTTCAAATCCTGTCTCTGATACTTATAAGTTGTGTTTGTTCAGCTATTTTTTAGTTGATGAACATTTAGATTGTCTTAAGTTTTTGCTATTACAAATAAAGTAACTATAGTTTTTTTTTTTAAAGATAGGTTTTCTTCCCTTTGAACTATCCATACAATATAATCCTTTTAACAGCATTACTGGATCAAAAAATATGACTATACTATATAAACTCAACTTAAAAAATTGAAAACACTCTCTACCCTGTTCTTTTTATGAGAAAAACTTGATCTTGCTTTATTTTTTATGACTATTTAAAAAATTTCTTCCCATCTAAAAGGTTTCATATTTATATAGAATGCAAATTCTTAGAAAAAATGTGACCATTTTTATCCCTGTTTTTTTTAATAAAGCTTTTTAATTTTCAGAACACATGCATAGTTTTCAACATTCACACTTCCAAAATCTTGTGTTTCAAATTTTTTTCTCTCTCCCTCCACCCTCACCCTCTCCCCTAGATGGCAAGTAATCCTATATATGTTAAACATGTGTAATTCTCCTATACATATTTCCACAATGATCATGCTGTACAGATCTTGCTTTATTTTTAAAAAATTATTTATTTATTTAGACATTCATTCGTTTTTATAAACTTTTATTATCTTTCCTTCTCAGTATTTCCTCCATTTGAACAATTAAAAAAATCCTCAAAACAAATCTACAGAATCCAGCAAAATAAATTCCCACATTGGCCATTTTAAAAAATATATGTCTGCAATGCAATTTGTGTTTTAAAACCATGACCCCTCTGGCGGGTGGGTGTTTCATCTTCAATTCTCTGGACTCATGATTTAGGTTTCTAATTTCCAAATCAGGCAAAAGTAAAGCTAAGGACATCAGGATTAGAGTTAGAGTCTGGCTTTAATTTTGGATGAGGTATTTAATCTCTTTGGGTTTTAGTTTCCTAATGTGCAAAATTTGAATGGTTTGACTATATGATTTCTAAGGTCCCCTGCACCATCTAAATCTGTCATGCACTAATATTAGTAACGTAATAATACAAAAAATTATCATTGGCAGATAATTTAGAGCAATGTAACTAAATTATTCTTTTCTTTTTTCTTTTTCTTTCTTTAAAACTTAAAGAATAGGAAAAGAAAAAAATACTGTCAGGTGCACAACAGAATATAAGAGAGGATTCAAAATATAAAGTAATAAATTACCATTTCTAGAAAGCCTATATAATAAACACTCCACATTGTATTCAGAGCTGTCCATTTTTTCTTTACATCCTTGTAGACTTTCTTTTGTTCTGTTCTGTGCACTTTTTACTTTATTCTTTCCCTCCCTTCCCCACCCTGAAGACTATAATTAAGCAATATTTGTATATCACATATACATATTCACACAAAAACATATCTACATAAATATCTATAATTATACACATATATAATACATATATACATTCAAGTGCATCTCCATAAGACCATACCATAGTATTTTTACTTTTCATTTTTCATTTTTATTTTCTGTTTAAATATTATAAACAAAACAAATAAATAAATAAATGAGAAATAATATTTAAAGTAACAAAAATGCATTAAATGGAATCTGGAAATTAGTCTACCAAGAAACATGTAAAATTTACATAAGTACAACCACAAAACAATTTTCAGAGAAGCAAATGAGGGCCCCATTAAATGGAGAGAGAGTCTATGTTCATGGCTATGTCCTTACAATCAGAGGAAAATGATTATTTCCAAATGATTTAAAGATTTGTTGCTTTACTAATGTAATTATCAAGGGGATATTTTATCAAGTAGCAAAAGTCAAGATTATTATATGAGGAAGTAATGAAGCTGAAATTTAGAGAAGGGAAGTGATTTGTCCAAACTGTGATTATCTGTAAATGAAATATCAGAGCTACAGACAGGTTAAGGTTCATGCCTAAAATGGTATAGAAAAAACAGAGCAGAAATTAAGAATTTATGATGCTAAATCCCATGGGCTCTTTTATTCCCCAGTAGTGATGGGTTGCATAGTACCAGCATTCTCTATAGAGTTTTGTCTTCCCTCCTCTTACAGAATTCCCATAGAGGAAAAAAGAGGATAGACAACTTTGTCTCATGCATATAACTGTCAAGTTCATTGGAACATATGACTTTTGCCCTCCTAGGGAAAAGTATTGAGTCTATACAGCTGATTACTATTAAAAAGTAGGTTTCACGTCTTTTCCAGTGATACCATTTTTCTGTATAGATCAAGGATTCTTAACCATTTCTATGTCATAGACTTCTTTGGCTTTTGAAGCCTGTCAGGAATAATGTTTTTAAATGCATAAAATAAAATACACAGAATTACAAAGGAAACAAAATTGTGCTGTAATACAATGAATAATCAAAAAATATATTTAAAACCAAATAAATGGATTCAAGGTTAAAAGCCCCTGGCGTCCTTTATTCTTAACTGACCACAGATGGTGTAATGACAGGAGATTCATTTTTACATAGAGACTGACAAATTAGAGCTGGCAGAAATGCTGCAAATATCAGCTTGCAGTGATGCTTAATCAAAAAATTAAGCCAATCTTGATTGGGCAATGAGACTTTCTCAGTCACCATCACTGTTTCCCATAAATGGGTTTAGGATTAATGATAACGATGAATACTTATATAAGCACTTTTCCTAGTATTTTAAGGCATTTTACCAATAGTAATTTTGGCAACCCACCATTAGGTACATAAATATTTTTGGCTTCATTGACAAATTGGTAAAATAAACATGGAGCAGTTTTGGTAAGCAACTTTTTCCAAGTGATACATGGAGTTGCTGAGGGATCTAGATGTCCTACCAGGTCTGGAACTGCTGACTCCCAAGGTGGCTGATGGAGCCATTGCATCTAGATGTCATTGATGGAGTTTGGGAAAGTACTGCTAATATTGCAATAGATATCATTCACAAAAGTTTTGCAGTTGTCATTGAGAAAATTCTGTACCTTCTCACCTCTAGTATACCTATGTTCCCTAGATCATCTTATACCAATGACAGGGTCCCCTCAGAGTATAGACCCTGGGCTTTGGAACTGTGACCTGTGAATAAGAGTGCTGCCTGATCTCTTCACCCTTTTCATTTTGAATGAGACAGAGGGTATAGTACAGGCTGGACAAGCATGAATGGATCATGATCATCACCAGATAACATTATCTCTCTTCTCCGAACCTACCCCTTGTATGAATTTCCCTGTCTGTATTGAGGGATGGTGATCATTCCTCAAATAACCTGGTCCCATAACCTCTTTCATCTCTACTCCTCACTGTCTCTTGACCAACTACATTTAATCATTTGCCAAATCATCGTTTCTATCTCTAAACATCTCTCGCATCTTTTTCCTTTTTTCTACTTCCATAATCACCCCCTTGGACTGTTGCAATGGTCTCTAATTGGTCACCTGCCTCAGGTTTCTCCCCTGTGTTATTCATCCACCACACAATTACCAAAATTATTTTCCTAAAGTGCACTTCAGTCCATGTTACCATATTAACCAAAAATTTTGTTGACTCCTTTTCTCTAGAATCAAATATTTTTAATTCATCTTGCTTAATGTACATAAAAATTAGTACAGTAGTACATGTATATAAATTATAAGTAAATATAGGGTGCTCAAAAGTCTCAGTAAGCAACAGGTTTGGAACAAAACTCTATTAGAAAACAGTGCAGTGCAGTAACAAGAAGTTGTTTAATGGATGATTGATATTTGAATATCAATTGTTACTTGAAATACTGTCTCCCTCTGAACTTCTATAGCTCCTGTTGTCTAAGGTATTGATATTTCAATGCATCTGTATACTATTTTTCTCAATGAGCTCCCTCCTCTAAATGTCTGTAACCCATTGTCTATGCTACTTATATAAAAATAACAGTTCTACTGTCTATAGATCTCTCCTCACACCAGTCCTATGAGGAAACTACTTGATTTGTCAGGAGTCCATACAATGGTCTTTGGAGCTTCTCAAAATTGATTGGGTATCAGTAGAGTCCAAAGGCTATCTATTTGCTTGTCTTAAGGTCTTGCAAAATGAGCAGCTTATTCTTTTTTTCTGATTATGTATTTTTTATTAGCTGCTTTTTTACTGTTGAAAAAACCTGAGGCCCAGAGAAATAAAGTGACTTCTACAACACAACTACTCAGTGTCTGAGATAATATATAAACATAGTCTCTCCTGAATCAAAGTCCAGTGATATTTCTATTATACTCACTCTCTCATGACTTCTTTTATATTCTCCACTGTTGTCACATACTATAGTTATTTTGTGTTTATGTCACTTCCCAATTAGATTTTTTAAGTCACTGCAATTAGAAACTATGCCTTATGCTTCTGTATATTCTTCACAGAATTTGGAACTGTACCTTCCTTGTGGTTTGTACTCAGGAAGAAATTGTTTATTGAAGGTGAGGGTGAAGTTCACTTGAGAGGAAATTGTTTCAAATATAGAAATCATGAAGTTGTTAGTAAATAGAGCTCACCTCAAAGCCAGAAGATCTGGGTCCTCCACATATTTCATGACCCTGAATAAATCACTTAACTTCTTAGTGCTCTAAACCGTGGTCTAGATTGAATGGGTTTCTGTATAGGGAATCCTTTGTACTAATGAAAATGACAGGATCAGTCCCAACAGTAAATAAGACAGAGGCATGGTGTAAACCCTGTGCAATTGGCCATTGTGTCCCTCACTGAATGATGCTCCAGAAATGCTGTGATCATCTATAAATCAAGGACTCAGTAGAAAGGTTTAGGTATCAGTACCATGTCACAAAAGGAATTTGGTAGGACTCCAATAACTATTTTTTCAAATAATTTATATAGTATTGGAGTTAATTATTCTTTAAATCTTTGGTAGAATTCACATATAAATCCATTTGGTCCTAGGGATTTTTTCTTAAGGAGCTGATTAATAGCTTGTTCTATTTCTTTTTCTAAAATAGGACTCTTTAACCAATTTACTACTACTTCTGTTAATCTGGGCAAGCTATATTTTTGAAGGTATTCATCCATTTCATTTAAGTTATCAAATTTATTGGCATAAAGTTGAGCAAAGTAACTCCTAATTATTGCTCTAATTTCCTCTTCATTAGTGGCAAGTTCTCTCTTTTCATTTTTAAGACTAACAATTTGATTTTCCTCTTTCCTTTTTCTAATCAAATTTGCCAAAGGTTTTGTTGGTTGTTTCATAGAATCAACTCTTAGTTTTATTAATTACATCAATAGTTTTTTTACTTTCAATTTTATTAATCTCTCCTTTTATTTTTAGAATTTCAAGTTTAGTGTTTAACTGGGGGGTTTTAATTTGCTCTTTTTCTAGCTTTTTTTAGTTGCAAGCCTAATTCATTGATTTTCTCTTTCTCTATTTTCTAAGTAGGCCTCTAGAGATACAAAATTTCCCCTTATTACTGCTGTGGCTGCACAGGATCATATATCTAATAAGTGTTTGAAGTGGGACTTTCTGACTCTAAAATACAGCTTTATCCACATTACACTTAGTTGCTTCCCTAGAAGCTGAATTGAATGATATGGTGGCAACTTGTGTTAGGAGTAAGTAAAGTCTCATTGTCATGGATACTTCCTTCAAGATTGTTGAAAATAACCCGTCCATTCTTCCTTACTCTATGAAAGTTTTATCCATGTCTTCTTGTCTATCCTACAGAGAGAATCCACAAAATGTGCTGGTGGCCTTCTATTTTCTAGTCCTTTATGTTAGTGCTCCGTATGGGGACTAATCAGGGAAAAATACATTGTCTCCCTCATTCTGAAGATTGTGTCTTTCACAATACAAGCTAAGATTGCTTTTTTTTGGTGGGGGGCTTACCATCTCACACTCTTGACTCATAATAAGCTTGTAAACCACTAAAACCCCCATATCTTTTACACTAATTACCCCTCTTCCACTCATACTAGATGAAGGAAAGGCACTGAATGTTGTTAACTTATCAATGAGACTTTTAATTTTATTTCGAGTCTCTCTTTCATTTATGAGCTAGGAAAATATTGACTTCTCTCTATTGTTTGGTGGGTGAACAGATGATAAGATAAAAATAAAAGAAAAATTAAATTAATGTTTGACTATGAATCAGCCATGTAGGGGTCATTGTGTTGTATTGAAATAGGGAATATGAAATATATCATTCAGACTCTAATTAGACTAGGGAGACTAGTTTTGGCACTTCCAAAAAGATGTGAAAAACCAGAGTCCACAGTCCCATCAAATGAGACATAGCTAACAATAGGGATAGAAAATAGGTCCTTTGAAGAAAAACGAATTATCTTAGAAAAGAGAAAGCTTAGGGTGATGATTCCTGGCCTCAAGTATGCACAAAGTTTTCATGAGAAGGCCACTGAACAGGTGTCCCTACCATGAACTTAGCTTAAAATTAAAGACCGGCAGAATTTGGCTAGATATGAAGAAGGCATTTTTAGTCTTTCCCACCAAGATAAAACTGAGGGGTCTCTATTCCTAAAAAATTTCAGGAAGAGAATAAATAAATTTCTCTCCTACCTAGTTTGGACAGTCATCTACTTGAGGGCAGATGCTTTCTCAAGGATATTTCCTGCTCTTTGTTTCAATATTGTGAAATAGTGCACAGATTTCAAATTTCAATTTCTAGTCAGTTAGTAAATTAGTGAGAACTTATATAGTAGTCTTTGGTCACTCTTATTTGCACAGGGACAAAAAAAAATTAGGTGTAGTTATTACATACTTTAGCCAGTTTACTATTATTATTATTATTATTAGTAGTAGTAGTAGTAGTTTTTTAAGACAGCTCATTGGCTCAGTAAATATTCCCACAAAAGTTACTTATCAATTTGATTCTAGCTTATATATTTCACGTAAATTAAGCTTTACCATATGTCATTCAAGTGATTTTCCTACAGTATCATAATTTCTTTAAGCACAGTCCATGTACATGAATTAGAGTAGTTAGATGTCATTGGTAGAGAGAGGGTATTCTTGAAATTAATGCGGAAAGTGAGACAACTTTTTAATGGTGATCAGTTTTCGTGACTCGATGCATCTTCTTAGGAGGACATTTAAAGTCTTAATTATGGTCCTTCCAGTTAAGTAATCTGTCCATGAATAAATTTCCATTTGTCCATTTCCATATTTCCACTGTCCAAGAATAAATTCTGTCCATGCAGAATAAAATCTGGATACTTTGTCTCTCAGTGTTTCAAATATATATATGTTATAGCCTTATTTTATCATGTACTGTTGAAGTTATTAAGGCTCTATGATCTGACCAACATTATTTTTTAAAATCCTTGCTCAGACTTATATGTCTGAATAGTACCCATGAGCATATGTAGGATGCATTTTTCCTCATACTGTCTTCTACTCCATACTTTGTCCTAGTTAGTCACTGGTCATATTCACTTTTCCTTTTTATGTCCTAATAAATTTCTTTGCAAAAATGGAATTTCTACATGTTTAGTGCATTTGGAATGTTGAGAATTTATGGAAAAAATTTGGGCAAAAGTCATACAAAATAAGAAAGCATGGCTAGATTGTGATCTACATAAGTAGAGGAAATCTCCACATTGAGGAAATCATAAAACCTCAAGGTAGTGATTTATGAGCTTCAACTTTATCTACTGAATTTGATTCATCTATTTATTTAGAAATATTTAGAAATTTAGGGCAGCTGGGTGGCGCAATGGATAGAGTGCTGGACCTGAAGTCAGGAGGACCTGAGTTCAAATCTGCCCTCAGATACTTAACACTTCCTAGCTGTGTGACATTGGACAAGTCACTTAACCCGAATTGGCTCAGCAAGATAAATAAATATTAAAAAAATGTTGATTACATTCATAAAGAATATACGAATTTAGCTAAGACACTGTCCTTGCCTCATGAAGTTTAATTTTAAAAAATTCAATTCTAATCCTATTCCTTTTCATTAAAAAAACAATATTTTATGTTTATATGACTCATTTCCTAAAGAACTTCCCTTAAATCCCCATAGGAGTCTTCCTATTACAAAGGAATATAGTTTAGTTACGCAAAACCAAAATAATATATTGTCCCTGCCTAATATATAGAAGATATACAGGACCCATCTCATAGAGCAGGTTGTTAAATTCTCAGTGTAAACAACTACATTTTGGAAATGAGCAAATGCTAGAATTCAGGGCATGATTCCTTATTTTGTTAATTGTCTAGATATAAGAAAACGATGGAGAAATTGTTAATAATTCTAGTTTAACTTTAAAGTGTTATAATATATTTCTGAGAGCCAGTTGCTAAACACTTTGCAGCATATTCCCTGTGAACATATGTCATATTTCACCTCTAGAATCTATGATCTCTCTTGAGAAGAGGAAGGTGCATTTTACTGTGAGGGGAAATCAAGATTGGTCACTTGTAGGGATAAGAGTACTCTTGTCTTGTAGTTTTTTCCTTTTCATTATTGTGGCCATTATATGAATTTTTCTTATGCCTGCTTTCTTTGCTTTGCATGAGTGCATATACTTCTTTCCAAGTTTTTCTGAATTCTTCATAGGTATAATTTCTCTCAGCCTAATAATAATCTGTTAATTTATATACCACCATTTGTTTAATCATTTGCCATTCTTTGTAACCATTTCATTGCTACCACAAAAGGTGTTTCTATAATCAGTTACAGCAAATGGTGACGTTTGAATGCTATGGAGAAGTTCTTTTATCTTGGTGTATACTTTCCAGGAATGATATCATTGATAATAAGATTGACACACACATTGCCAGAGCTTGCTCAGTGTTTGGAAGGCTCTGAAGGAAAGTGTGGGAGAGGAAAGGTATTAGACTGAATAACACACTAAAGGACTACAGAACCATTGGGCTGATTTCATTGATGAATGGCTGTGAAACCTGGCCAGTATACCAGCGCCATGCCAGGAACTGAATTGCTTCCTTTTGAATTCTTAGGAAGAGTCTGAAGATCACTTGGTAGGATAAGATACCAGACACCAAGGTCCTTTTTCAAACTGCCAAACATTCCAACTCTACTGCAGAGAGCATAACTCCATTGGGCTGACCACATTGTTCAAATGCCAAATGTTTGCTTGTCAAAAACAAAAGATTAAATATATGGAACTTTTCTCTCTATTTTTGACTTCATTGGGGTATAAGCCTAGTAGAGACATCTCTGGGTCCAAGGATATATATATGAAGTTCAGTAACTTTTCTAGTATAATATCAAATTCCAAAATGGTATCTCAGCCCATTTCAATGAATATTGCTACATATGTTTCTACTTCTTCAGGTATAATAACTCACATTTTTATAACAACTTATTTGTAAAATACATTCCTTGCAAGTATCTAGTGAGGTAGAAGATATAAGTGTTATTATCTCCAAATGAGAGAACTAAGCCTAATGGATGTTAAGTAAATTTTATAAATTAATAAGTCCAGACTTCAAAACACAACCCACTGCCTCTAGGGGGACTAAGACATAGGGGAATCTCAAAAGTTCTGGGGACAAGTAGATGACCTTGTGGATATAGTGCTGAGTCAGGAAGACCTGAGTTTAAATCTAGCCTCTGATACTTACTGACCCTGGACAAATCACTTAATCTCTGTGTTTGTCAGATAAATGGTGATAATAGCATCTATCTCCTAGAGTTGTTATGGAAATTAAATGGAGATAATGCATATATATGTACTTAGTATAGTACGTGGCATATAGTAGATACTTATTAAATGTTTTCCTTTTTAGAGAAGTTTTGAGTTTTAATAATTATTAAAATACACTATATATATTTTTTGTCTTGGTAGCTATTAAATAGCTTAATCACTTGTTAAAACTTTTTAATTGGTTTTATTTATTTTTCATCTTAATTACTTTTTAAATTTTATTTTTATTTTCAGTTCCACATTTTCTCCCTCCTTCCACTCCTTTCCCACCCATTGAAAAGGTAAGAAATATGATACCCATTATATATACACAGTCATGCAAAATATTTCTACATTAAAGCTTAAAGTGGCACTAGAACTTTTGGGACATGCTGTATATTCACAAATTTACAATTAGAATGACTTGGCCAGAGGCATCTAACAGATTAGCTCCAGTACTTCAATTTCTATTCTGTTGCTTAGCTAGTGAGTATCTAATAGTAAAAGTCATCCTGCATATACACCCATAAATAGTTTGTGCAGTGTGGGCAATTTCCTTCAAAATCTTGTCTGAGAACTTTAAATTTAGTCCTGCTGGGCTTGTATGTTTACATTGATAAACTTAGCTCCTTTTCACAAAGCTATTCTCACTTAGTGTATTCGACAGGCAGAGTCTGCTTAGAATGTGTTAGTCATCAGAAAAACATTGAATTGGAGCTGATTCATTATTGAGTCAGTGAAAAAAATGCATACTATTTTCCCACATCTTAGTATCTCTAGTAAAAAATGGGGAAGAATTTTATTTGACTGTAAAAAAAAAAAACCTTGTAACCTACATCACTGAAAATGTGATAGACTTTATCGTCATCTTTCCTTTTTCACAGAAGGCAGAAGACTGAGCCTTGAAACTATGTATTTGAGAGATTGTCACGACATCTCGAATACCTTGTGCTGGTGCTGTCACCGAAAAGTCTGGCTACATTCTGAGGAGAACTGCTTCCATGACAGGAGGGAGCAGTCTCAGGACTGAGATGAGTATAAAGCCAGAAGGGGCACACCATGCATAGATATACGACGATCAAGCAGCTTGGTGATGGAACCTATGGCTCTGTCCTCCTAGGAAGAAGTATTGAGTCTGGAGAGCTAATTGCCATTAAAAAGTAAGTTTGACAGATTCCCTACTGATGGCAAGAATTCTCACCCCCCCACCAATGCCAATTTCCATCCCAATTCCTGCAAGGTGGGAGTTCTGAGGTTCCTTGGTGCACTTGAATTTGGAATCACTTCTAGGTTTGAGTCTTGGTTCTACCACTTAGTGACTATGTGACTTGGAACAAGTCACTAACTTCCCAATTCTGGGTCTCCTTTTCCTCACCTATGGAACGATAGATGTCAAATGGATTTTCTTCCATGTTCTTCCCAGCTTTAAATATTATGATCCACAACTGTGTATGTTCAAAGCTCTTAATCCTATACCTCTTTCTTTCTTGTCTTCAATATTAATCAACCAATCAATCAATCAGTGATCAAAAAAATTTATTAAAGATTTACTATGTTCCAGGTATTGTGTTAAAGGATAGGAATGCAAAGAAAGGGAAAGAAAAAAACCTCTGCCCTCAAGTTACTAACATGCTAATGGGGGAGACTACATGGAAACAGTAATAGACATACATTTAAGAAATCTGCAGTGTAAATAAGAGGTATCTCCTAGATCACAGAAACAGAGTTATAAAATATCAGAGAAGGAGGATACCTCAAAGACCATATTAACCACTCTGTGCTTAGCCAAGAATTCCCCTCTGTAACATAGTCAAGAAGTAGTCATTTAGTCAGCTCATTCCTCTTTTAGATCGCTGTCATTATTAGCTTCTGATTCAGCCTTAGCAGTGACTTTATATATTAAGTGACAATTGACTTTGGGGTGCTTAGTGGGATTAGACTTAAGGATATCATAAGTTGTTTAGTGCCTTGTGATTTCTTAAAGGGTTCCAAACTCCATGCTTTCCTTTAATCTCCATGAGGATTGTAAGGTAGATATTGTAGGATGGTTATGATCTTCATTGTACAAATTAAATAATTCATAGTAAAGTACACAGGAGATTTAGGTTGTGCTTCTAACTCTGCTGCTAGCTCGTGACTTTGGACAGTTTTGCTTAGCTTCTAAGTACCTCAAGTTTCCTCATTAGAAATGAGGTTAATTCCACAAATAGTTGAATGGTAGAGAATTTTTGATGATCACCTGAGATGATAAATTCAAAATTTTTAAAAGTGTTATGCAGATAACTTATCTATATATATCTATATCTATATATATATGAATTGTCTATCTATCTATCTATCTATCTATGCATTACTTTTATCATAGGATGCAGGTATTTCCAATAGGACATATGGCCCCAAATAAGTTTTTACCTTCCTCTTTAAAAAAAAAAATTGCAAGTAAAGATTGATTTTAGGGCAATTAGGTAGCATAGTGGATAGAACATAGAGGAAGGCTCATCTGACTGAATTCATATTTGACCTCAGACACTTATTAGCGGTGTGACCCTGGGCAAGTCATTTACCCCTGTTTGTCCGTTACCTCTTTGGTAAAATGAACTGGAAAAGGAAATGGCAAGCCATTCCACTATTTTTGTCAAGAAACCCCAAGAGTTGGACATGATTGAAAACAATTGAACACTGTATATTTTAGCCAAACTATTATTGTCTGGGTAAGTAAAATTGTATATTTAACCAAATTATTTATAAATTTTCTTATTTGCAATAATTTCCAAAATTTTTTGGCATATCTAACACCTTGCTATTCACACATTTTGAGGACCACTGTTATAACAATTATTTAGCTGTGTGACCTTGGCTCCATTTGAAACCCAAAAGTAATAGTTGTTTTGGTACCTGCGTTCTTCCCAGTATTATTGCAAAATTCAAATGAAGTAATGTTTGAAAATTAAACCAGTCTTAAAACTCTATATAAATTACAAATAGTACAAGAGGTAAGTGATGGAGAGCAATATTCTATCTCTGCCATTAACTAGAATTCTAGCTGTGTTACTAGGTAAGTCATTTTACCTTCAGATAATGTCTTGTTACACAGTTTCAACTGAAATAATGCAGATAAAAGTGCATTGGCAAGTAGGAAGGACAGTACAAATACAAAATACTACTATTTAATTATAAGAATTCTTTTGTCCTTTTCCATACTATAGAAGACAGATTAAGACTAGGATAGAAAATCTATTTGTAGGATCATAGATTTAGAGCTGAAAGGGAATCTCAGAAATCATCTATTCCTATCCTTTCATTTTACAGATAGGAAAACTGAAACACATGGATGTAAGATGCACAAAGTCATATCATTTAGTAGGCATCAGAGGTGGATCTCCATTCCAGCCTGAGTTTAGCTCCTGATACAGAGTCTCTTGGGTCTAGTTTATTACAGAGGATTGAAGAAGACCAGGTTACAGTTCCCACTGAAATAAGTTGCCATTTTCCCTCTCTTCCATAAGTGATTCGACATATTAGGAATTCTGTTGGCAGATTCAAAATGAGAGCCAGCTGCTCTGTTGGAGTAAACCTCAAACTTCTTCATTCCATAGACCACAAAAGAATTAGAGGCTCTCAGGGAAAGAACTACACTGGGACTTTGTTCCACTGGGGGTGGCATGAATCCTGGTTACTCAAGAGAGTTCTTTGTAAATATTTCTGGAGCACCATTTAAAAAAAAAATCTTATAAACAGACCTACCAATTGCACCCCTATGAACTTGCCTTCAGAAAAAACAAAAATAGCTTTTAGATAGTGAGGATAAGGAGAATGTTGATGATGAATGTAAGAAAAGAAAGAAGGAAGTAGGTAGGTTAATATTTATCTCTATGATCCCCACCATAGGGACTTTTCTCTATGATTCAATCTTTTCTTAGTTACTTGACTTCCTTTATTTCATGTTATAAGAGAATTATTATCATTGAACTCTCAGGAGCCTCTTGAAAACAGGGATCTTTTTCTTTATTTTTTTGTAAATCCCTCATTGCTCAGGGTGGTGCTTTGCACATAGCAGAAATTTTTTATCATGGAAAATACAAAATTAGATTTTTAAATCTTCACACTTTAGAGTCAGAATTCTAGGATAATGTTTCCTGCCTGAGAGGTGGTAGGACTGTCACTTAGTTATGTCTAATTATGGCTTGTGGGATGAAAAAAATCTAAAGTTCACCTTTAAAATGAAACCCAGGAATTGGAGAACTTCTATCAGAAGGAAAAATTCTCAGAGTTTTGAGTGGTACTGAGAAAATTAAAAGTCAGTTATCTCTTGATTTTCTATCAATAAATGTTTGTTGAAAGAATGACTAAATGAATGAGGAGGTAGAGTGGAAAACTGGAAGAAGGAAAGAAAGTTTAAAATACAACATCCTTCATTAAAGCATTCGATAGCTTCCCTTCCTCTTTTCTGCTTATGTATCCCTTGCCTTGACCCATAAATCAGAGATGATGGAAGCCAACTTTGTAAGATATAGTGGGATAAACAATGTTATTTGATTTCAGAAGTCTTGAGTTCAAGTCCTGTTTGTCACTTAATACTTTCTTGACTATGGCCTGTGTTCTAAGCCTCATTTTCCTTATTTGAACTCAGACACTACTTACCTAGATAGTTTCTATAAAGTAATAAGTCACTTAACTCTGTCTGCCCAAGTTTTCTTATGTATAAAGTAAGGAAAATAATAGTACTTACATCCTAAGGTTGTAAGGATAAAATAAGATATTTGTAAAGTGTTTTGAAAACATTAAAGCATTATATAAGCAATAGTTACTATTATCATGATTCTCTATTTCTTAATCTTATTGAATACAAGGCTGAACCTTTGGATTGGAGAAAGGAAGAAAAAAGTTAAGAGATATAAAACTGAGAGAGATAATGATGATTTTTTAATTTTTAGAGTGCAATCAACCTTGTGAAAATTCTTCTAGTCATGTTTTGTTATTCCTTTTTTTTAACTATAGAAAATTTTTCTTTAGGCATAGTTATACATAAATTTAATTCCAAAAGTAAATTTAATCATTTTTTCCCTACATAAGCTATGATTAGATTTTCTAATTAAATTCTTCCACCAAGGAAGAAAACATAATCTTGTCAAACTGATGCTAGGGTGAGTGAAGATCTAAAAATCAAATGTATTTTTTATCTTATAAAGTTGTCAACAAACATTGCTCAACTTTTTCTCTTATGATTTAAGATACATGATTTTAGTTATCAATCAATTTTAGGATGGTCTTCAATTAAAGTTGGAACCCCAATCACTGTTCTATAAGACTTAGTCAAAAAATTGCTGACTTAAGCCTATTATAGAGTGGAAAATAGAAATTTCAGTTTTTAAAGGTAGTGGCTTGGGATGCTAGATTTGGCCATCAGATTATTGTTTGTCTTTTGTTTTCAAATAGGACCATGACATCAGGGAGGTGATGCTACAATATGCAAGTGAATTGGATTTAAGTGAGGAAGGTCTGTGCAAGGTCACCTCTCTCACTTTCCCCTCCAGAGCCATCTAGGTCCAGTGGTAAGATATAGATCAGAATGTCTGGAGATGGCTCTGGATGCAATGCGAGACCTTGACCTAAGGTCTTCAACAGGTCTCAGTTTGACTGAGTCCATACCCATTCAATAATTAAGGCTAGGTAGCAATTGAAGCAAAGAATCTCCTCTTTCACCTAGTCTAAAAATAAAAAATCTAAATAAACAAATAAATCCTGTTTATTTACTGACATTTAATAGTATGACCTTGGGCAAATCCCCAGACTTCAGTATTTTTAATGGCAAAATGAGGGAGTTGGAGTTAATGACTTCTAAAGTCCAATTCTATATTTGTGATCCTTCAATCTTATAAATTTCTTTGAGCTTCAGTTTTTTCATCTGTAAAATGGAATGGTATACCCATGGTATATCTTCTGTAGGGCTATTGTGAGGAATAAGATTTTTAAGACCTTAAAAAGGGCTAAGAAAATATCAATTATTATTATCATCATTGTTTATCATTCTCATAGGATCAAGAATGTAGAGTTGAAAGTCACCTCAGAGACCATCTTATCAAATCCTTTCCTTTTACAGATGAAACATTGAGACTCAAGGTCATGCAGGTGTTTTTTGTTGTTGTTGAGTCATTTCACTCTATGACCTCATTTGGGTTTTTTAGGGGGCTTGTTATTTCCTTCTCCAGCTTGTTCTACAGATGAGCAAACTAAGGCAAACAGGGTTAAATGATTTGTCCAGGGTCACCTGACTAATAAGCATCTGAGGCCAGACCTGAACGCTGGGAAGAGTCTTTTTGACTTCAGGCCTAGTACTCCATCTACCTAGTTGTCCTAGGTGGATTATTTGCTGGGTATAATTAATGACACATTTACATTTACATTTATTGGGTAGATTAATTTTGTTGCATTCAGTAACAGTGAACAGACATCCTGAAGTTGTTCATGTTTTTCATATCCTCCACTATGTCTATCATTATTCCTTATATATAGAAAATGTTTGACAAATATTTGTTTATTTCATGTGAAGTAACAGTGAAAAAAGATATAAGATAGTATTTATAGAGATTGGGTTTGACAGGATAACTACTGCCTTCCCCCTTGTCTACAGACTATTTAGAATGAAGCAATCAGTGGTTTGTGTCTTCAGAGCAAACTTTGCTTTTGAAATATAAGTGTACATTAAGCTAGGAAGACAGATAGGCTTGGTGACTAGAAGGCCTGGGTTTAAATCAAATCTAAAAAAATTACTAATTATAAGACAACTAGATGGAACAATAGACCTGGAATCAGGAAGAATTCAGTTAAATGTTTAGCCTCAGATGCTTACTGGCTTTGTGATTCTGGTCAAATCATTTGACCTTTGCCTGCCTTAGTTTCTTTTTCTGTAAAAAGAGGATAACTAAATAGCCTATCCCCTAGGGTTATTGTAAAGATAAAGTGAGGTGATGTTTATAAAATGCCATATTAATTCTATCTATTGTAGTTAGTTGTATGACCATGGTCAATTTATTTAATTTCTCTATGCCTCAATTTCCTCATCTGTAAAATGGAATAGGAGTTCAACTTTATAGTTTTCCAATTCTATATTTATGATCATAAGAGTCTGAGAGATTGGAGAAAGAAAAAAAAGCTTACATATACAATGTAGAAAATCCCACATCTGATTTCTCTTTGCTTACAGACATACTACTTTTAAAATCATGTATAAAAAAAAATACAAGGATGTAATTTAAAAAGCATTTGCTAAAAAAATCCATGTATAAAGGATGTATAAAGTTTAGATAAAATATAATCTCTGAGTTCTAAGAGCTGAGAGTCTAGTAAAAGAAAATCTGAACATCCACACAGAAAGCTAGTTACAAGATATGTTCTCTAATAAGGGTCCTAGGAACTAGAGTCCTGGGAATAGCAGCACCCTCTTTACTCCTTGGCTTCTAGTCTGACTCTCAGGGGAACAACACTTGTGGAGAATAGGCCCACCATTTCTGTTACCACCCAGACCAACTACCAGACAACTGTTGGCAAGCCATCTTGGCTAGAGTGGGAAGGAATCCTTGGGGAGAGACAGGAATGGTATCTGCATCAAATTATTACTCACTGTGGTTATTGTTCAATTGTGTCTGACTCTTTGTGATACTATTTAGGATTTTCTCCGAAAAGATACTGGAATAATTTGTCTTGAGGAAACTGAGGCAAACAGGGTTAAGTGACTTGCCAGGGTCACATAGCCAGTAAGTATCTGAGACTAGATTTGAATTCTCCCCATCTCTAAACCCAGTGTTCTATCTACTGTGCTACCTAGCTATCCATAATATGTAGGTCTTCTCTACTATTCTTAGACCCATGCTATATATACAACGGGGCTTAGATTTTTTTCTACTTGTAACCCCTTTTGGCCTGAGATATTTTAACATGACCCTAGATAAATAGGCATATAAAATAGGTATACAAATCAAACATTTAATGATAATAAGTTATAATTTAACAATCTCCACATTCAGTTGTGAGATCCCATATAGGTTCTTGAATCACAATTTAAGAAGTTGGGCTATAGGATGTAACCTGTTTTCCCTATAATTCATACATTAGCCTAATTCATTGAGATAGTATGAAGAAAAGATTAATTTATAATTATAGCCAAAACCAAAGCTGATTTAAACTATCTGACTTTGTTAAAGACTTAATAAAATCTTTGCCTTGGTCAGTGAATTAAAATCATAAATGCTAAGAGCTGGAAGGGACTTTAGAGGTTATCTTCCTCATATTACAGATGGACAAAATCATCATTGGAAATCTGTCACCAGGGGAAAATTCAGTTAGTGGGTATTGAGGGAGAATAATTTTCTTAGTTGAATGAAGTCATATAGACAATCCCCAGCAACTTCTAGGAATAAGAAGATGGTATGGGTGTAAGCCACAGCATTGAGATGGAAGAGAGATTAGAACCCTATGGCTTTTCATAGTGTCTGTGTAATGCCACAAGGAAGTATGTCCCTTTGGTGTTGGTGTCCTAGGACAAAATCATAGTTGCCATACCCTAGTTATTGTTCTATAAATGAGAAAGCTGAGGCCCTGGGGGCTTAAGTGCTTTGGTTAAAGTTGTAGAGCTACTTAGTAACAGAGCTGAAACTAGTACCTAGGTCTCCTGCCTTGTCTAGTTCACCTCACTGTGCCATATTATATCTCCCTCTATACTTTGTGGCATAGAATATAATTAATTAATAGGCCTTAAGATGAAATATAATTTAGAGTGATATAGAATGATGAGATTGTTTTGTAGATTTCCATTGGGTAGAAAGGACAGTCAGGTTTGTCCAGCTTATAGTAAAATAAAAAAAAAAAAAACACCTGATTTTTAAATGAAACATAGATAGTTGTTCTCACTAAATACACTGTCTGTTCCTTTCTTCTCTCTTAGGATGAAAAGAAAGTTTTATTCCTGGGAGGAATGCATGAATCTTCGGGAGGTTAAGGTATTTTTTTAAATATATGAACAAATCTTTTGTGTTAATGACTAATTTTCAACAGTTTGTCTCATAAACTAAATATGATTAGTTGTTGTAACCACAATCTTAATTTTCCATTTATTTAATGTTATTAAAACCTCTTCCCCCAAGGGAAACTTTGACAATTCAGAGCAGTCAATACATATAATGATTACAAAGTATTGTATCATTATCTACAGTATTAAATGAATTCTCACTGAGCACAAAGCCCCACACATATATAAAAGTTTTACTATATAATAAGCTAAACACATTAGTTCATTGCATTGTTGGAATGCTTATAGCTAGTTTTTAAATGAAGGTTTATTATTAATATTTATGAAAATTTGTTGTCAGGATGAATAGATATTTTTCTTTTTTTCCATCTAAAATCTTCATATCTCTTTTTACTTTTTCCTCTCTTCCTCTAATCCTTTACCTTTTTCTTTCTCCAAAATGACTTCCTGTAAAATATAATCATAATCAAGATAAGTATGTATTATACTTTTTATAATAGCATTTCTTATTTTGTTTTTTTTCTTTATTTTTCCCTTTTCTAAGTGAAAGCCCTGATTCAAGCACTCATTTGTATCAGAATAGTTAGCAACTCATTTTTATCTTGCCAAAATAGCTTTTCTTTAAGTTACCTAATTTAAAATGAAAATTATTCTTCTGTTGTCCAGTTTCTTAGCTTGCTTAGTTCACAATATACTTCTGTCTTGACATAACGCTATGTATTTCCTTTAAAGTGTGCAGTGGGAGGAGGAGGAAGTTAAACTCAAAGCCATGTATTATCAAAAATTATCAGTACAAAGTTCATCAAGGTGAAATCAAGTATTCTCCAAGTACATTTTTTCATGGAAAGGAAATTGTACTGGAACTCCTTCTTTGCTAGAATGAACCCACAGAAGCTTTCTTAGCATGACAGAATTAATTCTCAAATATTTACAATTTTTCAATACATACACAATTTTTATTTTGACATTATAATCTTTTCCTGATCCTTCAACATGCACACTGGTAGTGGTTGGTTAGTGGCAGTGAAGAAGAAAAGAAGAGAAGTCCTTTGTGCTGTTTCCCTCCCTAAATCTTCATGTAAAACTGAAAGTCTCCAACTACAACTTCTACTCAACCCCACTACCTTATGCTGATTGGAAGCATAAAGGGGAAAGAGAAAACATGATGAGATGTAGAAGACAGGGAGGGAAACAAGTCCTGTTGTATCATTTCTCTTTTACTCTCTCTGTCCCTCAATTTTTTTTTCCCTACTCCATGTTCTACACTTACTTGGATATCTTCTAGGCATCTCAAACTCAACAAGTCCAAAACCTGCTTATCCTTCTGACTTTTCTCTGTGATGCCATCATTCATTAATATTCTATTTTGTATATGAGAACCTTGTCCCTCAAAAACCTTCCAAACTCTTCACAAATCCTTCAAACTCTAGGAGCTTAAAAGTGGGAAGGTCTTACTTCAATTACCCAGATACTGGAGTAGGAGTTAAAATGAAGATTCATTCATTCAGTGTTTACAATGTACAGATAACACTGTGCTTAAGGAAATATAAAATATAGATTAAACATAGGAAGGTAATAGTATTGCCTTCTAATAACTTATAGTCTCATAGAAGGATAAGACATGCATTGGAAATTTACAAAGCAAATTGCTATATAAGGGATCATTATCATCTAAAAGGATTAGAGAAGGCTTTTTGAGGCAATTCGCTTTTGAGATGAAGTTTAAAAGGAGATAGAAATTCAACAGGAAGAGAGGAATGGAATAGATGTGCCAGAAACAGGAATAGAGCATAAACAGTGAGAGGAAAGTATAATAGAGTGTATTAGATGAGGAAAAGGAGTGATAGAAGAGAAAAAGGATAGACAATAACAATAATGGAAATGAATAAAATTAGACAAGCCTTGAAAGCTTGTGTGGTACTAAATTGTGGAGAGCCCATAAGGCAAGAGGATTTTCAACTTTTTTTAGGTCGTCATAGAAGGCCAAAGAACACTGAACATTTTTTAACATAAGAATGACCTAGATCTAGGGGTAAAAGAAGAAAAAATGATTCTGATAGAAAAGTAAAGAATGAACCAGAGGGAAAAGGGAGTAGAGATATATTTGTTATAACACTTTTATGATAAGCTCAAGTGAGTACAATAAGATAGATTGTGATAAGAGTCTACAATAGATTTGAGGCAATAGAAATAGTGAAGGGTAAACAAAGCGAGAGATGACCACTGAGATTTTGTTCATTTTATTTTCATTTTAATAAGCATTTATTTTTCCCATGCACCTCAACTTATAAGGAAAAAAAGAAAAAAAAAAGACCCATATAGCAAATATGTATAATTAAGCAAATAAATTCCCATATTGGCTGTGTCCAAAAAATATGTCTCATTCTGCTCTCCTAAAATGATTTATCACCTTTTTGTCAAGAGGTAGGTAGCAAGCTTCATTATCAGTCTTGTAGAATCATGATTAGTTTTTGCATTGATCAAAGTTCTTAAGAGTTTTCAAAACTCTCCTTACAATGCTAATCTATACGATGTCTATACAATGTAACTATATGAATTATTCTCCCAGGTCTGCTTACTTCACACTGTATCAATTCACAAAGTTGTCCCGGGTTTCTCTGAAACTCTCTCTTTCATTGTTTCTTATATGATTCATTGGAAACAGTATTCCTAAACTGCATTTATAAACTACAATTTATTTAGCCATTTCCAAGTTGATGGGCACTCCTTTAGTTCCCAATTCTTTGCTACTACAAGAAGAACTTGTATAAATGTGTTCTTGTGTATGGGTCCTTTAACTCTTTCCTTGTTCTACTTAGGGTATAAGTCTAGTGTTGGTAATGCTGGGTCAAAGAGAATGCAAAGTTTGGTGACTCTTTAGACATAGTTTCCAATTGTTATTCAGAATCACTGGACCAATTCTACCAACAATGGACTGGGGCAAATTGTGGATTTGAGGTTTATTTGCTTATTGGTGGTTATTGGAGCTGTGAGAGGGAGTGAGATTGATAAGAGAGTGTATATAGAAGAAAACCAGTGACAGGGTCCTGGGAAACAAAACTGTGGAGAAAGTGAAGGGAACAGAGATGAAGCAATGAAGAGTGTTATAACCCTGAAGCCAATCCATCAACAGGGGCCTACTATGTGTCAGACACTTATTACTTCCTGGGGTTGAAACAGTTTCTTTATTGAAGGGAGTTTGATTCTTTCAGGGGAGATATTGTATATACACATATATGTGATGAGTATGTGGATGGAGATATAGATAGACAGGCAGACAGATAGCTGTATGGATAGATACATAGATAGCTGGTTGGATGGACAGACAGAGAGAGAAATGGATGGGTGAATAGGTAAGTAGGTAGGTAGATAGATGGATGGAGGATGAGTGGGTGGGTAGACAGATAGCTGTATGGATAAATAGATCAATAGATAAATAGGTAAATAGATAGACAGATGAATGGATAGATGGATGGTGGATAGATGGGTGGGTAGACTGACAGACGGATGGATGGATAGATAGGTGGAGAGACAGACAGACAAATGGATCAACAGACAGACAAGCAGATAGATAGCTAGATAGGGCAATGGAGGGAAAGAGATTGTGGAGAACAATCAATACAAAGGCAAGGAGACAGAAGCATCATGTGTGAGAAACAGCAAGAAGGTCAGTTTGGCTGGGCCTAGAGTGTAGGATAAGCTCAGGATTGGGAACCAGACCTATAATTTCATTGATATGAGAAACTGTCAGATAAGAAACTAACCCCACTAATGAAGGTCAGCACATTTTCTGCAACTTTTGTCAATGCACAAGCATTTATTAATCATCTATGTGAACATTGTCTTATAACCTACTTAGAGCATTGAGAAGCTAAGTTAATCACCCAAAATTATATAGCCAAGATATGTCAGAGATGGAATTTGAGCTCAAAAAATGTATAATGAATATAAAGTAAGGTGGGGTCTGGTTGTAAAATGTTTTGAAAAACTAAACAAAGGTGTGTGTATGTGTATGTGTGTGTAATTTGTATGTGTGTATTCAGCTATTAGAGAGGAAGGAGTACATTCCAGCCAGTGCAAAGACTCAAAGATGGAGAATAAATGCAAATACATATCTCAAATTATAAAGAGAATATATACAGTATAGTACAAAGTAGTTTGGGAAAGAGAGACTAGTAATTATGGGAATCAGGAAAGGCTTCATGAGAGAAGTTATGCATAGTGCCCACCTTTCTTCTTCATTCTTTATGCATTACTTCCTTCCACCCACACTTTTCAATCTTACCAAACTTTTCTCTGTTCCTTAGCCAGACATTCCATCTTCCATTTGAATATAATAAATTCCTTGATAGATAAATATTTTATACTTATTCCTGGTGCTTGGCACAAAGCAGGTGCTTAATAAAAAAATTTTTTTTTTGGTTTTTGTTTGTTTTTTTACTCTTTGGTCCAGCACCAAGTGCCATTTTTTACTAGATAAAAACTTGTTATTAATGATAGCTAACATCTGAATAGTCCAGAGTTTATCAAGCTTGACAGGATTCTTTAAAAACAATGAACCTTTTTCAGAAGAAGCCCCATTTGAAAATAAATGATCCATGCCCTTGATGTAATTTTTCTACTCTGTGTTCTATGCCCAGTACAGCCCAGTCTCCCAAGGGGAGGAAGAACTTCCATCCTGGAAATAGTATTCAGGAGAGTTGTATGAGTGCACACATATGTGCAAGTGCACACACAGACACATATAAACACACATGCAAACTTGTGTGTGTATATGCATGTGGATGAAATTGGATATAGCTTGCTCCCAAGCATTAATTCTTCTCAAAAGTTTAAATTTGTAGGAACCATTCTCTTCAGCTTAACTAAGCAATCTTAGCTTAGGAAGTCCTCCTCCAGGGAAACTCTTTGCTTGGAAAAAACTTTGTCCATGACTTCATTTGTCTCTGAATTAATTTTTCTCTGGACTGTCTCAGTATTCTGAAATGGTAGGTTTATTGCTTATGATCTGTTTTAAGCCAACAGGCAGAAAAAAATGATTAGAAACAGTGAAGGGATTCAGTAGTCATTTGCAAATTGGCATTGTTTGTGCCTGTTACCCATGGAGCACAAGGAAACCAATCCAGGAAGGAGGTAGAATCAGCCAGCCAGTTCATGGCATTCCACACAGGAGGAGCAGGTTGAGCCAAGCATATGAGGCTGAACTGCCAGGAAAGTGCCTTGGCAAGAGTTTGTCTTTTAGGGATCAGGCCTCAAAGGAGAGTGGTTTTGCTTTTTAAAATTTTGTTCTTGTAAAAAAAATAAAAAAATTTTGTTCTTATTCACTAACCACCTTTTGCCTCATTTTCCAACTAATAATAATACAAGTACCATCTCCACCCAAGTGCTGAACCCTGGATGTCTCCCTTATTACCAAGTTTCTTTCTGTGTTCATATCTCTTTTATTTCAGTGTTTTCTTTAGGTAAAAGTTCTGAATTTCTCCTTTTTCTTAGAATGACAGAGCCAGTATGGCATAGTGGAACAGGGACCAACAACTAAGAATCAAAGAGACCTGAGTTCTAGTGTGGCTCTATTACTACCTAAAAACTTGGAAGTCATTTTATCACCTGGACTTTAATTTCCTAATCTGGAAAGTGAGGGGTTTGGATAACCAGATATTCCCTCTGGTCCCTTTATGATAACTATGGGGGGGGGGGGGAAATCCAGTGCACTTCATAACATTATTATTAATACATTTGATCCTTTTCTATTAGGGAAAAAAAACAACAACTGCAAAAAAACCAAACTTTTTTTATTTAAAGGATTTACTCAGCTGGCCAAGATTAATTTGTTTTTGGTTTTCTTCAAAGAGGACCAAATCCAGAAAAGAAATAGAAAATTAATTTATCTGACAGGTTTTAGTGACAAAAATGTGTCTGAGTTGTTGCTGTCTTACCAGGCTCCTGCTGATAAAAAAAAATTAGTTTTAGTTTTCATCATTAAACCAAACAGGTGGTGTAGACTGAATGGCTAAGCAAGCAGAAGACTGTACATTGTATTCTAGGCTATTCTACTATTTCTGATCACTTGATCCCCTCAAGAACCCATCTGAACCAGTCTGCCAACATGAGTGCCTTCCCTTTATCCTCTTGACCCCCTTCTCAGTACCAATCTTAACTGCTTGACTGTTTTTGAGTTAGATAACAGTAATTAATTGTTCAACAAAAGATCACGAGGCCCTAATGGCTATGTCCTGCTATTACCTCCAAGGTCTACTTCCTCCCAAGATCCCTATTATAAGAGTCATCCAGGTGGTAAATTGCATCAAGTGCTAAACTTTGGAAAGAAAAGAATTCAAATCTTGCCTTAGATCCTGGCTGTGTGACCTAGGCAAATAATATAATCTCTTTTGACCTCAGTTTTCTCATTTGTCATAACACCTACCTCATAGGATTGTGAGATTCAATGAGATAACCCGTGTAAAAGCTCTTTGCAAATCTTAAAGCACTGGATCAATGCTAGCTTTTATTAGCACTGTCATTATTATTGGACCTATGGATATAACCTAAGAAGCCTGGAACTTACCAGCTGTCTTGGTTATTAACTTTAGGGATTTCTGGACCTTTCTATCCATCCTGAAGCCAGCCTTTTTTTTACATGTGGTCTCTTTCAATTAGAACTTGAGCTTCTTGAGAATAGGGATTGCCTCACTTTTTATGTTTGTATCCCCAATACTTATCACAGCACTTGGCACATAGTATTTTAAAAATAATTTTCATAATTCATTCTCTTGTTAACTCATTATTGTCTATTTCTTCTGCTTTTGGTGCTTTTTCAGGCAAATGGTTTCTCTCATGTCATTCTAAAGTCATGTAAGCTCTCTGTCTCTATCGCCCTGTCTTTCTGTCTCATCTCTTTTTTCTTCCTTTCTTCCTTTTTTTTTCTCTACTTCTCTCCTTTCTTCTTCCCCTACAGTTCTAAGTGTTTCCTGCATGCTTCATAGAACTTGAGAAGGGGCAGCATAGTACATGGAGTAAAATACACAGAAGAAGATGGAGGAAGACTTAAGAATCTGGCCATCTGCCTTGACCTCATTCAGCCATTTCTACTTCAAAGTATATGCAAACACTTAGCTAATGATCTCAGCAGGAAGCAGCTGCCATATCTGCAGCTGGGGGGAAAAAAGGCAGCTTTCTTTATTGGCTCTTCTCTAGTTATTTCCAGATTCCTACATCTGGAAGCAGTCACATAAGCTCATAATGCGATGCTTGGTGTATTGTCTGGCATATAATAATGGGTATTCTGTAGTGGTTAAGGACCAAGTAAGTATTTTACAGTATAAATTGTCAAAATCTTTATTCCAAAGAAGGTTATTAATGATTTCCAAGAAACATTTCCTTCAAAAAATGCCCATTTATAATAATAACCAAACTCTATAAATAGTATTTTTGTGTCTAAAGAATTGCAGCAAGAATTCTTAACCTTTGCTCCAGAGTCTTGATTTTAGAAATATTTTGATAACTATATTTTAATATAATTGAATTATTTCATAATCCTATGCATTTTATAAATTTCAAAATATTATTCTGAGAAAGGGGTTCATAGGCTTTACCAGACTGCCAAAGGGGTCTGTGTCACACACAAAAATAAGATTAAAAAAAACCCTCAAAATATTCCTAAGTTAGGGTACCAAGATATATTGGACTTAAGTCAGAAAGGGCTGGATTCAACACATGATTTTAACAGTTGTTTATGTGACCACAATCAAGTCACTTCTCTTAACTTTAGATTTTTTCCCCTAATTATTATTTTGAAATTGACTCTCTCTGTTTTGTCTAGACTTCAAGTTCAATGATCAGTCAGGGACTCAGTCCTAATATTGATCATCTATAGAAGCTTTAAATTGCTCTGTTTCTGTGAGTTTGTCCCTTCTTACGCAGTCTGGCTTCCCCATGTACACTAATCATGGGAACCAGATTTAGTGTCAGCACCCAAACAGCCTTCACTATGCTGCAGCGCAGAACTCCTGAGCTCAAGTGATCCACCAGCCTCAGCCTCCCTTACCTCCATCCTCACTAATTTCCTTATTTGTAAAATAGTGATAATATTTGTTTTACCCATCTCAAAGATTCAAATGAGATATGTGTGATATGTAATCTTTAAAGCTTCTTATAAATGTTAGATGTTAATAAGTAGAAGATAAAAGATTTTATTTTTCTAACCAAATCCTTCTTCTTTCTTTTTTTTTCTAGTCTTTAAAGAAGCTGAACCATGCCAATGTAGTAAAACTGAAAGAAGTTATCAGGGAAAATGATAATCTTTATTTTATTTTTGAATACATGAAAGAAAATCTTTATCAGCTAATGAAAGAAAGGTACAGTTTGGGGAATTTGTTATAGAAAGGTCGCTTTAAAAATAACGGTTTGATCATGTATACTTATTGTGTATCTAATCTATATTTTAATATATTTAACATCTACTGGTCATCCTGCCATCTGGGGGGGGGGTAAGAGGTGAAAAATTGGAACAAGAGGTTTGGCAATTGTTAATGCTGTAAAGTTACCCATGCATATAACCTGTAAATAAAAGGCTATTAAAAAAAAAAAAAAAAGAAAGGTTGCTTTACTTTTGTCTTTTACTTGGTTAGTAATCAATCAATCAGCATTTCTTAAACATTTCCTGTTTGTCGTCAAGGTACTGTGCTAAGTGCTTTATAGAGACTATGCCTCTGACTTCTCTTTCTCCATTTTAATAGCTAAGTTACTTAGTCTGGGGCTTATGAAACTTCCTATTATTTGAAAGACTTAAGATGAGCCCAAGATTATACAGGAAAAAGACTCAAGATGCCATAATAGATGTCCACTTTAAATGGACTGTTCACTGGTGGTTATTCAAAGCATATAATCCAAATGAACATGTCATTATTCCCAAGAGAGTAGGCACAGCTTTATTTTCTTAGAGATTACATACTTCCAAAAGTACCCTCAAATTCTGTTCAATTTATTCATTGTTAACATATCTAGTTTAGCAAAAAGAAATTTACTTACTTTGCTGATCTTAGGTAATTGTAATTCTTAAGGCCATCCAGGAAGTTTTTTTTGTGTCAAGAATTCTTCATCTATCCATAATGGTAAAAATAATCTTTTTCCATTGTCTTATTATAATTTGTTTATGACATAGCCTTTTATGTCTAGATTATATATCCATTTGGAGCTTTTTGCCATATTAAGATGAGAGATGCTTTCAGCTTAATTTCTTCCAGATTGCTTTCCAAAATTTTCTTGACAGACTTTGTTGAGTAATAAACCCTTATCCTAATGATTTGTGTCCTTGGATTTAGTGAACACTGTGCTCCCATGTTTCCATTGCTTATGAATCTTACATACCCAATTTATTCTACTTATCAAATTTTCCATTTAAAATTTTTATTTAATTTATTCTGAACTTTAAAAAATGAAAATAATTCTTTTCTGAACTTTAAACACCCAATATAATTAGTATCTCTGTATATAAAATAGAATGTAAAACTGAGTGTCTTTTATATATAACTTGCTATTCCTTTTAAGTATATAATAAATCCAACATATAACTTTCAGAGTTGCCCTGCTTGCCTATGATTTTTTTCCCCATCCTTCTATTCTCTTCTAAGCATTGCAAAAACATGCTTTAATGACTCTATTTTCTTTTTTTTTTTTTCATTTTTCTTTGGCAACCCTATAGCCTTTCTATTTCTTTTAATTAGTATCAGATTGTTTTGATGACTACTGTTTGATTGTATAGTTTAAGATCTGTAACTTAAAAGTTACCATGGAGATTCTTGATCTTTTGTTCTTCTAGATGGATTTTTATATAAAGTAATTCTTTTGTAAAGTTGTTTATATACTATCATCATCATTTTTATTATCTTGGCATGGCCCACACATAAGTAATTAATTTTTATCCAAATTATTTAATAATACTTTATTTCTTTAAAAGTTTTTTTGTAGTTATATTCATAAGCAAAAGTATTATTTTATAGATTTATTTTATATCCTGCTACTTCACCAAAGTTAATTATTTCAATTAATTTTTAGTTGAATCTGAATTCTATAGATAAACCATCCTTCATCTGCATAAAGTAAAAACATTTGTTTGTATTTTTCCTTTACTTATTTCTTCATTTTCTTATTCTTTTCTTATTGCTATGGCTAATCTTTCTGGGCCTATAGCAAATAATAACAGTGATAATGGATAACTTTGCTTTATCTCCAATAATATTGGAAAGACCTCTAGTGTTTCTTTATTCTATAACTGTTATTTTAACCCCTTCTCAATTATTGTTATCAGAACTCGGGAACAGAGAATATATTTTTACATGTTAACCTAAACTTATAACATGATTTTTCTTTCTCTACCTAATACAGAAGCAAGTTGTTTCCTGAGTCTGCTATTAGGAATATCATGTACCAGATACTACAGGGTCTTGCATTCATCCACAAACATGGTAAGTCATTTGAGGCAATTATTCTTTTAAATTACAGTAAAGTGAATTATGTGACAATATATGTGGAAAGCATTGGTATAGGAAGGCTGAAGCATTGTTGATGGACTTTTGAGTTTGTCACCTTCCTGATTCCTGGATTTCTCAGCTCAATATTTGTCATGCCCCTATTTGCTAATTTATCTTATATCTGTGACCTCTAGCATCATTGTTGTTTTTCTACATCCAAGAGTTATTACCAGTTGAAAGCTACATGGCTTATTATTGGGGAAGCCATAGAATTCATGGTTCTTTAGGCTCATGTGTATTATTTAGAGCACCAAGTCCTCTGATTTTGTACATTAGAAATATAATTCTTTTCATCTTTCATTTTAAAGTCAAAATTGTTATTGTAGTTTTTTATAAAATCTCAAAAATTAAAAAGAACTTTGTGACTAACTCATCCAACACACGATAAAAGAAGAATCCCTTTTATAACAAATTTAACAAATGGTCATCTAGAATTTGCTTGAAGAGCTCAAATGAAAGGGAAATTCTTCTAGAGGTAAATCATTTCCCTTCTGGACTGCTTTGCTTATTGGGAAGTTTTTCAAGCTTGCCTCTTTGAATACTAACAGTGCATCATATCAGCCATCAGGCATTTATTAAATGCCTGTAATGTTCCAGGTGATAATGATACAAAGTCAAAATTGAAGCTGTCTCTGTTCTCAAGATATTTTTTATTCTCTCTAAGAAATCAACACATACACATACAAAAATAGACAAATGCAAGATAATTTCACGGGAGGTGGCAACAGTGGTTCAGGTAATCCAGAAAAACTTCAGGTAGAAAGTGGTACTTGACCTGAACTTTGAAGAAAACTAGAGATTCTAAGCAATGGAGGTGAGGAAGAAATGCAATCCATATCCTATAATTCATATCCTATAATTAATAGGATATATAATGTTAGTCCCTCATTATTCAGCCGATGGTCATCCACCTTGTTCTCTGTATCCTTTGCAGGCTTCAGGCACATGGAAGGTGTCCTGTATGAAATAAACAGGAAGCTCTCCATCTAGGTCTTGATATATGGATGTCTTAGTTAGCCTTGTCTGCAAAAAATGGATAAAACATATTCTGGTGTGTAAATGCTGTGCTTGGAAACAGAACAGCTTAAATTCAAATCCTGCCTCTGAAACTAGATAGCTTTCTAATCTTGGGCAAGTCATTTAGTCTTACTACAGTTTTTGGCAACTCCCATCAATTTATTTGCTAAGAAACAAGATTGTTCACAATCTGCTCTATGGAGGGAGTTCCCCACAATGATAGTTCCCTATTCTGATAAAATCACAGATGGTTCATGTCTTTGTGTATTAGTAAAGATCATAAGAAAAAGCAATCTGCCAGTTTTTTTTTTAATATTGTTATTACATGAGAATTGCCAGGATGTTTTTTTCTCAACTTTATTTTTTCTTTTTTGATTTTGTGTTGTAATTATTTCCTCATTTTAAGAGTAATATTGTCCATCTTCAATGAGTCTTCTCTAGAAATTAAGAAAAATAGTTAAGCAAAACAATTTCAACCTCTGACAATATTCCCTATCTACAGTCCTCCATCTCCCCTATCAAAAAGAAAGTGTGGTATTTCTTCATTTCTTCTCTGGAGAAAAAATTGGTTAATGTAGTTAAACATTGTTTTACTTAATTTTATCATTATTTTCATTTACATCATGAAGCTTTTTTCCCTTGGTCCTGTTAACTTCAATCTGAGTTGATACTGATAATAATAATAAATAATAGCCAGTGTTTATATAGATCCTACTATGTGCCAGGTATTGAACTAAATGATTTATCAATATTAACTCATTTTATCTCCTCAGTAACCCTGATAGGTATGCATTTTAATTATCCCCATTTTACTGTTGAGGAAACTGAGGCAAAAGAGGTTAAGCAACACTGCATAGCCTGTACGTGTCTTGAGGTTGGATTTAAACTTGTCTTCCTCACTCCACACCTGGAGCTCATCACAGAAGCCTATGTCTTCCCATATTTCTCTGAATTCATCTTACCATGGAGTACAATGGAGCATCACAGTGTTGAATTGTATGTTATTCTATATTGGATTATTCCCCTTGCTTTCTAGGGGAAGGGGGTGAGGGGAAAGGAAAGGAGAAAAGTTTGAAACACAAGCTTTTGAAAGGATGAATGTTGAAAGCTATATTTGCATGTATTTTTTGGGGGGAAAGCTATTATTAAAAAACAACAAAAAAAGAATTAAATGTTATTTTAAAAACAAAGAGAAGGAAAGGAAGTCAATTTAAATAATATGGAACTTTTGCAATCATTCTAATTAATGAGTATGTATCGCTTGGATTGAGTACGAGATGGAAACAAGACTTTGCTATTCCTGCATTAATCTTCATTGCTACTTCATTTAAGTGACTGCATGTCTCTACCCCAAATGTTATTTTATAATCTCTTCCTCATCACACCTATAGAGAATCTATTCATTCTGCTTAAAGTGATAGTGCAAATGAAAGGGACAGCCTTTTCTGACTTTTCTAACATTCCTGATCTACTACAAAACCCCTGCTGTGTTTTCTTTGCATTTTCTGGGCCTTCTCTTGCTTTGTGGTACAGCAGGGAGAAGTAGGTATGTAATTGTGGAACCAAATACGTGCTAGGAAACAAAGTTAGTAAAGATGTCTATTGATTGGGGAACAGCTCAACCAATTGTGATATATGAATTTAGTAGAATATTCCTGTGCTGTAAGAAATAATGAAAATGATGGATTCAAGAGAAACCTATGGAGTCTTAAATGACTTGATGCTGAATGGAGAAGGCAGAATCAGGGCAATAACAAAAAAACCACATTGTTTTATTTAATTTTATTGTTATTTTCATTTATATTATTGTATCATTGTGAAGCTTTTCCCCCTTAGTCTTACTAATTTAAATCTGAGTCAGTTGATACAATTAATTTATTGTTTATATAGTTTAGATAGATCCTACTGTGTTTCAGGCACTGTAATAAATGCTTTATCAATATTAATTCAGTTGATCTTCCCAGTAATCCTGGTAGGTAAATTTTAAAAATAACAGCAACAATGAAACTGAATGCTAAAAATTGTAATGACCAAATGTGGCCCTAAAGAAAAGATATGGGAAGATACCCTTCTTTACTTTTATTTGCAGAGATTATGGACCATGAGTGTGGAACAGTGTTCATGAAATTAGGCTTTTTTGATATGTTAATTATATTTTCTGGGATTTTTTTCTTCCTATTTTTTTTCCCTTTATTATAAAGAATGCTCTCTGGGAGGGAATGAGAAGAAGGATATAGTAGGAAATATAGATGATGTAAAAATAAAAGATATCAGTAGCCATTTTCAAAAAAAGACGTCTCTCTCTCTCTACAGACACACACACACACACACACACACACACACACACACACACATATAAGCAGATGGACCTAATATGGTTACTACGGAAACTATTGGATGCAAATTGTATTTATCATGACACTCAGATAAAATATTTAACATGAAACAGGCAGAAACCAAGGCTTCTACTCACAGATTTCTAGCAACTCTTAGGGCTATAATCTAATCATCTCATTTAATAAATGAGGAAATTGAGGCCCCAGCAGATAAAATGATTCGCCTATAGGTAACAAGTAGCAGACTCCAAGTACACTGCCATTTGTACTGTTCCACTCTGTTGTAAATAGAAGAAAACAAAAACTGGCGGGCACAGGAAAATGAATTGTTATGGAGAAAAATACTCATGAGGGCTAAACTACATTCAGTTTTTGTTTTGGGGGTTTTTTTTGGCTGTTCCCCAATCCATGCACAACAATTTTGTTTCCCAAAATATTTTTCCCTTTCTTCTTGCTGCTGTTCTAAAGCATAAGTGGCAAATACTAATGGACTCAGGTAAGAATGAGATACCCCTAATTGGAGTACTCTTTGGGTTTAAGATTTAAGCACTTATAGTGTTCTAGAATCAACAGAAACTTGCTTGAACCAAGGCAGACATGATCTTGGAGGAACTTTGTGCAATACATGTAGGGATTAGGTACAATCCCTAGGGACACTAAGTTATGGGAGGTCTGAACTCTCACTAAGGACTTGGATTTGAGGAGAGTACCTATGAATTCTAATGAAGGTACTAATAAAATAGTGATAACAGCTGTCATTTATATAGCACTTTAAACTTCACATTTGTAGGCACTGCAAATTAGAGTATCTGATCCTTATAGGGAAGAACCATTTATGATATTTTTCATTCATTTTTAGTAGTGTTTAACTCTTTATGATTCATTAGGGGTTTTCTCATCAAAAGATACTGGACTGGTTTGTCACTTCCTTCTCCAGTTCATTTCATAGATGAGGAAACTAAGGCAAATAGGGTTAAATGACTTACCTGGAGTTACATAGTTTGATAGTGACTAAGGCAGATTTGAACCCCATTAACACTGTATTTGGATGATTGATTTGCAACCAGTTCATGCTTTTAGACTATTTGCTTGGACTTGGCATTTTGAAAAGGAGAAAAGAGACAAGGGGACCCAAAGAACTAGATCTGAGAAATTAAACAGATAAGAGCCAGTTGGACTCGCCTGCAAAGTCTATCAGCAATCATATGTTTTGAAGCACAAATGGCAGATGAAAAGTTACATTTGATTCCTGGACTTGGGAGGATCTAGGGGCCAAGGAACAGTCAGAGATGGAGCCTATATATGGAGGAACAAACCCACTTCTTGCTCTTCACTTATACTTTCAGTTCCATGGATACTGCAGGTCTGGGCAAAGTGCCTCAACCCTCTAGAGACCCTGTGTTTTCCCACTTGTAAGGGAATTTTTTTGTTTATTTGTTTTGCTTTTTTTTTTTTAATAGTATTTTTTCCCAGTTGCATGTAAAGATAGTTTTTAACATTATTTTTTTGGTAAGTTTATGAATTACATATTTTCCTTTTTCCCTTCCTCTCCTTCCCCCTCCCCAAGATTACAATCTGATATAGATTATACATGTGTAATCATGTGAAACATATTTCCACATTAGTCATGTTGTGAAAGAAAAAATAGAACAAAAGGGAAAAATAACTGTGAAAAACAAAAACAAAAGTGAAAATTGTGTGCTTTGATCTGCATTCAGATTTTCATTTTTCATCATGAGTCTTTTGGAATTGCCTTGGATAATTGTATTATCGTGAAAAGTTAAGTCACTCGTAATTGATCATCACACAATGTTGATATTATTATGTACAATGTTCAAGGAGGTGCTATATATTTAGAAAACTCTCCCTGGGAGGTAGAGGCCTATTAGAGAAGGAAGGAAAATTGTCTTGACTGTTTTAGAGCATAGGTGTAAATATTTTATATTTTTAACTTTTAGTTAGCTAAATAAATCTTCTCTTGTATTGTAAATGTTACTAATTTGACAGCTTTCATGAAATATCAGGATCTTTTTGTAGCAAAGATCTTTATATTCCAAGGAAAAAATGGCAGGAGCAAAGAAAGCCAAATACTATTTTTCCCGAGGGAAATCAACTGTAGTGGTATGTTCCAAGGAGATACAAGTGCCTAAGATGGAACCTAGTTCTGATTTGTGTAAACATGAGTTTTTTCTGGCCACAGGTTACTTGCAAAAAACTGTTCCTGATCTAGCATCTCTATGAAAGATGGGGAATGGGTACATTTGGAGCTTTTTGATTTGTTTTAAGATTTTAGAATAACAAACCAGTTCCAATTGTTCAGGAATGAAGAGAGCCATCTACATGCAGAGAGAAGACTATGGGAAGTGAGTGTGGACCACAACATAGCATTTTCACTGTTTCTGTTACTGTTTGCTTGCATTTTTATTTTCTTTCTCAGGGCTTTTTTTCTTTCTAGATCTGGTTTTTCTTGTGCAGCAAAATAACTGTATAAATATGTATCCATATATTGGATTTAACATATATTTTAATATATTTAACCTGTATTGAACTACCTGCCATCGGGGAGGAAGAAGGAGGGCAAAATTTGGAACAGGTTTTGCAAGGGTCATTATTGAAAAAATTACCTTTGCATATGTTTTGTAAATAAAAAGCAATAAAAAAGACTAAAAAAAAGAGTTTAGAATAAGAAGATTAGGAATGGGAAGACATGAACAAGGTATAGAAGCTCTTTAAGAGGAATTTAAGAGGAAAGCCAGCTGATAGAGAGGAAAGGGCATTGGATTTGGATTCAGAAAGCATGGGCAAAAATTCTCAGCTCTACCACTGAATTCCCGTGTGACCTCATCATATAATCTTTCTAGACCGCAGTTTTCTCATTTTTAAAATGAAAGATTTGGATTAAATGTCTTCCGACATCCTATCCAGCTCCAAATCTTCAGACCAGAAACATCAACCAGTAAAAATGTCTTCATGGAGTTATTCAAAGTAATAGATGCTTAGTGGGAATGTCTACATTATTTGAATTTATTATTCATTTATAAATTTTACTAATAACTTTGTTTTTTGCAAAAGTCATTTCTAAATATTTCCCCCCCACTGATCATTGAAACTTTCTTTATAACAAAGCAAAACCTACTGACAAAAATGACATTAACATCAAATAACAGTATACAAAAAATTTCACATCTGTAGAAAGGCAATGACATAATAATAATAAAAATGACAATGATAATGATAATGATAGCTAGTATGTATATTTATATAGAACTTACTACATACCAGGTATTGTCTAGGTGATTTCCAAATATTATCACATTTGATCTTCACAACAATCCTGTGAAATAAGTACTGTTATTATTATTCCCGTTTTACAGATGAGGAAACTGAGGCAAAGCATGCTTTAAGTTTGCCCAGGGTCACATAGCCAGTAAGTATCTGAAGAGGCTAAGGTATACAAAAGTGAAATGATTTGCCCGGCTAGCAAGTGTCAGAAGTGGGATTTGAACTTTGTTCCTGTGACTCCATAGCTAGTCTTCTATTTACTCTACCATATCATCAAAGGTCATAGCAGTTAGTAAGTAAGAGAACTTAGATTTGAACTCAGGTCTGACTCTAAATTCAAATCTCTTTTCACCACTTCCTCAGATATATACAACTTGATAATAATTCTTATCCTTTATTGTCATGTTAAAACTTGGTGGAAAAATCAAGAGCAGAACGGCTTACAGAGTGATGCTCTCCTGGGTCCCATGCTTTCTCGTTACCTCTTCCTCAGTGTGAGAAAGTACACCCTGCCCCGGGTGAATAAGACTCCTTTGAGAGAGCAGAACTGTTCTACAGTCAGTTGCCATAGCTGTAAGTTCATGTCACTAATGTGTTTTTTTCCCCACTGGAGTGAAAACACAGCCTTACTTTAAGGCCACGGAAAAATGTCAGAGCATGTGTTTGTTGCTAGCATTAAATATGTAAATTGTCCCACATGACCACAACCTGCTGACTCATATTGAACCCTGAAGGTACTCATGAATTTTAGGGGACACTGGTTTTTATACTCTATTGGGAGTAAGCTCCCATGCAGCCCTAACTTGTTGGATGACCTTGAGGAAGACATGTTGAGAAGCAGTGGAATCACATGATTTGGATTTAGATCCTGGCTCTGCCACTGAACTTTTTGGACTTCAGCTTCTTCCATTTATAAAATGAGTGGATTGAATTATTATTTATCAATTGTTTTTCCAACTCTCTGGCTCTCCATGACCCCATTTGGGCTTTCCTTGGCAAAGACACTGGAATGGTTTGTCATTTTCTTCCCCAGTTCATTTTTCAAATGAGGAACTGAGGCAGAGTTAAGTGACTTGCTCAGTCACACAGCTTGTAAGGAAAATGAATCTTCCTGATTAAGTAACTTTTAAGACTTCCAATCTCTCTTCTTTCCCTAAATTTTCTCTGTGCTTTAGTTCCTTTCCATTTATGTTGGGAATAATATCTGCACCCTTCTTTCTTCTCAATGATGTTGTGGGTGTGAATTGAATAATATAATTATGGAAATGCATCTTCCTGATAAGAGGCAAAGCATATGGAAAAGAGCTGTTGTTATTTCTATTTACAGAAAATACTGTAAATACAGAAAATTTACTGTAAATAGAAATAACAACATCTCTTTTCCATAAGGTTTGCAATGGATACCTTTTGCTACCAGCACCTTCCATCTGATGTGGCATTGTGAAGGAGGGGTGGGAGCACCTGCTCTTTCAGTTGGCATTTTGCTTGCCTGGTCATAAATAGAATAAATACATGTATTAACTTCCTGCCAGGATAATAGGGCATATTCTTCTATTTTTTCAGCATCCTGAAATATAAAACTATTGTCAGTCAACATTTCTTAAATAATGGGAGCTTTTCAGAGCAGGAACAATTTTCACTTTGTTATTCAGTAGTAGCTGATAGCAAGTGATGAGGGTGACTTTTCCTGAATTTGATGCTCCTAAGATGCAAGCATATGTATAATAATGAGAGATAGCATTGTGTAAGGGTATATGGGGTATTCCAGAAGGACTAGCGCCTTTGGTGTGAGCCCTTTTCACGGCTTCCCATCTGCTTTTGCTATCTACCTAGCACTCAACTCTCATTTGTGTCTTCAAGAAGCTGTAGTGTGAAATGACAACAAGACTCTATAGACAAATCACTTAACTTCCTGGTTATTATTTTTTTTCAGTTGTTCGATTCTTCATGACCCCATTTGGAGTTTTCTTGGCAAAGATACTGGAGTAGTTTGCCATTTCCTTCTCCAACTCATTTTAAAAATGAGGAAACTGAGGAAAACAGGGTGAAGTGACTTGCTCAATATCTCATATATAATAACTGTCTGAGGACAAATTTGAACTCAGGAAGATGAATTTTCCTGACTCTCTTTATCCATTGTGCCCTTAACTTCCTAGAACCCTAAACAATTTTATTCATTGTGATATTTACCTGCCTTATTTTATGGATTTATAATTGAAGAGGAGTTAAATAATTTGCTCAAAAATCATAAAATATAGTGGCAGTCATAGTGATTATAAATGGGATCACGTTGCCATATCCTTTCTCATAGCAACTCTTGCACGAGGGCTTGCCCAATCCTTTTTGGGGCAGTTCATCCACTTTTGGTGTTTACCTGTTACTCATCTCCTACTTGTGTCTCCAAGAATCAATAGCATACATAGTGGCCACACCTTGGTAAAACCATTTCAGCAGATGGCCTAAACCAGGTTGGGGGTAACTGAGAGACCTCAGACCATGCAGTGACTGCTCAAACCATACTTGTGAAGACTTCCTCCGGTGGAATGGGCAGATGAGAACAATTTGTTCTAATGGTCATAAAGGCAGCTGAAGTTCAAACTTACAGCATGGTCAGACATTGAAGATGTCAAGGCCATCTACTATATCCTTGGTCATTGCCAGTAGACTTGACTTTTGTCTTGCCACTGGACTTGGATTACTTAGGAAGAAAGAATGAGGCTGAAAACTTTGTACAACTCTTTCTTATTTAAGTTCAATCAATCAAAACTTGCCTCAGACGTTTACTATCTAGTCAAATTATTTAATATTTCCATGCTTTGCTTTTCTTGTCTTTCTGATGAATTTAATGGTCCACCTCTAATCCTTTAGAGCTCCAGATCTGTGATCTGGATCCACAATGCAAGTCATCATTAATAAAGGAAACCAAAGAGTTCATTGTCCCATCTATGTTGGGATGGCCATTAAGGCCATTAATGGCCACTTAAGGCCATTAACACATGAACAATTTGGCAATTCTATCTTACAGGGAATGAGACTGAGGGAGAGATCTTGGATCCAGTTGCTCCTCTTGAAAATTTATAAGCATGGGGGAGTGGTGGACAAAAACACTCACAAACTGTTGTATAATAGAAAGAATATTGGACAGAAGCCCAGATTTCTAGTGTTTGTCTCTTTCTACTTGCTGTGTGATTTCAGGTTAATCACTTGGTGTCTCTGAAATCTTGACTTCTTCATTTATAAAGTAGATATATATAATCCTCAGCTCAACCTGCACCATTAGTTTATTGGAAAAAGCAAGGTAGTGTATACAAAAAAACATTCAAATGTAAAGTATTTATCTTTAGTAGTAGCAGTAAGTCATCATCATTCATGTCACGTGGATTGTTGCTATTAGAGGGAGTTGTTTACTTTAAAGAAAATTATTTTCTTTAAAGGGAGATGGGGTCCACAGAAGGTAAATGATACAAAAATAGTGACAAAGCAGACCAGAAATCAGGGCTTCTGAGTCCTCTGCATTTCCCTTTGTCTATACATGATAGTGCCTTTCTAAAATTATCATTACTATTTTTACCATAATTATGCTAATTAAATAATATTTATAATTTCATTAGTAAAGTTATCTTTTCCTCATCATAAGGGTTAGGGGTGCAATGCCCCTGAAATTTGGAAAATCCATGCAAAATTTTTTGGCCCTCTCTTCATACCAGGGAAGAAGCCTGAATTTTTTTTCTTTTATGGGGTGTACCTTATTGTAAAATTTGGGTTAAGTATTTGGTCATAGGTTCTTTGTCTTCTGCTGGTCTTCATGTGTCATCTGCAGCTTCTGCAAAAGTCCTTTCAAATCCCCATTTAATTTCTTATACTGACCCACAACATATTGAAACCTTAATGGGGAAAGTTGCCAATGTGGAAGGGGTGTCTGAATAAGGAATTCCTAGTGAGATCAGCTTCTCCTTTGCAACTTACAGTCTTAAAGAGCTAGTTGTTTGAGGCATGGAGAGGTTGAATTTCTTTTCCATGGTCATTAGCTCAACTTGAACCTACTTCTTCCTGATGTTGAAGCTGGATTTCTAGCCATTTTACCACAAGGACTCATTATCATTATCATTAATTACTGGCCTTTAGGAATTGATATAACATTGAGACCAAATATATAATCAACATATGTCTATTTCAACCATAAGTCTATTACATATACGTTACTTTTATGTAATTTTTACTTTTTCCCCCTACCCTAATGTGTGATTGAATTGAATTCTGAGGAGAAGAAAAAATGTTTATGCAGAAATTTGTGAGAATCCAGAGTCCTAATTCTAGCCAACAAAGGATCTCATTTTGGAGTGGGGTTGGAAGATGGTCTTGAAAGAAGATGAGGAGAGGTCTTGACAAAATGGGAGATGAGTAGTGTCTCACAGTAGATAATCGAAGAGGGTGATATATAGTGAGATCCTATCGCAGGAGTGCTGGTTAATTTAATGTGAGTTACCTAGCTGGAACTAGATTAGCATCAATAGTGAGAAGAATAACTTTGATATGAGATACTATTAAGAGTCAGTAGAAGGTTGAAGGTAAGAAAAATGACATGACAATTTTGACCCAACCAAAAAGAAAAAGATAACAATAATCAAAGCCTTAGCCCAAAATTTAGCTAAGAGAATTAAAAGGTATTTTTTTTCACTTGACAGCATTATGTAGATAACTCAGTTCACCTTAAATAATTCACTTTTATTTACTTTTTCCTAAATAATTATGCCCTATTTTACATATCTCTCTTGTGGTTTATAATGTTTTTAGATATGTTATTTTATTTAATCATTCCCTACCATTTTCCCTACAAATAAAAACCAACTCTGTGATGTTGAGTGATTTGAAATTAGACAATTAGTAAGTGGCACACTTGGCCTAGAACCTACCCAGGTCTAGTTGCTGAGTCTAGAACTTCTGAATCTAAGTTCAATGCATTTTTCACTGTCATACTACCTGTTAAATAAGGTTATCTATAATTTCCTTTTCAAAATATCAGTCATTAAACATTTATTCATCTCCTACTATGTACTAGGCAATGTGGTAAGACAGTGGTACTTAAAGGTTCAACAAGAAAACATCTTTGAGTTTCTAGACCTCCTCTCCAAGGTTACCTTCTGTATGTTTTGCTAGTGGTTTGTATATGATTAAATATGTGTATGTTGTCTCTCCCATTAGGTGTAAGCTAAACAGAGACTATTTTGGTTTATCTTTGTAAAAAAAAAAAAAGTATCTGACACACAATAGGTGCTTAATAAATAATTGCTTTTTCTTTCTTTTTTTAGTTTTTTCTTTTCATTTAGAACTTAAATACAAAATAGGAAGAAAAAAAACAGAAAAAGAAAAGGCATTGTCATATGCACAGAGAACTTACAAGAGAATTCCAAATATGAAACAATAAATTTTCAAGAAATTGTATCTAATAAATACTATACATTGTATTCAGAAATGCCCATCTTTTCTTTGCCTTCTTGTAAGTTTTTTTTTTGTTCTCTGCTGTGCCCTTTTTACTTTATTATTTTTCCCCCTTTCCCCTTCCCTCCCTCCTCCAAGAAGGCTACAGTTAAACATAGATATATTTTTAATAAATGATTATTGATTGAATGCTTGTCTAAAAAGAATTAGAAATTATATAACCACATAATGATAATAATTCACATTTATATAGGACTTTAAAGGTTTGCAGAGTATTTTATGTGTTATTTTATTTGACCCTCACAATTGTCCTTCTAAATGGATACTATTATTATTTTCCCATTTTATAGATGAACCTTAAAGCTGTTAAGTGGCTTGCCCTGGGTTAGACTTTTAATAAGTAGCTGAGCTGCAGTTGTAAACTATGATTTTCCTGTTGCTTAGTCCATCAATCATTCCACTTGTTTATCCTGTTTTTCAGTATGGTTCAGAATAGAGGAGTAAAGATCTAAGGGAGTCCTTCAGCAGTATAAACAAATCAAGAATTGTTCTCTAACCTCATAATTTTACACATTCTTTAGCTAATTCCAAAAGAGAAGTGGACAATCAGGCCTTCAAGGACATCACATGAAACAGGGTTATTCTGTAGGACAAAGGATCTAGGAACAATTATACTAATTGTTAGAACATATGTTTTTCATATCCTTGGTAGGCGTTTATAACTTTCATTTAGTTGTGTTGGTAATGAACCAGCCACTTTTTCATACTGAAACTAACTCATCCGTATCAGAGTTATTTTTCTTGGCAGTGTATATAAAAGGCCATTCATAAATATTACCCAACTTAATACTGTCTGAATTTGGTCAGTGTAGTAGGCAAAGGCTTACCGCTTCAGAATGGCAAAAAATGAAATCACCAAGTGAAAGTTATATATATATATAAAATGTGTGTGCACATGTATACATATACAAAGTAGCATAAATGTAACATTATGCAGAAGTTACACAGACATGAAATCCTAATACAGATTGCTCATGGATTATGTTTTATTCTTTTTGTAGGTTTCTTCCATAGAGACTTAAAACCTGAAAACCTCCTTTGCATGGGACCAGAACTTGTGAAAATAGCGGACTTTGGATTAGCCAGAGAAATTCGATCGAGGCCACCTTATACTGACTATGTGTCTACAAGATGGTGAATACTATTTGTTCTCTCTCAAATACATAAAATAATATTTATTTAAAGGAAGAACCATCATTGTAAGGATGCCATTAAAGTTTTTATGCTATAGTAACATTACCATTTTATTAAGAGAAATACTTTGGATAGATATTATTACATTATATAGAATACATAGTTCATATTGTACATTTTCTGCGAAGGGCATTTTTTCCTGGTTTATTCATATATATAAAGAATATTTCATTGATAAAGCATTTTTGCCTGAAGGCACTTGAGTTGCAGAGATATTTGTGTAGAATGAGTATGCTTTGTAGACTTATCTGAAATAAATACAAAGAAATTTTGAAGAATTACTCATAACTCAAAGGTATCATTGTAAACCATAACCCATGACTTCTCCAAGACCCTGGGCTCACATCTAAGTTTTATGAGCCATGAAGATCAGTTTCTCTTTTTGGAAGAGTAATTCCTTTGGAATTATTCATAACCTATAGAAGGACTCAACATAGTAAATACATGTTGTGTATAGAACTGCCTTTTTCACACCATGGAAATTCAGAAGATGCAAAGGGCTCATAGTATCTCATAAACAGATATAGAGACATATATAGCATTGAAGCAAAAGAAACTGAATGTGGAATTTTTATTGAAGCAACTCTTTCTAGACATTCTAGGAAGTCCCATTTTCCCACAGTGCCCTACGTTGCTCCCCAGAGACTCATAGTATCATTCTATGTTTTATAGAGAACCTCATAAGAAAAACTTCTTGCCATAATGTTGACTCTAATATGCTGATGCTGATACTTATGAACTATATCTCATATGATATAATACATGTAGCCCAGTGCATTAAAATACTGTATTTTTTCACAAATTCATCTCTACTCATAAACTGTGACAGGTCTATATTTCATATTTAGCTAAACAAAAAAAAATGAAATTTATAAATTCTTTCACTGGCATTAATTACATTATTTAATTTAAATTTAAATTAAGGAAAGTAATAATTAGCAATTCACTTTTGTTACCCTAGGTATCGGGCTCCAGAAGTTCTCCTGAGATCTACCAACTACAGTTCTCCTATTGATGTCTGGGCTGTGGGATGCATCATGGCAGAAGTTTACACACTACGGCCCCTCTTCCCAGGTGCCAGTGAAATTGATACAATATTCAAAATTTGCCAAGTACTGGGAACACCAAAAAAGGTAATAAGGTGGGATCTAGGTCCACAGGCCGAAGATTTTGACTTCCTTGGGTCTCACCTACTTAACTTTCTGCATCATTAGCAATGTTGCCCTTCCCATTCTTTTTTTTTCCTCCTCCCTTTACTTCTGTAATCTCTAACCTGTTCCTCCTTCCATTTCTCTGACCATTTTCCTGCCTTTTTTTTTTTACTTACTTGTCTTCCTCTGTTGCCCTTTACTTATGGGTTTCCCCTGAGCTTCAGACTTCAGCCAACAAATAGCTTATTCCTTCTTAGAGCTGTCATTTTAGCTTTCCCCTTTCAGCAAGTGACTCCCATGCTATTTGACTGGTTTCTCTTCCACAGCACCATTTATTGAATATTTCACATTAATATCCTGTCATCACTTCTGGCTCAGGAAATTTAGACTAAGCTTCATCTTAGTAGCAAAACCTGGTCCTCTTCCCAATTTCTTTTCATCCAACATAGAAATTGTACCATTTTCTCCCCTTTATTCAAGCTCCTACTTTAGAAGTCAAACATAACTTCTCCCTTTTGTTTAACCTCCATATTTAATAAGTCATCAGGTCTTAGGAGACCCAACTTTTATAATGTTTCCTGAAAGCATCATTTCTTTTCTATAACCATTTCCATCCTAGTTCATCTAGGTTTTCATCATTTTGCCATAATTATCACAATAATTTCCTAATTTATCTTTCTGAATTTAGGTAGTCAGATAGCACAATGGATAGAATACTAGACCTAAAATCAGGAAGATTTGAGTTCAGATCTGGCCTCAGACACTTCTTAGCTATGTGATCCAAATATGCAAATGTGATCCAAAAATGAAAATCATTTTTAACCTGCTTGCCTCAGTTTCCTTTACTGTAAAATAAGTATCATATAATAATAGCACTTAGTTCCTAGGGTTGTGATGAGACTCAAATAAAATAATAAGAGTAAAGCATTTAGCACAGCATTTGGCATATAGTAGGTATATAATAAATGCTTGTTTTGTTTTCCATACTTTTTCCATTTAATCTCTTTTCCCTCTAGTCCATTCTGCATAATACCTACCTTTTTTCTGTCTATCTGAATCCTATGACTCTTTTAAGATACAATTAAAATCTCATACTTTTCATGAAGCCTTCCTTCAATAACCTAACTTATTTTTATTTCTCTTTCTTCCTACCTCTCATAGTCCTTATTTTTGTAAAAACATTTTTGATCCTTCGGGTCATTGTTTTATAATAACTCTAATAATTTTATTTCAGATTGATATTTAATTTTTGTGCTGTTATTTTTTTTGTGTGTGCATGTGTGTGCACTTCACCTTCCAACTATAGTATAAAGTCATTAACTAGAAAATTCTGTGTTTTTCTTCTTGGTATCACCCCATTCCCACAAGTACCTAACTCAGTTCTCTGCCCAAAGTAGTATTTGCTTTATAAATGAATGAGAGCAAATGAACAATTACTATATATTCTCAAGTTCCATAATTTTCATATTGTTGCCTATACCTGACATTGCCAAAGAATAAGATATGCCTACCAATGGACTAAAAAGATTCAGAAAGTCTCTGCCCTGGGGGAGTTTGGGACCCAGGAAACTTACCTGCATCTGGCCAAGGGAAAAACTCTCTGGATTCTCCTCATGTAGAAGCTACAGTCAATCATATAAAATAATTCTATTTTATTCTAGATAGATTCTAAATAAATTCTAAATTTCTAGCTTGTTCTGGTGGTGATCTATTCATTCCATGACACTTCTGGTCTTCTGTCTTCTGCTCCTTGGTTGGTTAACACAAATTGGGAGGAAGGAGAAGGGCCTCAGTCCATAAATATGTTTCCCATTCCCAACACTTAGCCCCCAGAATTGGTGATAGAGGTCATTTTGTTTTAAATCAGGGTGTCCAGCAGAATGTCCAGCATTCATTTTGGGCTACTGAACCAACTTTAAAACAAAGCAAACAAACAACCTGTCTGTTTACAGCTAGTGGAGATAGCAGTGAGGTGTCAGTAGATATAAAATAGCAGCTTGCTAACAGGAGCTCTCAGAAAATACAGAAGAAGAGGAAGTAGGAAAGGCAATTGTGAACTAGAGAGCAATGGAGTATTTGTAGAATATCTTTGTTGCTTCTGTATATTCTCATTCTGATCATTTAGTCATTTTTGTAATGAATAATACTGTGGAACCGTGGTCCTTTAAATGGTTTTTGTCATGTTGCAAGGCAAATCATATATCCAACATATTTCAATTAGCTATTATTAGCTATATTCAATAAAGTTCTGATATTCTCTAGATCCTCCAATTACCTTGTATTTGTGTGGGGCTAGGTTTGGAGTCAAAGGAGTCAAAGGACTCAAATTCAAATCTCAGCTTTTTCACTTAACTACATGTGTAATCTTGGGCAAATCACTTAATTTCCAGAGTGTATTTAGACAAAAAAATTCTTTTTCTTTTCTTTTTAAATTTTCCATAGTCTTTTATTTTTCCAAATACATGTAAAGACAGTTTTCAACATTCATTTTTGGTAAGACTTTAAGTTCAATTTTTTTCCCTTCCTCCCTTACCTCATCCCTCTCCAAGGTAGCAAGTAATTTTTTATAGGTTAGATATGTACAATTTTTTAAACATATTTCCATATATGTCACAATGTGCAAGAAAAATCAGATCAAAAGGTAAAAAATCATGAGAAAGAAAAAAACAAATAAACCAACAAAAAAAGGTGAAAATACTATCCTTTGATCCATATTCAGTTGCCATAGTTCTCTCTTTGGAGTGGATGGCATTTTCCATCCCAAGTCTACTGGAATTTAAACAAAAGCTTCTTAAACTGTGTGGATCATGACTTCATATGGGGTTATATAACTGAATGTGGGGGTCATGAAATTATGATTTATTATTAGTAAATATTTGATTTGTATACTTATTTTATATATCTATATACCTAGGGTCAAGTAAAACTTTTTCTGGCAAAAAGGGTTTGGGACTGGAAAAAGTTTAAGAAGCCCTGATTTTGAATAGATGGTTCTTAGGGGCTCTTCCACATAATCATCCCTTAACTAGTGATCTGTCTAAATGTTATATTCTCCCATTATAAAATGTAGTATCTTTTGAGCAGGGATTGTTTTCTGAATTTCCAGGCTCCTAACACAATGCCTTGTACCTATTAGGCACTCAATAAATGCTTATTGAACTTAATAGAATAGGTATTTAAATTGAATTGAATTGTATTGCTACAGCTTGTGTAGATTTTAAGATTGGTGCTTGTCCAATTCTATTGGTTATAATCATCCAAGAGACATTTATTAAGCACGTGTTATATGCCAGGGCACTCCACTAGTTGATGGGGATTTTATCAACAAAGTGCAATAGTACCTGCTTTTAGGAAAAGTTTATATTCTTTCCAGTTTGTTCAGTTGTTTCAATTCTGACTCTGTGAACCCATTTTTTTTTTCTTGGCAAAGATACTGAAATGATTTTCCATTTCCTTTTCCAACTCCTTTTACAGATGAAGATTTAGAGAGGCAAATAGGTTTAAGTGACCTGCCCAGGGTCACACAGCTAGTGTCTACAGGACACATTTGAACTCATGAAGTCTTCCTGACTCTTGGTATAGCACACTATGTATTATGGCACTACCTAGTTCCCCATTCTTTCCAGAGAGTATCTTAAAGAGTTTGTACCCTACAACAACTGTGTTCAAACAAAAATAATTAGAGAAATGATTAAAGAACTAGACTTGAAGGTGACTTTGGAGACCACTTAATCCAATCCTTTCACTTTACAGAATTGGAAACTGAGATTCAGGGAAGTTGTGACTTTCCTGAAGTTGCATAGAGAGCAGATGTCAAAAGTGAGACTTGAAGCTGAGCCTACAATTCGAGAATCAGTGTTCTTCTTACTAGACACACTGCCTCCGGTATCAAATGAGATAACATATTTTAAGTACCTAACAAACCTTAAAGTTTTATTAAAATGCTAGCTTTTATTATTAATTTTCAGTAGCTATCTTCTTTGAGAAAGAAAAGAACAGTTAATATTGTCTTTTATAATCTTATCAACCATATTCTTGTCTTGTTCTTAAAGATTATCTTTCAAGGCTAGCTTCTACCTAAAATTGTGGGCATATATAGAATGTATGATGCTTTGGGACATTGCTTTGCAATAAGTAATATTTTTATTTCATATTGATATTTAGTATCTCTCTCTAGCTCTCTCTCTTTGTCTCTCTCTCTCTCTCTCTCTCTCTCTCTCTCTCTCTCTCTCTCTGTCTTTCTCCCCTTGATCATCAACTAAGCAAGGTTTTTTTTTTCTTTTCAGAATGACTGGCCTGAAGGATACCAACTTTCTAATTCCATGAACTTCCGCTGGCCTCAGTGCATCCCTAATAATTTAAAGTCTCTGATTCCAAATGCCAGCAGTGAGGCAATTCAGCTCATGAGAGACATGTTGCAGTGGGATCCCAAAAAGCGACCAACAGCTAGTCAGGTTTTCCTTCATATTTCATTACTCAATATTTTTCTTATAACATATTTCATCATTGATGTGGAAAGTTTTTCTTGGTTTTTTTATGATTTTTTTTTGTCCAGACCTATAATTTCATTAACATCAGCATTTTTGGGAGTAGGGTGGGAAAAGACCCCTTTCCTCTCATATAGAAACTATTTCCATTAATTGAAATTGTGATTGACTTGTAAGTCTTTGAGATTGAGGCACCAAAGAGTTAAGCAGATTGTCTAATGCTTATCCAGCTATTTTATGGCAGAATCGGAACTTGAATCCTGGGGTCCCTAGCTCCAAGGTTGACCCATTATTTATTGTAAAATATTCCATTTAATTCTACAAATATAATTAGAATTGCTTTTATTGGTGCTTTGAATGAAATGTATTGAATCCCATATGTGCTCATAGGTAAAATGTAGTCATTTAAAATACTAAGTTTATAATGATTACAGGGAAGATTTTTTAATACAAAAACAAAATTCTTTTGGTTTTGTGTTAAAAAAATAGAGACATTATACATGTTATCAAATATTAAATAATAATGATGATGATATAAAGAACAATAGTTTTTGGTTTAGAATAACTGGATCCTAATTTGAAGAAGATTCCCTGAGGTTTTTAGGCATTTAAAATTCTAAAGCTAATAGTAACTATTTCATCTATTAAATGTATATTATTGGTTTTATTGGCTTAAACTGATCTAAACAATTGAGCACATACATACATGTGCTCCTTCTTCAAAGAAAGAAATAATCTGTTCATTTTTTTTTAACTAGAAGTATAATTTTATCAGTGTAGCAACTTGTGATGAGGAAACTCCCTCAACCAATGCAAAGCAGCTCCTGTTCTACAATTAGTAATTCATTAAACATTTGTAAATTAAATACCTACTATGTGCTAGACATTGTGCTAAGTATAAAAAGTAGCAAAAGTCAGTCCTTGGTCACAAGGAATTTCCTAAAAAGGAAATAATTTAAAAAGGGAGGGCACTGGAGTTGAGAGGTTAGAAAAGGCTTCCTGTAAGAAGGTAGTACTTTAGTTTGGATTTAAAGGGAACTAGGGAAGCCAGTACGTGGAGATGAGGAGGGGAGAGCATTACATCCATGGGGACAACCAGAGAATCAGGAGATAGGATGTCTTGTTCGTGGAGCAGCAAAGAGACCAGTGTCACTGCATGAAAGTGTACAAAAGTATAAGAAGACTGGAAAGGGGGAGATAATATTTTGGGAATATGTATATACATATGTGTGTGTGTGTGTGTATACATATAATATATAAAGTATATTATAAAGGGCCTTGAATGTCTAACAGAATTTTGTATTTGATTCTACATCTATGTGTATATACATACATATATGTATGTGTGTGTGTGTGTATATATATATATATATACACACACAAATTGGTAATATATATATATATATATATATATATATATTGAAGTATACTATGAAGAGCTTTGAATGTCAAACAGAATTTTGTATTTGATTTTATATGTGTATTATATATATGTATGTATACACATACATACACATAGAAAATTTTATTATAATATACATACATATGTGCGTATATATATGTATATACAAATACACACACACACACACACACACACACACACACACACATATATATGGAAGTATATTATGAAGGGACTGGAATGTCAAACAGAATTTTGTATTTGATCCTGGAAGTGATAGAGAGTCACTGGAGATGACTGGGAGAATGTGGGATTTTAGGAAAATCACTGGGACAGCTGAATGGAGCATAGATCAGAATGGGAGAGACTGAAGAATGTTAGATTCTTTAGCAGTGGTCCATAGGTTAAATGATAAGGGCCTGCCCCAGAATGGTGATCATGTTAGGGAGCAAAGGTAGTGTGTTTTAGAATTGTAGCAAAGGGGAAATCAATAGTATTTGCAACAGATTGGATATGACATGTGAGAGATAGTGAGGATGATATCTCAGTTGTAAGACTGAGGGCCTGGGAGATTGAGTAATAGGTAATAATAGCTGTAAAATGACGAATAATTTGTTAATTAATAATAAAATACCATCAGGTTAGTGTGAGAGAAGAATATAGGATAAGATAAAGTTTTTCTGGATTTTTTTTGTGCCTTGGGTTTTATCTGAGGGCAGCAAATTATAAAGTAGTTGGAGTCTCTACCTCAAAAAAATAACATTTGTATTTGCAACTATTTTTTGTTCTTTTTCTTCCCTTCCCTGTAACAAGTGAAACAAAATATTTTTATAAAAGAGATTCATGAGAAGTTTGATGCAGGCCCTATATAGGGTTTTCCATATAATTATGACATTAATTTTTAATGTTACTGGGCCTGGAATGCCAATGTTCAAAGTAAAATCATTAAAGACAACTTAGGGGAAATTGTGTCTTGATGTTATGTCAGCAGGTGTTCCTTTTTAATAATGAAGTAGTGGGTTTTCAGTTAGTTCCAGATATATTAGCACAGATTCTTGACATGGTAAAGGGTATTCCTCTTTCACAATTCAGCAAGAAAAAGGTCAAGTGAAACAGAAAAAATGAAATCAGCTTCCTTCCTTGCAATAAATAGACTGAAGAAAATAAATGTGTGGTACTTTTTAGAGCAGTTTCCATTTTTAAAACAAATTATAATGTAAAAGTCTAGAACTTAAGAAATCAATCCAAGCTATCTAGATAGCTCCTAAAATCCTTCCCAGCTTTAAATCTATGAATCTTTCAACAAGGAGCTATCTAGAAGAAACCATTTGGAGAAGGACATCCAGAGAAAAATAGCCAGGATGGTAAATAGTGTGAAGATCATGCCATATGAGCATCAATTGAAGAAATTATTGCTGTTTAGCCTGTAGAAGATGATGACTCAGGTGCTATGTGATAGTAGTTTCTTAGTTTTTGAAGGGATGAAAAGAAAAAAGAAAAGACAAAAAAAAGAAAGGAGAAAGAGAGATTAAAGGTGGTTTGGAAGGGAAGAATTTAGGAGCAGTGGGTAGAAGTTGCAAAAACATTTTTGGCTTGGTAGTCAGGAAAACTTTTTTTTTTAAAAAATGAGCTGTCCTAAAAACAATAGGATGCTTTCTGGGGGCAGTAGTCCCTTCCATTTCTAATGTTCTGTAATTCTGATTTTGCATAATAATTTTCCAATAGTTGTCAGTGGCCAAAATGTCACTGACATGAGACAGTTTTTCTATGATGTTTATTTAGCAGGACAGATTTTTAGAAAGCCTCAGTATCATTTCATTGTGTGGTAAGACTGTGTTTCTTTTTCCATTATAAGAAAATATGGAAAGAGACTCAGATGGCTCAAGTGATATATTTATGACACAAAATAAAAGAAGAAAAAAAGAAAATATGGGAAATCATTGATGAAACAAGAAATAGAGTGTAAAACTATAGTCTCAATCTGATCTGCTTTTCAATATTGATTTCAATAATTGTTGATAGTGGATAATATAAAAAATATTTATGACTGGTACATAGAAAAGCCATGATAAGATCTTAAGTCATAGGAGTTTACTATTTGGAGTATTCTAGTTATCTTAGAAAGGGAAAGCTCCATGGGGACAGTATCTGGCAACATTAATATGACTGCACTGAAATAGATGAGGGCCATTGTTAGTTCCCTTAAATCTGTTTTATAATTATGACTCATATAGGGAAGTGTGATAGACCTAGAGTCAGAGAGACACTCACTTGAAACCTGCTTCTGATAATAGCTATGTGACTTTAATCATAATCTCTATGAGCCTCTGTAAAATGGGAGTGAGATAATCATAGTTGTAGTACCAATCTAGGCCCCAAGTGAAATACTAATGTATGTTAAGCACTTTGTAACTTTAAAGGACTTGTAAGTATTAGTCAAGCAACTGGCATGGTTAAGTTCTGTCTCAGACACTTACAAGCTATATATGTTTCTGGGTAAGTCATTTATACCCTACAATTCTCTTAAAACTATGTTATACTCTTTCAAAGAACTTACCATTTTTAGGAGGGATGTGAGGAGTGAGGGAGAAAATTTGGAACTCAAAAATTTTTTAATGAATATTAAAAATTATTTTTACATCTAATTGGGTAAAATATCATTTTTTTTTTAAAAAAAAAGGACTGTAAGTTATAGATGAATTGGCAGTCTTTGTTGTTGGATAGAAATTCCACATCAAGACTTTCCTGCAGTAGTGAAATTTTAGATCTAGACTATGGTTTCTTGACTTTTGTTTTTCATGGATTTCTTTGGCAGCATGGTTGAAGCCCATGGATCCCATCTCAGAATAACGTTTTAACATATATAGGATTATAAAAGAAATATATTATATTGATATACAGTTATCATAATAACTTAATTTTTTTTAAGTTTACAAGTATCAGATTAAGAATCTTTGCTCTGTTTCCTCATCTGTAAAATGGAGATAATAATAGAAATTACCTTGAAGTGTTGTTATGAGGGTTGAATACAATAATATTTATAAAGTACTCTGAAAATTAAAACATGTTATGCAAATGCTAGCCATGATTATTATTATGGTTGTTACTTTTAATGACATTTACTTCATAGGATTATTGTGATAATTAAATGAGATAAATTGCTAACATTTACATAGTTTCTGTTATGCTAAACTCATTTGATCCTCAAAACAACCTGGGAGATAGATAATTATTATCCCCATTTTACAAATGATGAAACAGACAAACAGGTGAAGCTACTTGCTCAGGGCGACATGACGTGTTTGAAACTGTATTGGACAGGTGCAATGCCCATATTAAAAAATATATATATAAAACAGTTTCTTGACTTTGCTGTATAAATGCTAGATATTGTTGCTGTTGTTACCAACCTCACCATGGTATAAGAACACTTAAGAAACTTGGGGAGAACCTTTGAACACTGTCCCAGGAAGAATGATCCTTTATCTAACTGTGTCTATTTTATTAATTTCAGGCACTTCGATATCCCTACTTTCAGATTGGACATCCCCTAGGCAGCACTTCCCATAGCCTTCAGGAAATGGGGAAACAACAGAAAGAATTTCATGAGAAAATGGGACCACCATCCCATTTTAAACCTGTACCTCCTGCAAATCCCCCCGCCAAACCACATCCCCGGATTTCTTCTCGACCACACCAGCCAAGCCAGCCCCCCCAGCATTTCATATACCCATACAAGTCAGAGGCTGCCACAACAGATCCTGAGATACAGAATGAAGAGGACCAGCCTGGTCCAATGCTATTTCCAGCCCTCCACAAGATTCCTCAGAATGTAAGGGAACTTTTTAAAATCCCTTTCTCAGTTATTCGGTCCTATTTTCATTACCATTCATGATCCCATTTTGGGGATTTTCTTGGCAAAGAAACTGGAATGGTTTGTCATTTCCTTCTTCAGTTCATTTTGCAGATAAGAAAACTGAGGCATACAGCAATAAGTGACTTGCCCATTGTTTTTGCCATTCTTTAAGCTAGCATTAAAATACTTATTCCTGGCTTAAGTTAGCTTAACATTTATAATTTTGTAGCTTAAAGAATGGCAAAGACAATAGTAAACAAAATGCTCTCTCTCTCTTTTTTAAACTTTCATTCATTTCCCACAAATGCCAACAATAATAAAAGAAGGCGGCTAGATGGCTCAGAAAGACTCATCTCATGATTTCAAATTTAGCCTCAGACAACCTATTAGCTGTGTGATCTTGGGCAAGTTGAAAAATTATAAATGTCAAATTAAAGGGAATGTTAGAGAAACTAGAGGGAATCTTCCTTTAACAGAAGAGGAAACTAAGGACAGAGGAGCAAAGTAACTTATCTAATGTCATGCAGCTATTAAATACTCAAGCAAAATTTGAACCCAGGGCTTCCTGACTCCATATTTGAACTCAAGAAGAAGAGTCTTCTTGACTCCAGGTTCAGCACTCTATCCACTACACCACCTAGCTACCAACCCTAACTCACTGTCTGATATTGGCCAACTCTTTTCTATGCACTATAACATGCTGTGTCTAAATTACAAAGAGACAAATTTAACTTATTTCATTCAATTAATTATTCAATCATCCATGAAGCAGCTGTTTCCTAATTTGTGAATTGTAGGTATCTTCCATTTTTAAAATGATGATGAGAGGAGGCAATGTGGTATTAAGAGAAAACTGACTGGTATTAGATTGATAATGATAGTCAGCTCTGTGATGTTGGCTAACTCATTTAACCCTTTTGAGTAGAAGCAAATTTCATCTTGATATAAGGAAGTACTTCCAAACAGAAAGAAAGTGGGCATCCTTGATAGATAATAGGATTTCCCTCAGTGGAAGTCTTCAAAGACTAAATGAGCCTTTGGATACATTGTACAGGTCTTTATTTTTCAGGTTGACCTAGGTGGCCCTCAAAGTGCCTTTTTCCAGCTATAAAATTTTATGATTCTATAATTTTATTTTTTTAATACTCATGCACAGTAGTTATTCTTATTCATTCAATATTGGTTATTTACTGAGAACCTCTGGTATGTTGAGCACTATTTTCAACACTGAAGAGAATATAAAAGAAGTAGAAAATGTGGTCCTTGGTTTTAGAGAAGTTTATGTTCTGGTTGAGGAGATAAGAGATAAGGGGGAATACAAGTAGGTGGGGCAATGGGCAGAAGACTCGACCTAGACCCAGAAAGACCTGTTTTCAACCAACCTATATGACCCTGGACAAGTCAATCTCTATTTGCCTCAGTTTCCTCATTTGTAAAATAAGAATCATACTAATCCTTGCCTCCCAAGGTTGTGGTAAGGATCAAATGAAATAATTATAAAATGTCTAGTACAAAGCATAGTAAATGCTATATAAACATTAGTTATTTTTATTATTATCATTGCCTCAGTTTCCTCATCTGTAAAATAAACTGGAGAAGGAAAAGACAGACAATTGTAGTGTCTTTACCAAGAAAACTCAAAATGGGGTTATGAAGAGTTGGAAATGACTGGAACATTTTAATAACAACCAATAAATGAAGGCATTGGTAACAAATAGTTGTTAATAAGAATTGTCTCTCTAGGGAAGAGGGGAGAATATTGTGTGTTCTCTTTCACGCTCAATTAGCACAATGGTTACATAGACCTCTGTACCAGATTTGTATGTCCTTGCATAAATAGTGATCAATCTGAATTGTGTTAATTTGAATAAATAAGCATAGAATGAAAAGCTAGTCTTCCTAAAGTTGTAAAGACTCATTTCTAACTTTTTACAAATTCATTTTTAATGTAATTAGTCTTCCATAGTAGAGAAATGATATAATCTGTATTATCCAAGATCAAGATAATAAGTCTAAGAATCCTCTTCCAAAAAAAATTTCCTCTATCTCATTGTAATTGCATGCAATAGCCCCAGTCCTGTTCTTATTAGAGAAGCAATGTATTGGAAAGAATGCTTGATTTGAAGTCAGAAAACCTGAATTCACTTATAGAAAACCTGTGTAACCTCTCTAGAACTAAAGTTTCCCTCTATATAAAATGAAAAAAGAACAGTTTTAACCCCTCATCCTATTTTTGCAAATCCTTTTTAATTTTGAAGACATTTCTCGAAGGGCCATCAAAATGTATTTCTTGGGCAAAAAGGGGTCATGAGTGGAAAAAGTTTAAGAAACCCTGACTGATCTATGTAGTAAGTCTTCAAGCCTTTCCATCTTTAAATCTAGTATCATTGATTTGGTGATAAGGGGATGCAGTAACTATGCAGGTCGGTAGTATAATGAATTGAGTGTTAAACTTTGAGTCAGAAGTCAATTCAGATGCTGCTTCAGACACTTATTTAGATATATAATCGTGAGCAAATCACACATTACCATGCATATAATAGGTACTTGATAAATACTTGTGGACTTTACTTGACCTCTTTTAGCCTCAGTTTCTTCATCTGTAAGATGAAGGTAATAGCACCAACCTTACAGATTGTTATGAAGATCAAATGTGGTCATATATGAAGACTTAAAAGCGTTAAGTACTGCTTGTTATTATTAATAACAGACTAATTTAGAGGCTATAATGTGTCAGATATTGTTCTAGGTCTGTTGTTCTAACAGCAGAATAGTCCTAGTCCTCAAGGAGTCTACATTGTTCTAGTGGGAAGGAGGAAAGCGCATTTGTGCAGATAAGCAAATATGAAAATTAATAAAAATAATCTGACAGTGGGTGGGAAACACTAATGAATCTTTGAGAAGAACTTTTTATACTGAAGGTTATCTTTCTTCCCCTCTCCCCTTTGTGTGTTTACAGAAAATTTTGGCTGGCATGGAACACCCAAATGGTGAAATTAAACCAAAGAGTAGGAGGTGGGGCCATGTTTCCAGGTCAACAAAGGATTCTGATGATTGGGGTGACTTGGATGATCTTGATTTCAGCCCTTCCCTCACCAGGACTGATCTAAAAAATAAGAAAAGACAGAGTGATGAAACTCTCTGTAGGCAAGTTTTATATTAGAATTTTTCCTTATTTTTATTTCATTTGTGCTATCATTTCTCAGACTTAATGAATATGGTATACAAGCCCTGCCATGTTTTCCCCAGTTGGAAAGATTTCTAGGACTAACTCTGGTAATGGATTTATTTTTATTTTGCTAAGGACCATCTTAGCTAAATTCAGACATTTATTACCTGTAACTGGGTTGCAAGAAGATAAATCTTTTATCTTATCAGCTGGCTATGGCCATATATTGAGTGGTATGGGGGCTTTGATAAATGTTTGTGGAAAGCATCACCATTACAAAATCAGAGATACCCAAAGTAGTGATCTTAGACTGGTGAGAATCACTGTAAAGATCATTATTCTGTAAAGATCATTACTCTGGTGCTAAAATAAAGCATGTTATTTTGTTACAGATTTGAGAGTGTTTTGGACCTGAAGCCTTCAGAGCCCATAGGTACTGGCAATAGTGCACCCACCCATACTTCCTATCAGCGACAAGACACTCCAACACTGCGATCTGTAGCCAAGCAGCATTACTTGAAGCACTCTAGATACTTGCCTGGTAAATAGAAATTATTTATCTTTAACATTATAGGCACTTAATAAATACCTATTGATTGATTGGTTGATGAAAAATCAATGATGTTTCTTGTCCAAAAAAAAAAATCTACTTTGGATAGCAAGACAAATCTTTAGTGGACTATGTAATAACAAATGAAAACACTAAAAGAATAGTTGTTGAAATCCATGAGTCTTACGGCCCATCCTATGCCACATAGTTGGACTAAGATGGGAAATTTGAACATGGATATCTTATGGAGTATTCTCATGACTACCTACTTATATGTCATCATGATCTGCCATTTAAAGTTCAGTGAGCAAAAAACCCATTCGATTTCCATTTTCCTTCTGTTAGATTTAGGTATAAAAATAAGAATGTGGGACTATATTTTTAAAAGAGTTGATGACCATCTTTTTTAAGAAAAATGGGAGAAAGTTGAACACATGAAACAAATCCTTATAAAAGTAACTATTGACATTCATGTTTCTAATGAGAAACGGAAGCTCTAGCTGGAATAATATTCTCAGAATAAAGGAAAGAACTATCTTTTGATCTGTTTAGGAAAATCTTCAAAGTAGTCTTCCAATGTACAAATCCAAGTTATCTGCCTTTTAGCCGTTTAAGAAATTATATTTCATCTAGGAAATAGTAATAGATATTTTTGTTGTTCAGTCATTTTTCAGTCATGTTTGATTCTTCATGACCCTGTTTGGGATTACTTGGCAAAGATAATGGAGTGATTTGTCATTTTCTCCTCTGCCTCATTTTGCAAATGGAGAAAACGAGTCAAGCAGAATTAAATGAGTTGTCTAGGGTCACATAGTATCGGAGGCTAGAATTAAAGTCTGGAAGGTGAGTCTTCTTAACTCCAGGCCCAGCACTCTATCCACTGTGCCATCTAGTTGCCTACTAAGAAACAGTCACAAAAATTATGATATACTGCTCTTAAAAATCTTTTCTGTTATATAGGTCAAACATAGGTTTAACTGAGTGGTTACCAGTTAGATTAAGTATATTGAGTCAAAGGCAGAGAGATAATATGTTCAGGAAGCCAATTCAGGAAGATTTAAAGTTGGTGCCTTTGACATTTATTAGTTAAAGGCAACTGGGTGGTACACTACATGGTATGCAAAACCTGGAATCAGGAAGATGAGTTTAACTGAATTCAAATCCAGCCTTAGACACCATCTGTGTGACCCTGAACAAGTCACTTAATCCTGTTTGCCTCAGTTTTCTCATCTGTAAAATGAGCTAGAGAAGGAAATGGCAAACCATTGCAATATCTTTGCCAAAAAAAAACCCCAAATGGAATTATGAAGAGGTGGACATGGCTGAAAAATGACCAGATAGTAGCACCTATTTAACCACTGACAAATCATTTATCTTGGTTGCATACTCTCTTTCTTATTCTCACTTTCTAATCCAAATCTGATGACTATCCAGAAAAGCTTCTCTTTGCATACCATAGTTCCATATGGAAATAGCTAGTAAAGTGTGTATGTGTGTAAAATATATACATTTATCCAAAGAAATATAGTAGAGATAAGGAGATAAAAGTCAACAAGACTTGGCAACTTTTCATGAATGGTTTTGTAGGAAATTAATTGTTTTGCTTTTATATTACTGCTTTTCTGAACCCTGATGTAAGATTAAATATACAATTTGCTTTTAATTGTTTCCTCTTAGGCATACCTATTAGAAATGGTATACTTCCAAATCAGGGCAAGGATTTTCTTCCACCTAATTCATGGTCTGGATCTAGTCTCTCTGGAAAATCTTCAGGGTCAGTATCAGGAATCAGCAGAATGAATTCAGGTAAGTAATAATGAAATGTCCAAAGGTAACAAGCAATTACACTGGATTTAGCAAATTCATTAAAGCTCTTAATGCAGTCAATGCTCTTGTTTTTGCCCTTCCATATTTTAATGTATTCCACTTAGCACCTTCTCTTGGGTAGTCTGTAGAAAATACTGACAATATTCCTTCTCTTTCTATCTCAGTTGATTTTTCCATTTAAATGTTCTCTGCCATCCTTCCCCTACTAATTTCTACATTTTCTCATGTGAACATACCTTCTTAATGTAAAATTTACTTCTTCTCCTTTTGATTAAAATTTATCTTTAAAGGGAAAATTTCCAGTTATGAATTCCATCCAACTATGAGGTTGAATTTGTTTACTGCTATTGGAAATTCAATTAACCTTGTCATAGAATTATCTATATTTTAAGCATATACATAAATTTAAGATCATGAGATTTCTTTCTCTCTTCTTAAGCATCACCTCCTATGAATTATTGCTCTTGTTGAAGAGCAATTGTATAGGATTCAGTAAGATTCTTCCCATACCAGCTCATCAGAATATTGAGATTACCACCAAAATGATGGGGATATGGGGTGAGACCCAAAAGTATATTGGAGTGGGGCAGCTAGGTAGCGCAGTGGATAGAGCACCAACCTTGAAATAAGGAGGATCTGAGTTCAAATGTAACCTCAGACACTTAATACCTCCTAGCTGTGTGACCCTGGGCAAGTCACTTAACCCCAGTTGTCTTGGGGGGGGAAATATATATATATATATATATATATATATATATATATATATATGTTATGGATTATCATAAGTCTTCCAAAAAAATAGGTTTTCAAATCAAGGGGCAAAGATTTTATAACACTGCTAAGAGCAGTTTAAATTCATAATCTTTAGCAAGCAAAAAGGATTTTACCAATTAACAAGGAAAAATGATATAATATGATTTTATGGTCCCCCAATTTATGGGGGGCTTCTGTCTGGCAATAAGTCAGTGATTCTAGATTTTCTGCCTCAGGAAACTCTCACATCCAATCTGTCTAATTCTGACCATTCCTTAGTAAGATAGCTTCTGACTTTAGGAAACTCTTACAGATCCTGAGACAATAGTGAATAAGACCACTCCTCAATTCATTGCTGACTGGTAATATTCAGTAATAATCTGGTCAGTCGAGAACCACTCCTTCCAGAGACCATTTCCTCCTACCTATGAGCCATAGAGTTAGCATATCTATGATTGAAAGCTGGATAAATGCATCTCCTTGTTTCTGTTCTCTGCTGAATTCCCTTACAACCCACTTTGTAATGGCATTACTATTGCAATAAAGCTTTGCCCCTTGACTAAGTAGATGGGTTCAAGCCTGCAAATTTTTTTGAGATACTTTGCAACACTGGTCTGGGGCTCCAAACTTTTGGGCCCCCCTTTCCCAAACTCAACAGAAAGAGGAGTCCTCTAGTGGAACTCACAATCAGGAAGAAGGAGCCATTAAAGGGAAGATGCCAGGAAATGTAAGCATGCCAGTGGCAGGTTAAATTCATAGAAAAGTCAACAGATTAATCCTAGAAGGCAGTTAGCAGGGGAAGGGGATTATGGTATGGTGGGCTAAATCTAAAAGGGAATTTAGCACCCTAAAAAGAATTAGCAAAGACTACAGTATGAGCAGTTCTTTTATAAGGGAAATATAACCTCAAGGATTTGACATCATAACTTGGCTTTCTGATTGGATACAATAGGGTGGGGTTTCTGGAGACCTCCCCTTGCATAGGATTGTAATCAAAAGTCCTCTTGAACAAAAAATCTATTTAAGAATGAAAGGCCCACTTAAAGTTGAGCTCATCCAATCAGTGTTCCTCCCAGCTTGCCTCAGAGAATAACTAAACTTTCAGATTGTGATTCAGTGATTTCTCAGCTAATATCTACCTAGTGATTCAGGCTTTCTCAGCAAAGGTCTACCTAGCTACTCAGGACCTCTTCACTCTTATTTCCCTTCCATCTCCCATTGTAATGCTTTTCTGATCAGATTCACAAGATCCCTAGAAAATATATTTCTTGATCATCATTTGTTAGATACATTCCTTTCTGACAGAAAAGCTTTTCTTATGATTTAAGACTTGGTCCAGAAGATTAAATTCTAGTCTTAAATACAATCGTTATATTACTATTTAAAAGTTTGTCATTCTTATATTTTAAACGAGTCAGGAAATAAAAATCCAGTTTTCAGACACCATCTCCTTCTAAAATTTATTTAAAAAATTTTCATTTTGTAATTCTGTCTTTTGTTTTTATATTACTTTTGTTGTGAAATGTATTCGTCCTCTAACCAGTGAGCTATTTTTGTAACAAAGAATAAGAACAGGAAAAAAATCAAAATATTATGCCAAAGCTAAGAAACATATCAGTTAAATCTAACAGATTATGTAACTTTCTGTACTCATAGGACCTTCCTTCTGAAAAAAAAAAGTAGGGAAGTGAATTTTTTAATATCTTTCCTAATGACAATTAGTCATCCTAATTACATGCTGTTCAGTTTCTTTGTTATTGTTTTTTCCATATAGTCATTGAGCATGTTGTTTTCCACGTTCTCCTTACTTTACTCTGTATCTTTACGTATATATTTTCTAGTCCCTCTCCCGATTCTTTGTAATCACCATTTCTTATAACATGGTTCCATTCATATACCACAATTTCTTTAGCAATTCCCCCAATTGATAAGATACTTTCTTTTTCTTTGCTACTTTAAGTGCTACCATGAATCTTTTGGTGTACATAGGAAGTTTCTGTCTTTCATCCCCTTAGAGAGGTAATCAAGTAATAGGATCTCTGGGTCAAAATTTATGACCATTTTCATCACTTTTTAAAGCCGAATTTTAATACATTCAGTAAATTGCCAAATCTTAATATTTTTATACAGCATCTCTCACATCAGATGCCGCCTGAGGATTCAGATAGTCATCATCTTGGTTGAGTTCAACTGCCTCATTAAATCTTGCATAGACTATTACAAAAGAATCTTAATTCATCTATTTCATTCAAGACTCATTGCTCCAATCCATACTCTACCCAGCTGCCCCAGTGATAATTCTAAAGCTCATCTCATCATATCTCTTCCATGTACAATAAATTCCAATGTCTCTCTATTACTTTTAAAATAAAATATAAATCTGGGTAGTTCTTAAAGTCCTAAGCAATCTTTCCAACTTCAGGAATATTCCCATTCCTGAATTTCACCTCTCACTTCCATCTCAAACAATATTTCATTTACTTTGAGACTCAGCTCAAACATTACCTTCTACAAATAATACCAATTCCCTCCTTTTAATTTATGTGGAAGTGGATGTCCCACTTTCCCCGTGGATCACTTTTCTATAAGTCAGTTCTATAAGGGATTTTTCCCACATATTCATAATCAGAATTTTTTTAGTCAGGTTACAGATCAAATTTCTTAAAGAACTCATAATGCATACTTTTGAGAAGGGAGATTTACATGTCAGTAAAGTAACTCAGAGAACTTAAATGTAAATTAACAAGAAGTCTCTTTGTATGCTAGTAATTCACTTCCACTATCCATTTATTCAGTACATTTTGAGTCCTGGATGCCCCATGTGGTTGTCTGATCCCTGGATATCTTCTCTTGTACAATGCTAGAATAGGCTTTCATTCTCAGGGTAGCTATAAAGGTGCTTCTCTCATTTCAAGTCATTTGTAGAAGTTTCTAGTAATTCTGCTAAAATCTGCTGCTAATAACAAGACTTAATGCTTTTGAACACAATCTCTTGAATGTAGTTCTCCAATTCTGAAACTTCAGAGAATTTCAGAGGTTTTTTCATATACCACTTGCTGTTTTTATCTTTACTTAAATCATATGCCCATAAAAGAATCTTTAAAAAAAATTTCATGTGTCTAACATGTAAAATGAACTTTTCTGTCTTATAAAATTATCAGATACTTTGAAATGGAAAAATAATTTCACTTTCTTTAACATTATTAATACAATTTTATATATAAGACCCTTAATTGAATTTCAAAAACTCATGTTTTGGAAATATAACCAGAACTTGAATTTTTATACTAGACATATTTGGAAGCCAATTATATACATTTGTATATAGGTCTTAGAGAAAAAAAAAAAAACTAATCCTGTTGCTTTCTTAAATTATATCATTCCATTTAATTAGAAAACTTTTACATTCCATCTTTGTCTTATTACTTTGTCTAATCCCCCCTTTTATAGGATATCATATCTATATTACAATTTGACCACAAGTACAGATTAAAATTGTAAGATTTTTCATACTTGTATCCTTAATTCAGAAATATTCCAATATGAATTTATTAATCAATAGATTCAATATTCTATTTATAAGACTTCTTCTGGTCACCTGTCCTTGTAGAAATTTTCTATGAGAGGAAAAGGAGATATAGTTATAATAATGTCAACACTCCTTCCCTAAAGGGCACAGACTGAACTGACATATCATAACAAGGAAAAAACTCTCTTAGCTCTGTTTGAGTCTAGTCACAGATTATATCTGACAGCTAACGATACAGCCATAGAGTACCAAAAGCTAAAGCTAAGGATTAACCAAGTTGGGCAATGTCTTGTTCCATAAGGAAACAGCACAATGAAGAAAATGAGTCTATAAGATTCATGCTAAAGTCATCCCCAATACTTTCCCCAGGCATGCAAATTCACTTCTAGCAGAATGCAAACATGATTTTCTACTACTGATTTCATGTCATTCAGACAATGATCCCTATAATCAAAATTCAAAACAGTAATAAATTGCATTCCCAAGAATTTTTACCTCAAATAACAAAATTTCTTTAACTACAGCGTAGTTTGCTCGAGTATATTTACTTATGTTTCACTTAATAGTTAACAATTTTTTTATCCTTTACTTACAAATTAGAACTCCACATTCTGTTTCAGACATACATTAAACATCTGATAATTAGGCTCATATTAATATGTTGAAGTTATATCTTTATACCACCATATACATTTTCATAATTTTTATAAGTGACCATAAAAAATTTTCAAGTTAAAATTCTTTAGTATAGTTAACTTGTTATGATTATCTATTTTAAACAAAAATACACCCCATTAAATATTTTCAAATACCTGTTTTTATCACATTCTTTTAAAATCTCAATTCATAATGTATATTAAAAGGAAAGTTAATTTCTAAAAATATTACTGACAGAATGGTTTCCCAAAGTATTTCATGATATAAGAGAATTCTGAATTCAATAATAACATATGCAATATCATGTATTTAAAACATGAAACAAAACTTATTGCCAGTCAGATGATGCCAATTCAGCCAAATGTATTTCTAAATTATCCTACATAGAAAACTATTAATCCTTCTTATGGTTGTAATTTTATACTAATCATATCTACAATCTAGTATGCAGTAAATTCATTTACCTCTGAAACTTTTGGCCCTTAATATCTGGGAGAGAGGGTACAAATTTGATCTAGTTCTTATCCATATCTATCATAAATCTTTATGCTAAACAGCCTGTGGAACATTAGAAGTAAGAGAACTTGGCAAGCTGGTAAATTCCAGATAAGATTTGATTCTAAGGGATGTATTGATCCAACTAGCACATGAAGTGGGAGTGTCAATCCATTTAGTGCTCACTCTACTGAGTTCCCCTCTCCCTACTCTTCTGTTTTAAGTGGGGCAATCTCAGAATATGGTATAGGGAAAAGCAATCCCCTGAAGGAACAGAATGGTGAAGAGAATCGAGAGCTGAACTTATATCTATATAGGAAGACCTATCTTTGAATTCTGTTTTAGAAACTTATTAGCTATGTGTCCTAGAACAAGTCATTTAAAAACTGAATGTCTTTGTGCCTCAGATTCCTCAATTATAAAATAAAGGAGTAGAATTTGATGGCCTCTAAGACTGAAATTTATGACCCTCAGCTAAGTGAGATTTTCATACAAATGGAAGCATGGGGGAACTGAGACTGATGAGAAACCAGAATATGGGTTTCATATCATCCACTCACTGAGTGTTTTACTTTAAATTGTTTCTCTTTTCCTTTTTTTCCCCCTGAGTATATATAATTAAATTTGAATGTTACTTGTATATATGATGAAACCCTATAGTGTACCCCATTTCATGCTCTGTATGCTAAATGTATCTTTCTTGTTCATCATGGATAACATTTCATCTCCCATCTTTGTCTTTGTCTAAACTATATTCCATGTTTAGAGTGCCTCCATTCTCACCTCTTAAAATTCCTAATTTCCTTCAAATCTTAACTCGGACACCATCTCCTACATCAAACCTTTCCACCTCCATTCAGCTCCAAGAGGCAGCTAGGTGGTACAGTGAATGAAGTGTCAGACCTGAATTCAAATTCAGACACTTACTAGCTATGTTTTCCTAGACAAAACACTTCACTTTTTCCTCAATTGTAAAATAGAAATAATAGCATTTACCTCCCAGGATTGTTGTGAAGATCAAATGAGATAATTATTATAAATTGCTAGTACTTTATAAATGTTAGCTATTAGTAATAATAGTACTCACTTTCCTTTCCTTTGGAATTATTTTTATCTATATCTTTATTATTGTATGCATGTTATTACCTCAAAATAGAATGTGAGCTCCTCAGAAAATGGTTTGTGGTACCTCACTAATGGACTTTCATTCCCTTTGTTGTCCACCAGTTGTTTCTGGCTATTCAGGATCTGGCAGACTGACTGGTAGCTATCTCCCTCCATTTCTGAAAAAAGAAGTGGGTTCTGCTGGACAGAGGGTGCACCTAGCTCCTATTTCCGATCCTTCTCCTGGTAAGTTCAGTTAACACAATGCATTAATTGTGCATACAAGAGGTCCATTTATATATTCCACAACAGCTAGGCAGAAGCTTCATTTCCCAACAGGGAAGACTCAATGTCTGTTAGAATTTCTGGGCACTTCCCCTATCCCGCTCTCGAAGACTAGATGAAGAGAGACAATTGGCTGGAATGGGGTGTGGGGCAGTCAGGGAGAGTGCTGGATTGGGCACTTCCTAGGAGGCAGAGTCTGAAAGTAGATGGCTGTGTTTCTGGAAGATGGTACTTTGCTATCTTTCCCACCTTTCCAGATACAGAAGAAAATAGTCTATACACTGTTTGATATCTTTATTATTTTATAAGCAATTTGTTTGAAGTATACTACATTCTCCCCTCTTTATCTTAGAATCTTTGATTTTTTTCTTCAAAGCTCAGCTGAGGTGCTACCTCAAGACAAGGGAGTCTTTCTTTATTCTCACTGCTGTATTAACCAAATAGTGGCACAGTGGATAGGACTCTGGATCTAGAGGAAAATCAGAGCTCAAATCTAGCCTCAAACATTTAATAGCTATATCACCCTGGGCAATAATGCAGGCAGTATAGTGGATAGAGCTCCAGTCCTAGAGTCAGGAAGACTTATCTCCCTAACCTCAGACACTTATTAGCTGTGTAACCCTGGATAAATTACTTAATCCTATTTACCTCAGTTTCCTCACTTGAAAAATGAACTGGAGAAGGAAATGGCAAACCACTTTAGTATCTTTGCCAAGAAAACCCCAAATGAGGTTATGAAGAGTGAGACATGATTGAAAAACAACTGAACAACAACAACAAAAAATAAGGAAAAAGAAAAAAAAAAACACTGAACAGTAGAGATGTAATTTAGAGCATATAATACAGAGGAGGTAGGCAGGTAGGCATTCAGAGGAGGTAAGTGCTCAACCACCTCCATGTTGTGACTATTTGTGACATGGTTAAGTTGCAAATATAGTACATTAAGTAACTCACTTAACCTCTGTCTACCTCATTTTTCTTTCTTTTTTCTTTTCTTTCTTTCTTTCTTTTTTTTTTTTTGCTGAGGCAGTTGGAGTTAAGTGACTTGCCTAGGGTCACACAACTAGGAAGTATTAAATGTCTGAGACCAGATTTGAACTCAGATCCTTCTGACTTCAGGACTAGTGGTCTATCCATCAACTGCCCCAGCTCATTTTCTTAAATATGAAATGGAAGAAAAAATAAAAGCATCTATTTCCCAGGATAGTGGTGAGGATCAAATGAGATAATATTTATATTGTTTATACCACTTATGTTATTATTCCATCATGTCCGACTTTTCATGACCCTGTGGACCAGAACATGTCAGGTCCTTCGATCCTCCATTATTTCTCAAATTCTATCCAAGTTCATGTTTATTGTTTCAATGACATTATCCACCCATATCATCCTCTGTCATCTCCTTTTCCTTTGGCCTTCTAACTTTCCCAGAATCAGTCTTTTCCAGTGAGTCCTTTTTATTACTATGTGGCTCAAGTATTTAACCTTTAACCTCAGTATCTGGCCTTCCAGTGAATAACCTGAATTAATTTCTTACTTAGTAAATGCTTGATTTCTTCCTTTCTCTCTCTCTTGAACTCACTTTGCATATATTTTGTATTTAGTCACTTGTGTTCATTTTATATCCCCCAGTAGAATGTAAACTCTTGGAAGATAGGAACTATTTTGGTTTTGTTTTTATATAGCCAGTATGTTTCACAATGTGGTGTACATTATAGGTGCTCTGTAAATATTATTGAGTACAAAGAAGCCCAAGTAAAACCAGATTCTAGTTCTTCTTTCCTTCCTTCCTTTCTTCCTCCCTCTCTCCCTCCCTCCCTCCTTCCCTTCCTTCCTTCCTTCTTTCCTTCCTTTTTCTTTCTTTCATCATTCTTCTTTTTTTTTTTTTTGTAGGTTATGCTTCGCTGAAGTCTGTGAGACCTCATCATAATCGACCCCTTTTCCATACCCAGCCCAGAAGTACCCCAGGATTATTGCCTCGGCCTCCTGCAGCCCAGCCAGTTCATGGACGTACTGACTGGGTTTCTAAATATGCATCTCGACGATGACAGACATGAAGCACTTTGCACTGAAAAGCAGAAAACTTTTCATCTGATTGGTGAAGGAAATTGTCCGACCTGCAATAAGCATGAGAAATGACAAGCAAAGGCCTCCCCCCAACATATTATAGTTATCTTCTGCAATTAAGATATTTCAATATTCCTTTTTTTAAGTTTTTAAAAAATATTCATTTGAATCCAATGTGTACCTTTTTTGTACAAATTTATTTTGTTCTATAACTGGGTCTTATTATTTTCTTAAACAGCAGCATTTTGTATATAGGAAATTATGTTTTGACATTTTATACAGGAACCTTTATAATGAACTTTAAAAAAAAGACTCTTAATTTGGGGGGTGGTATCCAGGAAATATTTTATACAAATAAAGAAATGCAGTGAAACTAATGCAGTATTGCAATATAGGTGCAATTTAGGGCTGTGTGATACAGGGGCATTCACCTTCGCCTTTTGGCTATTTGTAACATGGTTAAGTTGCAAATACAGCACATTAGGCACATCTGGCCTACTCTGACAAACTGGTTTGGTTTTAGTACTGTAAAAGTGATTCCCAACTTTTTCAGATGCCCTGTTTTCCTTGATCTGAGTTTGTAGCACCATGATTCCCCTCTCCTAAAAGTATTATAGCATTTCTTAAATTTCATTTTGAAAATTTTCTAGCATCTTTTGAAATTATTGGAGATACCCTAAGGTATTATGAAGGCAGGTTTGGGGATCACTTCAATTATTTCTTTCTTTTCATTTTTTGAAACAGATTAGTGGAGAGTAATCCTATAAGTAATTGTGCACACACACAAAATTGAATTTTTGTTAAGCAAAAGCCTGTTAAATTTAAAGGCTAACTTGGGCAATTTGACTCTATGTTTCTGCCCCACAATGAGTGCCAGCAGACATAGCCAGTGGTTTTTTACCTTGGCAAGGGAGTTTCCCCCCCTTCATTCCAAGGGGAATTTTTACATATATTGCACATCTCTAGGGCTGGTTAGGATTAGACAGTATGTAATCCACCCTCATTACCAGGTACTTCATAATAACTTCTGATAAGCAGAAAGGACTTGGGCTCTCTCTGATTTGCTGGGAAACCAAATTTACAGTAATACTAGTGTCAGTAATGTGCCACATTTGAACTTAACCATTAATTTCTCTTAAACAAAGGGAAGATATACTGTATTTATCTGATAAGGCTGTTCCTGAGAAAGGAATGTTTACAGCATATTAAAAATGACAAAGCTGGTTTGTAGGCAAAAAAACAATGGTTAAGACCTATTCTTGACCCATTTTGGTGCAATTCTTCTGCTCCTTTGATGGACTTCCCTAATGGCAAAAAATTATTTCCAATGAAAACAAAAATATTTGTGGTTATTTGGGTCCATACCTGTGCTTTCATTTTCAGGAATTTTCAGTGCAGAAACTCCCTTCACAGATACAGACTAATAATTTATCTGCAACTTATGGTCTTAGAGCTGATTGGGGCTTTTGGAGGTATTATCACCTGCCCATGGCCACTCATCTAGTAGTACAGGACTTAAATCCAGTTCTAAGGGCAACTTCATGCTGCCTCTCACAGAACATAGGGATTTCAATTGTTTTTGGAAGTATTTGAACTTGATTAACATTTCAATAGTAAATGAACTTAGACTCAGTATCTAAGTTAATTATTTACAGATTTCCCAAGTTCAAGAATCCCACTTTATAAATTATTGCTTCATTGTATCAAGTTATGTCATGAAAAAAATGATCAATGACTTTCAGAAGTCTTGAATTTAAAACTGGGAGTATCTTGTGCACTGTGAGTTACCTGACTCAAAAATTAGCAGTTATACCTATCAGCTAATCTAATGCCGTTAGGTGAATTCAAAGGAGACAAAAAAATATTTTTTTAAAGCACTCAGTGGATATGGGTTTGGTCTTTTGGGCTGTTATGTTTTATTGCTGGCAAACCAGCAGCAAAATTTAAGAAAGAAAATGATATCTTTATATAAGCAAGCACACTTTGCAGCTGCATTCATTTATTTTATTGTATTGTGTAACCATTTCTTAAAGCAACATGAAATGTTTTCAACAATGGCTTTTTTAGTGTACCAGTGAATATTTATTTTCTAGCCTACAATATTACAAAAATTTAGTTTACATAAAGATGAGCATATACTGATTTGATGGGGGAAGCTGTTTTCACATTGTAAACGGTGCCCCTGGGCACCATACAGTACCTCCATCAAGTTCTAATTTATGTTGAATTCATTGAATTTTATCAATTCCAAACACTGGATTTGCATGTTTTCCAAAAGACAAATTCTTATTATAGGACTACAAAAAATATTTGTGTGATGTTCTGTTAAGACCGAGCTATTAGAATTCTTTTCTTTTTTTTTTTTTTTTTCCTTTTTATTTACCTGTGTCCATCAGAAGTTCCAACAGCTTTCCCTGGCAAAGCCCGATGAAGTTACCTGTATATAAGGAATAGAGCTGTTCCACAAAAGGGACTGCAATGGTCATTTTAGTAATTACAGTGTCTCTGTCATCTAACTGCTGACTGCAGTCATATAAAGTGCTCTTTTATTTGCCAAATGGGTAAAGGACAAACTGTGTATTCCAACTTTGATTAGCAGAGGCAAATGATAACTTTCTGTTAAGTAGAAATGAATAGCTGCACCTATTGTTAGCTTTTGTTTTAACAATATTTATTTATGATACAAGACACACAAAAAATGATGAGCTTGATGGTATCAATTTATGAGTATACCTCAGCTAATCACCTTGAAAAAAAAAAAGCACAGCAGGCTATCAGTAATGGCCATAGATTCAGCTCTTGTACTATGTCCAAATATGTCTAGAAATAGCAATTATAATTTTAAATGCAAATGTAAGCAATACCCCTGCTTTAAGAAAACCCAATATTTGGAAAAACTGGATTTACAGGAAAGATGAATTAGTGATGGTGGATAAGGGTGTGTGTGTGTGTGTGTGTGTGTGTGTGTGTGTGGTAGGATTGGGGGGAATATTGGGAATGATTTATTTTGACTTTCTTTCATCGATCCACCACCCTTATGCATTAGGATTATTTAGGGAAATTGAGTAGACAACCTTTATGCATAATGCTGACTCAATCCCTTCCCTCTTCCGTGATTAACAAAATCAGAACCTGACCCTTGATTTACATTTACATGTAGTTCTTGCTTTATGTGAATTATTGTTTTCAAATATAGGTCATGTCAAGAGAACTCCCAAACTGTGCATCCTTTCTAAACAAACTATTTCACTCATAGAAATTGCATCGGTCAGTCATTGCTTTGTGCCATTTCCAAGAAAGAACGCAGACTGGCAGCAGCTGCTCACAATGTGACCAAAAGCAATATGTTCCTGAGAAAACATTTCAACATGCAAGTCTTTTATATACTTTGACGCAAACTGTAGCAACTTGGATGTCCAATAGATGTTCTTAAGTTTTTAAAGATGATTTAAAAATTTTCAACTTAATGTACTGTACTTTTGTATAAGTTTATGTGAGAAATCTTTTTGTAAATATGTTAAGAAGCTGAGTCCAAGGGTGAACAACACATTAATCCAGAATATCATTTTTCCCTGGGTGCCCTGTGCTAATCATTTTGAACTAAAAAGCTGATTTGATGGCTTGGAATCACTTCAGCTACCCAATCAGTAAGACCATTTAATTACCTGATTATTTGCAATAACAAAAAAAAAAATGAGTGAGATTATATTTTTAATGCAAAGAAACAAATAAAGAATAGAGGAAGTGGGAAATGTCATTTGTGGAGAAAGTCCACAAAATCTAATACTCCACTTCAAATAGTGTGTTGTATGGCCATTTAAGAACACCCATTAGCTTTGTGTAAAGAAAATTCTACTGGCCCAAATAAAGTTACTTTTAAGAAATGCTGGCTTGAGGGTTTTGTTTCTATATTTGCTTACATTCAAGGATGAAATTGATATTTTATAATTTTACTCACTGTAAAGTTTATCCATGATCTTAAAATTCTCTTGGACCTTAAACATATTGCATTTACAAAATAAAGTTGCAGCAATTCACAGATGTTTCTCCTCTAATTTGGGAGTTTCATAATTTGACTTTTTATTCAGTCAACAGAAATGCCTTCTATGAACCAGGTTCTATGCTAGGCTTGGGGGACTATAAAGAAAGATAAGAGACTGAACCCAATCTTAAGCTCCTCACAGTCCAATGGTGGAGACAACACACAAACAATATGTACAAATAGGATATATACAAGATAAACTGGGAACAAGTAAGAGAGGACAGGTACTACCATTAAGAGGAATCTGTACAATCTTGTGGAAGATGGGATATTAATTGAGATTTAAAGGAAGACAAAGAAGCCAAAAGATGGAGATAAGTAGAAAAGGATTTCTAGGCATGTGAGGACAACCAATGAAGATGCTGAATAAATTGAGCCTCAGTTTATTTATCGGTGAAATGATGATAAAAAAGAGACAGAATGTCTGATGTGAGGAATAACCAGGAGATCAATGTCACTAGATTTCAAAATACATCAAGTTAAGGTGGAAGGAAACCAGAAAGTTGCGAGGGGACCTGGTTTTTAAGGGCTTGGGATGCCAAATAGAGAATTTTATAAATGATTCTGGAGGTTATGGGGACATACTGGAGTTTACTAAATATGAATGTGTGTGCGTGTAGTATGGTCACACCAGTACTTTAGGAAGATTAGCCAGCCAGAAGACTTTTATAAATATTAAATTTAGAATTCATTTTAAAAATTGAATTCTAAATTCCTCTCATCAAGCCCCTCCCTCATCCACTGATAAGGCAAGCAAAATAATATCAATTATACATGGAAAGTCATGAAAATCATTTTCATGTTAGCCTTGTTACTAAAGAAAAAAAAAAGACAAGGTAAAATATAGTGAGAAAAGTATGCATAAGTCTGTACTGAGTTCATCAGTTCTCTCTGGTCATGAATAGCATTTTCCACTGTAAGTCTTTTGTTTTTATTATTATATTGCTGAGAATAGCTAAATCTTTCACAGTTGATCCTATTGTCTACAAGATTATCTTGGATGGGTTTGTTCACTTCACTTTGTATCAGTTCAAAAAACAGAGGAATTTAAAAAAAATCCTGTTCAGAAAATCTGCTTTTAATGCATTCTATTATGTGTAGGCTTTGATTTTCCTTGAGAATGGCCCCCTAAAGTTATTTCTGTAAAACCATAGCTCACAAGCCTCTGGTATTTCCCTTTCATTCTGACCATTAATTCTGCATTAATTCAAAATAAATATATCTAATTAAATAGTATTGTTGTTAGTTGGGTCTGACTGTTCCTAACTCCTTTTTAAGAGTTTTCTTGGCAAAGTTACTGGAGTGGTTTGCCATTTCCTTCTCCATTACAAATGTATCTTCCCTGTATCTCCCATCTTTCCAGCTTTTTCTGTTCTGGAACCATAATCAAATCAACTCTGACAAAAAGAAAAAGGGTGCTACCCTTTTAGGGCCCCACTTAGTTTCTTGGATAACTTTCTAAAACAAAATTCTCCTTCCCCCAACAAGGTTCCATGGCTGGAGTTAGAAAGACTCATAGCCTTGTGTGACTCTAGATTTGAAACCTATAACTGCTTCAGTTTTCTTATCTGTAAAATGGGTAATAATAATAATATTACTTACCTCCCAGGGTTGTTGTGAGAATAAAATGAGATAATATTTGTAAAGGTGCAGCTAGATTACTAGGTGGCTAGAGGGCTGGACCTGGTTGCAATGAGGAAGATCTGAATTCAAATGTGACTTTTAGCCTCTTAATAGCTATGTGAATCTGTCCTAGATATTTAATCTCTGTTATTAGTGGATAGAACACTGGAGCTATAATATATAATAAAAATAGATATAATAAATTGAGTTCAAACCTGATCTTAGACACTCACTAGCTGTATAATCGTGGACAAGGGTTGTCTTATCCACTGAAGAAGGAAATGGCAAAGCATTCTGATATCTTTGCTAAGAAGACCCCCATGGACATTATTGGTGGGCTGTGACCCATGGGGTTATAAGAGTTGGACACACTGAACACACACACACTCACACACATACACACGCTATTATTATTCCCCTCTCCCTTCCCCATTGCTCTTAAATTCTGCCTTCTAGGGCCAAGGAAAATAAATCTGTTCTGTCTTCCAAATGACAGACTTTCAAATACTTGAAGCAGCTATCATGTCACTCCTGAGTCTTGTCTAAGCTAACTATCCTGAGATCCTTTAACTTACCCTCACTCATATAGCACTTTGTTCCCTGCAGTTCTCCAGTGTACTATCCAGGTTATCACCCTTGTTCATATTATAACCCTTTACTTCTGTGAGTGCAGGAACAATTTCATATCTAAACTTGGCAGCTGTCCCCATCCCTTGACAATAATGTACACATAGAAACCATTTAATCAAGTTTGAATTAATTTATTGTTGAAAGAATGTTAGTTAATAGATTGAAAAAAGTTTGCCAAAGTGTCTGCCTTTGAACCCAGGTTAAATATATCAACATATATATGTTTACTTGGATGAAGAACACAGAGAGCATTATTTTTTAAGCTGCAGATATAATAAAGTTAGTAGGCATATCTAATATCTTACATAATGAAATCAGGATTCAAAAATCTGCCCATAGATTAGAACAGGATTAAGAGTAAGATGAAATATAATAGGGACAAAGAGAAAGTCCTATTGGACTAAAAATTAATATGGGAGAATGATATATCTAGATATCAAATTCACAGAAAAAGACTATTTTAGAGGTTGTATTTTTGACTTGAGTCCAGTAGATCACTGCTAAAAAAGGATGCTGTATTGGGTTACTTAAATAGAAATATAGTACCCTAGAATGATGGAGGAGATAATCCTTGCCTTGGCTCAAAGTAGGAATTCTTAACCTTTTTTTTTTTTTTTTTTTTTTTTTTAATATCATGAACCTCTTTGGCTGTCTAGTGAAACCTATGGACAGACCTCTACTAAGAGTAATATTTTAAAATAATTGAAGGAATTGCTAAATTTCATTTAAAGGTAAATGAAAATAAAGATGCAATTCCCCCTCACACACACACATACCAAAGTTCACGGCTGCCTTGAAATCTATACAGAGACTCTAAATTAAGAATATCTGGCCTATGGAATGCATTTGCTTCTGTGTGATGCACTTTTTTTAAAAACTTACTTTTCTCAACAGTATTTTATTTTTCCAGTTACATGTAAAGATAGTTTTCCATATTAATTTTTGTAAGATTTTGTGTTTGTATCTTTCCCTCTCTTACTTTTCCCTTCTCCAAGATAGCAAGCAATCTAATATAGGTTATATATGTACAATCATTTAAAAAATATTTCCATATTTGTGATGTTGTGAAAGAAAAAACAGAACAAAAGAGGAAAAAAAAAAACATGAGAAAGAAAAAGCAAACAAGCAAAACAAAAAAAAGGTGTAATACTATGCTTCAATCCCCATTTAGTCTTTATAATTCCCCCTCTTGAAGCTCATGGCATTTTACATTTCAAGTCTATTGGAATTGTCTTGGATCTCTGTAGTGCTGAGAAAACCTAAACCTATCATAGTTAATCACCACATAATCTTGCTGTTATAGTGAACAATTCTGCTATTAATGCTTGAGAGAAATCCAGAAGTGAACAGCACAATGAATCTTGAAACCATACTAAGCTATCATTATTCAGTCATGTCTGATTATTTGTGATTCCCATGGATCAACTGTACGTAGGATTGTCTTGGCAAGGATACTGGAGTGGTTTGCCATTCCCTTCTCCAGTTTTATGCAGGCAGGGTGAAGTGACTTGCCCTATCACACAGCAAATAGGAGTCTGAGGAAAACTTTGAACTATGATCTTTCTGCCTCTAGACTCAGAGCTCTTATCTACTTTAGCACATGTCCCATTCCACAAGAGAAATCTTTTGAAGGGAAGCAAGGTAAATCTTCCAAGAAAAGACGTAAGATAAACATTAATTCCCTTCTTCTCTTGCACTTACATATTCTAGCCTCCAATCTCTATTTTTCAAAATTCGGTTCCTAAGACAAAGCCTTGTTCAAATGCTGATTCCTCCACAAAGAGGTATGATCATCCACTCAGTCTTGGACAAGACCTTGGAAACAGTATAGTATATGCCTCTTATTTTAGCCTGAGGTCCAAAGAGAGAAATTAAGTGTTTAGTTTCTTCCCCAATGATAAATTAGTGCCTGTGGACTTTTGGACTGTCTAATCGATGCATATTAAAAGTGAGGGAAAGGGAAAAAGGCCCTGTTTGTAGATTAGTTTATTCTGTTTTGCAACCAACATAAAGAAGAGTCACCATTGCAAAATATTTTCCTGATTGCAAAATAAAATTGAACACAAAAGGAGCTGGCTGCACTACATTTGGCACATTGTAATTTTCTGATAACTTCAAGCTTTTCCCTGAAACTAAAACTAATTTTTAAAAATTATTTTCCTTTTTAAAAGAATTATGAACTAAATGAATATAAACATTTCCATATGCAAAGAAAAATAGTTTATACTTGAAACCATGAATGTTTCATGGATCCCTCCTTTTCCCATATACACATATACAGAGAGTATATATATTTTGGGTGACATTTATATATATTTTATTTGTTTATATATTATTTATTTACATATGTGTATATAAACCCACACACATGTTGTCTTTTGTAAACAGTCGTTCTACAAGCAAAACACAAGCCGATGGTACAGGTATTTTCCCATTATTTTTTGGACTTTCTTTCATTGTTTTGTCCCCACATATACTCCTACTACTGTAACGTAGCAGAAAAGTTCAAAATTAATCAGGAATCTATTTTTCAGAACTACACAGACTACATGCTCATTTCCTTTTCTCTAGGACAATTCTTTAAATAAAATAATAACGATCACGTTTTCTCTAAATCTTCTTTTCTAAGCTGAACCACTCTAGTCCTTTCAAACTTTGCTCATGCGGCATTTCTTTGACTCTCATTACCTATGCCACCTTCGGCATCCCCTCTAGAACGTGAACTTCCCTTTTAAAATGTGGCTTTCAAAACTGCACTCAGTGACCCAGATGTATGTAGTCTGGGTGCAAAAAGTAAAAGAGATCCATGGGAATCTCTGGGTGAAGACTAAAATCTCTGAGAGCGAAATAGGATAATGGAAAGAACACCTAATACTCTGTTTCAAATGTGTATAATTTAGGGTTTAGCAGTATTAAAAAAAGTAACTTTGGAAGAAGCTTAAATCTGCCTCCTTGTGGCCAAAATTTAATTTCTGCTTTAAAGTTTTTCTTGTTTTCATTGAGAATTTTAATGATGATCGACAGAAATTCAGTTTATTGGTTTTTTTTTTTTTTTTTTTTTTTTTTTTTTTTTTTTTTTTTTTTTTTTTTTTTTTACTGTGGTCTGTCTCTGCTTTTTGTCTCTTCTCCATCTGTCTCTTGTTTATCTCTCTCCACCACTCCCCACGCCGTCTCTGCTCTTTCTCTCGGTTATCTGTTTCTGTCTCCTTCTATGTCTACTCCAGTTTGCTTGCCAGCCTCATTAAAAACAAAACAAAAACAACCCAACCTGTCTTGCAGATTGAATTACAAGATCGGTGTATGTTTTTAGCTAGCAAGCGACTAAACAAGTTAACTTATAAGATATTTTGCCTTTATTCAATTGATATTTTCTTTTAAATTCTGTAATCATTACATTTCATTTGTATTCCTACATAAATGAAGTTTTGAATTGGGGGATTCTGGGAATTTTGCAAAAGGAAGGCAGATTCCTATTTCCATCTTTATTCCTGCATTTTAAAAAATTGCATGAGGAATGCAGACTTGGTTGTTTCTTGTGTTTTTCGCAGAAAAGGCACAAAAGGAAGACAGATTCCTATTTCCATCTTTATTCCTGCATTTTAAAAAATTGCATGAGGAATGCAGACTTGGTTGTTTCTTGTGTTTTGCGCTGAAAAGGCACAAAAGGAAGGCAGATTCCTATTTCCATCTTTATTCCTGCATTTTAAAAAATTGCAAAAGGAATGCAGATTTAGTTGTTTCTTGTGTTTTTCGCAGAAAAGGCACAAAAGGAAGGCAGATTCCTATTTCCATCTTTATTCCTGCATTTTAAAAAATTGCATGAGGAATGCAGACTTGGTTGTTTCTTGTGTTTTGCGCTGAAAAGGCACAAAAGGAAGGCAGATTCCTATTTCCATCTTTATTCCTGCATTTTAAAAAATTGCATGAGGAATGCAGACTTGGTTGTTTCTTGTGTTTTGCGCTGAAAAGGCACAAAAGGAAGGCAGATTCCTATTTCCATCTTTATTCCTGCATTTTTAAAAAATTGCATGAGGAATGCAGACTTGGTTGTTTCTTGTGTTTTGCGCTGAAAAGGCACAAAAGGAAGGCAGATTCCTATTTCCATCTTTATTCCTGCATTTTAAAAAATTGCAAAAGGAATGCAGATTTAGTTGTTTCTTGTGTTTTGCGCAGAAAAGGCACAAAAGGAAGGCAGACTGCCACGTGCAGCGCCTCATTTGGATGTGTCTGGAGTCTTGGAAGCTTGACTACCCTACGTTCTCCTACAAATGGACCTTGGGAGCTTGTTCTAGCAGGGGAGCGCAGCTACTCGTATACCCTTGACCGAAGAACGGTACGCCTCTATCGGGGAAGGTCGTCCTCTTCGACCGAGCGCGCAGCTTCGGGAGGGACGCACATGGAGCGGTGAGGGAGGAAGGGGACACCCGCCTAGCCAGCCAGATCAGCCGAATCAACCCTGGCGATCAATGGGGTGACAGATGTCGCAGCCAGATCGCCCTCACATCCAACAGCCTCTTGGGGGCGTTCAGTATATAGGGCCGACAAATGAGTTTTCTTTACGTATGGGGTGACAATTTGCAACGTGACTATAAGAATCTCAAGGGGCATAGTTATATCGCTTCCGTAAGAACACTATTTTTGCATCTTTTTCGAATACTTGGTTACAGCTGAATTTCTTTGCAATTTGGGATGTTTTTTATCCTCCCCATGATACTTTGCAGCTGGGTTGGGCATGCAAAATACCAGAGTCACCATTGGTAGACTTCTCCCAAAGTCCTCGCCCACTTCTCTTAATTGCAGCTCCGCCCTGTGCGCCTAGCCTTCCTTTCTTCCTTTCGCGCCGAGGATTCTCCTTTTGGACACCAGCTGGCTGGCAAGACCCTCTCCACCAGCGGCGGACGGTGAGAGTGGGCAGAAGTCTTTGCCCTCCCCGGTCTCTTCCTCCTGCCCCCTCGCCGCCTGGGCTCCGCTTTCGCAGCTAACTTTACCTGCTCCAGGGCCTCCGCAGTCCCCTTGCGCTGGCTCCACCTGGGCTCCGTCCCCTTGCCCTGCTTCCATCTGGGCTCCGTCCCCTTGCCCTGCTTCCATCTGGGCTCCGCGGGCTGGGAATAGGTCAGGGCACAAGTGTTTGGAAGCTTGCGGTCTGGGACCGGCGGGGAGATTTATAGCGCTCAGGTGGCAAGGGGCAGAGGAGGTGAGAGGGACTGGTGATATCCATGGGCATGGGGCAAGGGACGGAGTGGGGCGGGAGACAGCGTTTAAGGGATGGGAGACGTGGAGGAAGCATGGAAAAGGGGATGGGAACCTGGACGCGGGAAACTGAGAACTGGACCAGAAAGCATTGAGAAGGGGGCAGAATGTACGGGGCGAGAAACGAGGGACTGGATGCAGGGGTCCGGGGTAAGGAAGAATGGGACAAGATGATGGCAAAGAACTGGAAATTAAAGAGATGCCCATTTATTAGGGAATGGCTAAATAAAATGTAGCTGTCATGGAATGTACGGTAAGAATTGAATGGGTTGGTTTTAGAAAAACGTAGACTTTCTTGAAATAATGAAGAGTGAAATGAGCAGAACCGAGAGCACAATGTATACAGTAACAACACTGATTCAAAGAGTAACTAAATTGTAAACGACTAAGTTACTCTGAGTATTATAAATACTCAAATGAACGACATTTATGTGAAGAATAAAAGAAATCATTTTTTTTTTTAAAGTAAGAGCCTTAAGATTGGCAAATATAACAAAAAATGAAAATGTTGGATGTAGGATGGGATGTGGAAAAACTGGGACATTAATGTTGGAATTGTGAACGAATCCAACCATTCTGGAGAGAAATTTGGAACTACGCCCAGAGAATTATAAAACTGCCTACTTTTTGATCCAGCAGTGCCATTGCTTGGTCTATATTCCAAACATCCAAAAAAAAAAAAAAGAGGAAAAGACCTAGAGTTATTGCAGCTCTTTTTATGGTAGCTAAGAATTGGAAATGGAAGGGGTATTCATCAATTGGGGAATGACTAAACAAGTTGTGGCATATGATTGTAATAGAGTATTACTGTACTATAATAAATGACAAGCAGGATGATTTTTTTGCGGGGGTAAATAGTATTTTATTTTTTCTAATTACATATAAAGATAGTTTTCAACATTCATTTTGTAAGATTTTGTTTCAATTTTTTTCTCCTTCCTTTTCTTTCATCCCCCCTCTCCAAGAGAGCAATCTGATACAGGTTATACATGTGTAATATTTGAACATATTTCTACTTTAGTCATATTGTGAAAGAAGAAATAGAACAAAAGGGAAAAGCCACCAAAAACTCAAGACTTCAAATCCTTTCTCTAGATGTGTACAGCATTTTCCACAAGGATGATGGTTCAAGAAAAACCTGGACTTACATGAACTGATGCATAGTGACGTGAACAGAACTGGAAGAATGTTGTGCACAGTAATAGTTCAGTGAAGAATTGTGAATGATTAGACATTCTTAGCAATATAGCGATCCAAGATGCTCCCAAAAGACTAATGACAAAGCATACTGTCTTTCTCCAAAGAAAGAACTGATGTTGTTTAAATATTAACTGAAGCATGCCATTTTTCAGTTTCTTGCATTTTTTCTCTTATTTGAGACTTCTTGTACAAAATGATTAATAGGGAAATAATTCCACAAATATAACCTATAGCTGCTTACCGTCTTAGCGAAGAGAGAGGGAAAAAGGAGAGAGAGATATAATTTGGAACTCAAAACTTTAAATAAAATTTTTTAAAAGTAAAAATTGGACAGGGTTCAGGGAGTAGGAAGCATGGGGCAGGGCACATAGAACATGGAATTTTCCAGAGTACAGGACAAGGGATATGAGATTGGCTATAAGGGGAAATTACAGAATCCCAGAAAGGTGGTTTAAAGGGTTGGGGGGTGGAGGATGGGAAGTAGAAGCAATGGGGTGAGGAGATCTAAGTCATTGTTGGGAGTTGCTCTGCCCTTTGTTTGACATTGTTTGTGCACACAGAGAGGGTTCAGTGTTGTATCTGATTCTCAGAGGCTTATTTTGAGTGTAAGAATTTGTTTGTTGTTTATTTTGTTTTGTTTTCAGGGGAATAGACTGCCTTAAAATCATTTTGGGCTCTTTGTCCTTGTTGTTTGTCCTTTGTTCTCCAAGAGGACCATGACATCAGGGAGGTGGTGCCATGGCATGCAAGTGAATTGGGGGGCTGTGCATCCTCATTTTTTCATCTGGAAATATTTGGAAAATAAACTTTCACTGTGGGATTACTTTTTTTTTGTAACAGCTGGCAATTCTCCTGTCTTGATTTTGAGGTTATATTTTACCAGAAGTTAAATTCTTTTCACTACAGAGATGATCTCAGTCTAAGAGCAGGAGTTCATTCAGCAAAAGGAGTAGGAAATCAGGAAGACTAAATTCAATATTCATTAGGGAGATTGGTCTGTAATTTTCTTTTTCAGTTTTGGTTCTTCCTGGTTTAGGTATCAGTAACATATTTATGTCATAGAAGGAACTTGGCAGGACTCCTTTATCTGTTTTTCCAAATGATTTACATAGTATTGGAATTAATTATTCTTTAAATGTTTGGTAGAATTCACTTGTGAAATCCATCTGGCCCTGGATGGAAGTCTAAATTAAAGCTTTTGTGTATTCAGCAAATATTGACAGACTTTTGGAGGCTCTGGGAGAGACCCAAAATTTGGATAAGATTGAGTTGAGAGCTCCATGCCAAGTATGAGGAAACAGGGAGTCTAGTCAAGACACTGAATCTCAAGATGTTTTGTTTTCCTCATCTATAAAATCGGTGGGATGGTAGATTCTTAAAGGCATGTGCCTTTAAAGTACTTTGAAAAATTGAATTACTGGTATAACTTTGGCTACCATTTAAATTTGCTTTGGTGAGGCTGTAGAGGGAGAGATATTTGACCTTTGTTTGAGAAGGAGTGCTGCCTGAATTTCCCTGGTAACAAGTAACTATTTCTTTTGAGAAAGGTCTTTCTTTACCTAAAAGGCTCTACAACAGTTCCAAATCTGAAATTGTTAAAATAGTTTTTGGGAAACTATTGGAAATAACTGTTAATTTTCCCTCCCGTGAGATAATGCATTAAATGTTTTGAAGTATGAAAACTTTTCTTCTGGACAAAAGTAATAATAGATGTGGATTCTGAGGAATTAGAATGTTCTGGTAAGCACTTATTCTGTGAGTAGATTGTCCCTATCTTTTTTTTTTCCTTAAATAAAAATGGTGCTAATCCAAAAATGCTTTCCCCATAGAAAGTTAGAAATATAATGGTTAGTTGGTCAGACTAGACCAGCTCAGTCCATGAGACCCAAAGAATCCCTGTAGGATTGGCTGATTTGGGGTGGGCAACCACTAAGGTTTATCTCTAGAAAGTTGTCCATCAGATTGATGATTTGATGTGAGAAAGCTAAGGGATGCAAAAATTCAAGTCTGCTAAACTGGGGGGTGGCAGGTAAAGATTTACTCATCTTTTGAAGTATAGAATATATTCTAAAACTTAAAATTACTTTTGTGCTAGGAATATGTGACTTTTCTTATACCTTCTCTTCACCTTTCCTCCCTACAACTTCCTTTTTTTGGAGGGTGGGGATGGGGCAGTTTAAGACCGCCCCAGTATCTTGTTTACTTTCTACCCTTTCATATTTCCATAAGAAATGTATTTTGTAAATGGATACAAATCATTTGGTTTGTAATTAGTGTTCTGCTATATCATCCTGACAGACTGTAGCCATCTGTTTAAAAAAGGATAATTTTAGTCCAAAAAAGTTTCTCGTGGACTGGGATTTCTCTATTAAAAACTCAATTAATTACATAATGTATCTTAATTTTGTATCTTTTTTGAGATATGGGACTTTGTACTAAGTGTACATAGTGTGCTTGGTGAAGTATTGAGGGAATGATGGGGATTTTCTTGTTTAACTCTCACTGTTCTTGTTAATTTTAAGTTATGGAATCACAAAGTCTCCTCAGGCACATAATCTTTTTTTTTTTTTTTTTAAATAAAGCTTTTTATTTTCAAAACCCATGCATAGTCTTCAACATTCACCCTTGCAAAACCTTATGTTCCAATTTTTTTTCTCCCTCCCTTACCCTCCTCCTCTAGACAGCAAGTAATCCAATATATGTTAAACATGTAGTTCTTCTATACATATTTCTGCAATTATCATGCTGCATAAGAAAAATCAGATCAAAAAAGGAAAAAAATGAGAAAGAAAACAAAATGCAATCAAATAACTAAAAAAGTGAAAATACTATATTGTGATTCATACTTGGTCATCTCTCTGTGAGCAGATGGTTCTTTCCATCACAAGACCATTGAACTGTCCTGAATCACCTTACTGTTGAAAAGAGCCACATCCATCAGAATTGATCATTGATAATCTTATTGTTGTTATGTACATTGTTCTCCTGGTTCTATTCACTTCAGTTAGCATCAGTTCCCTTTCATTACTCTTGAAGACACTTGGATTACATTCTTAATCCTAAGTGAGGAAGAGAAAACGGGGAAATAGGGAAAGGATGGGTGGGGGTGAAGAACTGACTGAATTAATAGTTGTGAAAAATGAAATTGGGCAATTATTTTTAGGCTTGATTTAGGGTTAGGGATTGTGGGAAATAAACTTGTTAAATGATGGAAAAGGGGGTATATTTCAACCTCACTGGTATATAAATTGCTTAAGACCAGGATAATAACGATAGCTAGCATTTATATAGCACTTACTATGTGCCTGGCCCTTTACAAATATTATCTCATTTGATCCTCACAACAACCTGGTTCCTAGGGTTTTACATTTTACAGCTGAGGGAACTAAAAGCAAACCCATTAAGTGACTTTTCCAGGATATTATAGCTAGTAGCTGAGGCTGGATTTGAACTTGTTGGGCTTGACTGCAGACCCAGTTCTATCTACTATGCCATCTTTGATTTCTAACTGTCCAAGAATGTATTTTGCACTGACAAGTACTTAGTCAATATTTGATGAATTAAATTAACTCATCTCCTTATGGTCTGGTCTTGAGCAGGATGCATCAGTCTCAGTTTCCTCATATATAAAAAAAACAAAACAAATCCCCCCCAAAATTGAGGTAGGTCCTTCTTAGCTTTAAAATCCTTTCTTCTTCAAGTCTTTTCAGAGCCTTCCTAATCCTTTCTTTTCCTCTTTTCTCTCTTGGCCTTTCTCCCCCAGTATATGTTCTTTTACTGTTCTTCTATCATCAAACTTGTCCTCTTCTTATTTCTTCTCTCCTTAGATAACTGAATATTTATGAGCTTTATTCAAGGTTGTTAGCTTTTTAAAAAAAAAAAAAGTACATCCAGTTCTGTGTTTTAAAAAGAGGTCACTGGGAAGCAATGATTCCCCACCCCAAAATGCAGATAATAGAGGAATACACTGTAAGCAAATATTGTTATTTTAAACAGTTCTTCTTTTTCTTGTTGTTGTTAAATGGAGAAAATAATAGTACTAGGATCATGCATTTAAGGCTGAAAAGGACCCTAGCTACCACCTAACCCAGTTTCCTCATTTGATAGATGAAATAATGGAGGTCCAAAATGACTGACCTATCCAAATCCATACAAGATAGTTGGGGACCATGGTTTATCTCTGGTGCTTCTGTCTCCAAATTCAATGCTCTTCCTTTTGCATCACAATTTTTACATATACTTAGATGTTTGTCTTATAGTTTTTTATTTTATGTATATGTCTATCTTTTTATCAACACTGCATATGCTGTCTTTTACAAATATATTCCTGCCTAACACAATTGATTATAATGAACCAATTTTCCACCAATGGCACATACTATCCAAATCAGATCAAGATTTCAAATATTTAATCTGTATGCATAGGATCATATTAAGAACAAGAAATCCAGTCTCATCTGTTATTTTTTGGTCTTTTTCAGAAAATCTGAAACATCATAATGGCAAGTAAACCCATCCTCCACTATGTTAATGGAAGAGGCAGAATGGAATCCATCCGATGGCTCCTAGCAGTAGCTGGAGTAGAGGTTTGTCTGATTCAGAGTGGGAAAAACTTTCCAAAGAGATTTCATTGTTTTCAAGGTCTGGAACATCTTAGAGAGAAAGAAGCTGTGACCTAAATGTTCCTAGTTATTACAAACAATCCCTCCCTTTAGCCAAGAGATGTCTTTCCCAAAAGTTGACTTGTACAAATTGCTATACTTTTTTTTTAAGAACAATTTTACTTTCCAATTGCTTTTTTTCTTTATCATTTTAAAAATACTTTATTATCACTCTGGAGCTGTAAGACTCCTCAGAGGATTATTTAATCCAATCCTCTCTTCTTATAGATGAGAAAACTAAATCCAGACCAATTAATGACTTTCTAAAAACCTTCAGTTTCCAAACACTGGAGTAGTATTTAGAGAGTTTCCTATGTGCAAGGAATGAATCAAAATTTAACAGTGGCGTTCAAGGCTTTAGTTTTCTTAAACTAAACTAGTTTTCTTGAAACCCTTAGTGTAGGGCCTAAGACAAGGTACTGTGGTCTCTGGGAAGGATTTGAATCCCATACATTTGGGGGATTATGAAAATATGTTGATACTTTAGCATTTTCAATGACTTTGTTTAAAATGAAATACCTCTTAAATAAATAAACCATGATGCCCTTTGAAAAGTGGAAATTTATTTTGCTTGACTATGAATATTTGTTATAAGAATTTTCTTTTCTTTCTTTTTTTTTTTCCAATAGAAAGGGAAGGTACTTAATTTAAAAAATTTTAGATTTAAAAGAAAAAAGGAAAGAAAAATCACGCTTCCTGTGAAGCTAAGAGTTTCAGTTTTCACTGTAACTAACATATTCTTTTACTTGTCAAAAAATCAATACCTACATGCTATAGAGGGCCGAATTTTCTGACATTAGTAATATATACATTTATATAAAGATAATATTACAAATTGTCCCTTGGGTTCACTTGTGGGTTTTCTCCTTGGTGATTGCTCTCTTGCCTTCCCCTAGTCTTGGCTCAGGTTTTCAGTGTCTCTGCCAGGTATTTAATGAGTAACCGATAAAGGGTATTTCACAAGCTAGTCAGCAAATTTATAAATTAAGTAAGAGAGTTTCTACAAAAACAGACTTGCTTTACCATTATAAAAATTGAATAATCCTTCTGTGATTTCTTTAAGGTATAATATAGCTCCAACTCTTACTTGTACATTGTATTAGTTAGAACGAAACCCCTTTGTAGCAGAGCAGAGTTGGTATGAGTCACTGTGGCCAAAATATATTATTCTTCACTTGGTGACCAGCCACACAGGAATGACCCATTCAGAGGTTAACTAGGTACATCCTTAGATGACAAACATCCAGTTTGCCTTTGAGCATACAACCAAGGCTTTATGGCTTAGATGGACTTAACTCATTTCCAGTCACCTGATACAGCCTTCATAAACTCAAGTTAACCTTCATTTTAACAAAGTCATCAGATCAGAACTTTGACAAAAGAGTAAAATTCTTATTATTATAAATAATTCTTTATTAACAAAGTTTTTAATGAATTTTAATTTTACTTTCTTTCCCAGAATATCACTTTTCTAAGTCTTCCAGGGAACCATCCCTTATAATAAGCATAGAATAAAAAAAAAAAATAGAGGGGAGAAAACAGTTTAAGCAAAGATAACCAATATAGCAACTCAGTTCAATATTATATATACTGTGTTCCATACATACAAAAAAAAAAGCAAAGCAGGGAGATGAATTCTAACGTGAATTATTTCATAAATTAAAGTTTTACAATGAATTTCCTCTGAATCATATCCATACTAATGTCCTTATTAATCTGTTTCCTTTTCTCTTTGCATCCTCCTTTCTGTGTATTCCTTCCTCTCTGCCTCTATTTGCCAGAAACCACTGTTAAAAACAGTCCAGTCTCTACCAACTCATCCCACAGACTGAAGAAAGGAGACATATAGTTAGTCTTTGTGGGACATCTGAGTGCCGTTGATACAGAGACTTATCACAAGTTATCCATAGGTTAGAAGCTTATTGAAGCCATTATCCATAGAGCTGTAACTCATTGATGATGTACCTATCAAAGGATTATTTTTTGAGGCCATGGACTCTGTTTTCTTTCTTTCTTTTTTTTTAATATCATGTGATTAATACAAACACCTGGCACCTAGAAAAGACTTAATATGTAGTTGCTATTAATTTTTAAAAAAAAATTTTTTTTAAATATTTTTAAATTAAAAAAAAAAAACTGGTGAATTTTTTTAAAAAATGTAGATGCCTGTGGGATGTTGTGGTAACTCACTCTACAACCTTTTTCTCTGATCTCCAGGAGATAAGATGAGTTTATATGTTTAAATGTTGATGATGAATTTGATTAGTACTAACAGAAGCCACAACTGGTCCCCAAGCATCTGAGATATCAGTCATTTAGCCTGCATGATGAGATCCCATTTTGGTTTAGTAGCAGTGAGTAAAGTAGAGATTTCATTTTCACCATCAGCAGTGTGGAGGGTGAGGTTGCTACAGACTATTACTGTCAGCAGGAACACTAAACCAAAACAAAAATCTCTGAATGGAGTTGATATTTGTGACTTAGCTGTCCCAAATGGTACTATTTCTCCAGCAGCTATGAACAAGAGCAGGGCTTCTGATCATGTTCAGTAGGAAGATTTAAAAAGCTTCAAAAAACATTTCTTTCAGAAATGAGGTCATTGTAATTGATCTTTAACCTCAGCAATTCTCCTTTGAGTCTCTCCTGGGACAGTTTGGGTACCTGTCATGGTTATTTAGGGCTCTTAAATATGAACTAAAGACACGGAGCCAAGATGAGGGAGATAAGTTATAACTGCCAAATTTCTTCAAAAACTGGGTATTTTTTAAGCACAATTTTTTCTGGCTGCCTTTGGGCACAAATCTGGGTGCTTTTTAATCACTGCTTGGGCTGGTGACTGTTAGCACAAATCTGGGTGCCATTAGGCACAACTTGGTTTTGGGTATTTTTTGATGTGTAAAACACAAAAAAATACATCTGGGCACTCTATGGGAAGGAAGGAAACACACCTGATCTGATCCCTCTGGTTCTATTCTAGAGTCCAGAAGCCTGGTTAATCTTTGAAAAGGCTGTTTGGGTATTTGTGTTTTGGTGAGGGAGAGATTGTTGAACTGAGAACTCCTCTCATTGCACTCCTGAGATATCAGGAGGTTGCCCCTAGTTTGTATTTGTTAATTGTTGCATCTGTGCAGACTGTTTGTGACTTGTCTATCTGTTGTGTTGGTTTAAGAATTTCTGTTAAGTTTTTAAGAACAATGATTGAAGGATTTGGCAATTGGACATTTCAAGATTACAAAGGTGCTTAGCATAAAACAAATGCTTTAGGAGTGTTAACTTTATTGGAGTTAATTGTAACCTGTTTGCACTAATTTTGGGAAAAACAGAAAAACCTTGGCTGCTTTTAAAATCTGCCTGTTTAGAAAACCTGTTAGAAGAAAAAAAGGGGTCAATAAAACCTCATTTGGATCAGGTTGCAGCTGTGAATTGTGGGAAGTAAGAGATAGAGAAAAACAAGCTGATGTCAATTGCTTTAAAAAAAAAAAAAACTGACAAAGAAATAGCCTTTTTATCTAGTCAAATTTTTGAAGGCCAGTTTTATATGTATTGAGGAAAAAAAAATAGTAACCAAATGGTAAGTCAGTTTGTCTACAACATTTAATTAGAATTTAGGGAAACTTACTTAAGTGGGGAAAAAGGGTATGGCTAAGTGTGCATACTTCCACACCCAGATCCTTTTTGAATCCTAGTAGCGGGATTCCCTACCCTGTCTGGGCAGGAATGGGTGGGGCCATTTCAGGTCTTAATCTTCCCATTGCAGTCTCTCCCAAGCACACAGCACAGTTTTGGGATTGGTCAGCATGCCTTGAGCACCGCTGCTCCCTTTACAAGCAGATGCTGAGTTAAGTGTACAAACGAATGTAGACCTAATTCACACTGAACTGTCCATCTCAAACTGGGTTCCCTGGCTGAGATGGTGCTCCAGAGCTGCAGAGAACCTGGCATGCTATTCTTGCAACAAAGAGGCCTCTGTGCCGCCCTAAACAAGTTAGCAACTCTGTGGTTACCAGAGAGAGTCTTGCCCTCACTCTAGGTCCTAGCACCTTTTCTAATCTTATTTTAATTTATCGGCTTCCAGGTACAGTAAGTCAAAATCATGGTGCTGAGACCCTCCAAGATGATTCAAGAATTTAAATACTCACTATAGAGAGTATGGAAATATTATGCCCTGAATAAAAAATAAAAATTATTATAGCCCTACCCCCGACCCCTTCCTTGTCATTAGGACTGGGAGAACTGAGTCAGGAAAAACCTTGAAGCTCTGACCACCTTTACATCCCATTGTGTCATAAACTCCAGGTGTGTTATCTTGGATAATTTCCCCTCTGTTTTGAGTATTGCCTGTCTCTTGCCCTCAACCTTCTTATCTTAATCCTTATCCTGTCCGGAATTCTTTTCTGAATCCTTTCCTGGAATTATGGTTTATCTGCTCATCCAGTGTTCTCACTCCCCTTGTCTGCCTTTGTTTCCTTTATAAAATTGTATATTCAGATTATGTATTCTGTTTGCAAACCCTAGTTAGTTAAAACCCTATATAAGTTCCCTGCCTCAGTTTGGGCCAGAATGATTTGGACAAGAGTCCCATCTCAATAGACTAGCTTAAACTCTCCACATTAAAAGATTAAAAAGCAATCTCTCTCTTGCCTCAGTTTTTCTGGTATTACAATATGAATCTACATTGGATTATTTGCTGCCTAGGGAAAAGAAAAGGAGAGGAGGGAAGGAAAAAAATTTAGAACACAAAATTTTGCAAGGGTGAATGCTGAAAACTGTCTTTGGATGTATTTTGAAAAATAAATAGCTATTATAAAAATACTTTGCAAACAATAAAAAAATAAAGATCAAATGAGATAATATTTGTGAAGGATTTAGCATGGTGCCTGGCATATAGTAAGAGTTTAATAAATGTTTGTCTCTTTCCCTTTGTATAGGTTATTCCTTATGCCCAGAATTCATTGCTTTTCATTTCTATCTTGAAGAATTATAAGTTTTCTTCAAAGCTTAGTCCAAATACCATTTGCTCCCCCAAATTCCTTCCCTCAAAATTGCCTGTATTTATATATGTACACATATATATGTGCTTATATACATACATATCAATATGCAGGTGTGATTTATTTATATATGTGTTATATATTTATATGTTTATGTATGTATATTATCTCCCCTGGTAAAAGATTAGCTCTTTGAGGGTTTGGGCTAAGTTGGGCCTGCCTTTGCATCCATAAGGCCTAATACAATATCTTTTATGTCATTGGCACTTAATAAATGTTTGCTGATTAATTGATTCTTATAACTTTGTTCACTCTCTTGAACTGCCTATGACATTTTCTAATATCATCTTATATTTCTGTTTTTGTTTTAGTTTGAAGAAAAATTTTTTGAAACAAGAGAACAATTGCAAAAGTTGAAAGAAAGTGAGTATAAAAAAATGCACTTGAAATCCTGGAAGGCATCATTATTCAGTGGAAAGCATGGTGCCTTTGGAGTTGGAGCATCTCAGTTTGAATCCTAGTATGCCTGCCACTTACTATCTGTGAGACTTTGGACAAATCAACCAAATTTTATGACTCAATCTCTGATTTTGTCTTAGTTTTTATTAAGCTGAAGGAAATCATCAAAAACACTATCTTAATAAAATGAGGATGAGAAGAACAAGTTTTTAAAAGGAAAATATGTTTAACTACACTATAGGATGATTGATACATAAATAGGTTCTATCTGGTCTGCCCCCAATGTAGTACACATGTTAGTATTAAGATGTAGCTCAACATGGGGCTGTTAGGTGGTACAGTGGATAGCATTCCAAGTCTGCAGTGTAGAAGACCTGAGTCCTGGATAAGTCATTTAACCCTATATAAAACTATGTTCACATAATATATATGCAGGTCAAATTAGTCAATGGCTTTAGTTTCATTAACCTAATATTCTAATTAATAATAATATCAATATCAACAACAATAAGATTGATATCAATAATATGAATATTAGTTAAATAATGTAAATAATCTCAATATTAATATCAAAGTGCATTTATATAGCAGTTTAAGGTTTGCAAAGTATTTACAAATATCTTCCTTCACAGAAATCCTGAGATAGAGATGCTATTATCCCATTTCCTGATGGGGAAATTAAGACCTATAGAAATTTGATTGACTTGTACGACTCACCTAGCTAATAGATATCCAAGGCCAGATTAGAAATCAGGTCTTTTTAAGTCCAGGTTCAGGGCTCTATCCACTGTGCTGTGTAAGCCTTTCTGTTAAGTTCCTCATCCACCCCAAAATGCTATAAATAAAAGTCTCCTTAAGAACTAAAAGGGTTGTAGGCAAGACCAACTCCCCATTTGCCTTGGTTCCATTTGGTGAGATCTTAATCATTCCTTGATAATTCTTTTTAATTTTCTTGCTGGTTTGCTGCCCCAGGGCATGACAGAACAGTCTTGTAGTTTGTGTGAATTACTGGATGCCAGCAATTTTGACTTTTAATTCTATTGTTCCTGTCCTCAGCTGTACTCCTGTTCCAACAAGTGCCAATGGTGGAAATTGATGGGATGAAACTGGTTCAGACAAGAGCTATTCTCCACTACATTGCTGAGAAATATAATCTACTTGGGAAGGACATGAAGGAGAGAGCACAGTACTGTAGCAGTTCTTTGCTTGCTTGGGGGTTAACTTGGCTAGATAGTTAACTGGCCCTTCTACAAATAGACCCTTGATTTTTCTGTGTGATACTAGGTTGAATAATGAGAAAAGACTGGAGCATTGTCAGGAACAATTTAACCTTTGATTGCTTTGCCTAGCTTTTGATTCTCAAGAGTTTGGAAATTTAATGCAGGGATTTAGGGTTCAAAGAAGCCCAGCCTTCCTTTTTTTTTTTTTTTTTTTTTTTTTTTAAATTCTCTAATTCTTCAGTAGTGGGATCTTTCAACACATGCTGGGAAAAGTAGTTGCTTTTCTTCTTTTGGAGATAGGAAGAAGAGACTGGTTGGGAGAATGGAGAATGAATTATCCTCCCTGACTTGTTTCAAGATTTATCAAGGGGATTTAGGGGAATGGGGTGGGGTTCAACTTTTTTTTTTCTAAGCAGTATTATATTTTTCCAAAAAGACATAAAGATAATTTTCAACATTCATTTTTTCAAAAAATTTTATGTTCCAAATTTTTCTCCCTCCTTCCCTTAATTTTCCCCTCCCCAAGACAGTAAGCAATCTGAAATAGCTAAAACATGTACAACTCAGGGGGATTTAAAATAAAAAAGAATTCCTTGACTCCACAAAATACCTTTCTTTCAAAAGAGTTTAGTCTTAGTGAGTGAACAGGCTTCCAGGTCCCCCTGCTACTGTGGTTCAAGGATGCTTAGTTGGGGAAGCCAAGGAAAGAAACATTAACATTGCATACCTTTTATTTTATTTTTATTTTTGTTTTTTAGTATTATCATGTATTCAGAGGGAACAATGGATCTGATGGAACTAATCATGATCTACCCTTTCCTGAAAGGAGAAGAGTCCAAACAAAGACTCGTTGAAATTGCTAATAAGGCTAAAGGCAGATACTTTCCTGCTTTTGAAAATGTAAGTGACAGAAAATCTGATGCATTTAGAATGATGGAACAAGAAAAAAGGATAGAGGAACAGGAGTTAGATCAGGTCCCTAAATGATTTTTCCTCTGCTCTGTGATTTTTTTTGTAAAACTAATCTCAGGAGAACATGTTTTAGATTGCTAAGAACTCATGATAGAGCACCAAGAGGCAGTTTTGCATGCTATATGGTGATCTGGCCTCAGAGGCATCAAGACCAGATTCAGGTCTTATCTCAGATATATGAGGGATGTATATGCAGGCCACTTAAAATCTCAGCTCCAGGCTGCTACTACTGTTATTTACTTTTTTTTCCTCTTAAAAATTTAAAAAAAAAATATTATTATTATTGAAGGTTTAGGAAAATCCTTAGAAATCCTTAGAAAATCCTTAGAAATCACTTGAAGTCCCTCTGCCCTACTCTTCTTTCTCTTGTAAAAAAAATTTTTTTTTCCCTAAAGAGGTAGCATTATACAGTGGAAGGAACACTAGATATATAGTCAGTCTTGCCTCTGTCACTACTTGTGTGACACTGAGTAAGTCACTTAACCATTTTGGATCTCACCTTCCTCATCTGTAAAATGAAAGAGTTATATTAGCTCTAAATTTATGATTCTGTGGATTTATAATATATAGATATATCCCTTTAAACTTAGGTCATTTGAGAGGAGAAAAAGTCTGGAATTTAATGGTAACATCTCATAGAGATTCCAGCTTGATGTTGCATTCCACTAGGCTTTGGACAGTCTCCGCCATTGCTATGTACTCTGCTGTTATAATTAATCCGTAACTCCTCCATATGTAAGTAAAGTGAAAGACATCCTCAACATTCTCCTGTGCTTATGTCATTCAGATTTTGAAGGCTCATGGACAAAATTTTCTTGTTGGTAACCAGCTGAGCATGGCAGATGTACAACTGTTTGAAGCTATTTTAATGGTAGAAGAAAAAGTCCCTGATGCACTCACTGGATTTCCTTTACTCCAGGTAATGAAAACATCAAGTTTGAAAACTGACTTCTTCCTTAAACATCTGATGATCAGTTGGCTTTCAATTTTAAATCTAGTCAGTAAAATTATAATTAGGAGATGAACAAAAGAATAACTGACAAGGAAGCAAAGAAAAGATGGACAGTTACAAATATAATGTCTTCTATTATTATATATACTTTCTTAAAATGGAAATTATTCCTACATATTTTGAATATTCCCTCATGTTCTGCTAGGCACATGTCAATGGTTTTTTTTTTTTTCCTTTTTCTCTCTTTTTTTCTTTTTCTATTTGTTTTTTTTTTCTTATTTTGCATTTACTTTTAAATTTTAAAAATGGTGTAAAAGAATTGTAATTAGAAGTTGGATTAAAAAACTGATTCTGCCTCTTACTAAGTAGGTGACTTATGGATAAAACACCTTTTCACTTTGGACTTCAGATTTCTTATCTGAAAATGGATAGTTGATTAGGTGTGGTGGCAAAGGCTTATCAGCTCAGTTACCTGGGAGACAACTGTGGGATCTCTTGAGTTCTGGAATTCTGCATTGGACAATGCAGATGGGCTATTCACACTAAGTTAGGAGTTAGAAGTGGTTGGAGTGGAGCACAAAGTAGAATAGGTGATTGGTCCCTTCACTTTTAGGCTGCATGAGATAGGGAGACCCAGTCTTTAAAGATAAATGAGGAGTTGGGCAAATGACTTTTCATTTACTTCATATATACATATATGCAAAAATGTATATAAGCATTTATATGTATGTACATATGTGAATTACATAGATTGAAGTAGGGATAGAGAAGGATTGAGAATTGAATTCCCAACAGCCAGTTCTTTTACATAGTAAGATTATTTGTACTTAAAAATTGCTTTATCTTTATTTTTCTCCCAGCTGCCTCATGGACCCAAACTTTCCTTGTTGACCTAAGGAAACATTGCTAAAATATAAATTTATCAGTCTGTTCTGTATAAGCTGAAGCATAGGAAGGAATAGGATAGAGTCAGTTCTTAAGATATTGGGGAGTTTCTTTTTTTCTAAATCTAGAGAATCTCAAATTTAAAACAATGATGTCTAAGTACAGACTTGATCTGGGCACTTCATACTAGACCGCTGCTGTGGTTATGGTCCCTTTGCAGAGAGAGAAGCTTGGGCTTGAACTGTAAACATCTGATTCAATTTTATTTGCCACTTGGCTTAACTAAGGAGGGGGTCAGGGTTCACCCAGCTCAATTTTGCTCACTATTTCACCATTCATTCCTCCCCTTGCACAGAGAGATATCTGAGTCCTCATACTTTTCCCTACCCTATTTCTTTGTCTCAGTGCTTGACCAGATCAAATTCCCCCAAGTCCTTTTGGGCCAAATTCCTTTATACAAAAATGCATTTTTTAGTCAGATCCAGAATTGTCTTGATCTATCTGGAAATGGTGGACTACTCCAGTATCTTTAGCCAAGAAAACCCCAAATGGGATCATGAAGAGTCTCACATGACTGAGATGACTGGAAAAAAAAATGTTTTTTATTCCTTTGATTATTCTCTGTAATAAACAAATATTGCACCAAATGGAACACAGCCATTTCTTCATCTAATCTCTACTCTGACAATTGTTCTCTCAAGCCTTCTCATGATAAAGCACATGGATCTTTTTGGTCTTTCCTCTTCCAAAGTCTAACAATCCACTATATAATTTGACCAAGGTCACATGAACACCTGATTGCATTTACTATTCCCAAGACTCCAAAACATAGATAATTCCAAGAGCAAACAGAGGTAGATAGCTTATCAGGTATTTATGTAATAAAGATAGGGTTTTTAGTGCTTTATTTTCAGGACCTGTTATTTTCACCTGAGGATTTTGGGGAAAAGCTTTAGCAATATAGATCTTGTCTACAACCTTAGAGCAAAGGTATTCAAACTTTTTGATGTCAGGACCCTTTTATGCTCTTAAAAATGATAAAGAGCCTCTGCCCTCCACCTCTACCTCCCCCCCCCCCCCCAAGAGCTTCCAAGTATGTGGGTTATATCTATTGATATTTCTCTTATTAAAAGTTAAAATTTCTTTAATATTATCAAGAAAATAGGGTTTAGACTTCAGAGACCCCATGAAAAGGTCTTGGACAGCTTTAGGGGTTCCTGAACCACACTTGAAAAACCATTGCCTTAGTCATTTGGGCCACAGAGAGGTTAAATGACTTCCTCTTGATCCTACAGCTAGTGTGGGTAAGAAGCAGATCTTTTTTAATTCCATTGGGGAGATCTGTCAGTTCTTAAAATACTGGGGAGTCTCTCTCTTTTTAAATCTAAAGAGTACAGACAAGATCTGGCTACTTCATGCTATACTGCTGTTATGGTTATGTGAAAAGCTGTCAATTGTCATTTATCAAATATATTGGGGATAGATATATACATATATACAAAGACATATATAGCATGTCATATTATAAATGTATATAATGTGTGTATGTATATATATATGATTGTACATACACACAGAGATACAAACTTATTAATTTTGATTCCGTCAATGCCAGGTTTTCCCATTTTGACTCTGATGCTTGTCCTTGCAACCATATGTTTGGGGCAATTAGTTGGCACAATAAATAAAGTGCCAGGCCTGAGTCAGAAAAATCTGAATTCAAATGCAGTTTCAGTCACTTATCATCTATGTGATCCTGGGCAACTTCTCAATATGTTTGCTCAGTTTCCTCAACTGTAAAATGGGAATAAAAATAGCACCTACTTCCCAGAGCTGTTGTGAGGGTCAAACAAGAAAATAATTGTAAAATTCTTGGCACATAGTAGGCTCTATATAAATATTAGCTATTGTTATATTAATTATTATATTGTGAGGAGAAAAAATATCTATTATTATAATGTAAGGAGAAAAAAAGATTTATTAACCAAATTCAGGTTTAGAAAAGAAAATTCATGTTGAAAGATAATCACCTAGATTTTTTAAGCAAATTGTTTCCAAATGTTTTCAAGTAGTTTATATTTAGTTATAAGGTTTTTCTATTATTACAAACTATATTTTTGTTAATTCCCTAAAGGTAATTCTAGTTGTATAGTATGTATTTCTTTGACCAGTGTACTTTATACAGATAAAGTACTTATGTAGTAGGAGGCCATAAAACTATGAGTTTTTCATTAAAAAGTGTAGTAGAATTGCAAATAGTGTAGTAGAATTACAAGAGCACTGGACAATCTGGAATTGGGATTCAGGAGGAGATCTGTGTTAGAATTCTACTCTTGATGCTTACTAGCTGTATGCCTCCAGACAAAGCACATGATTCATTAGTCAATCAATCTCTCCTTTGTTCTAGGAAAAAAAAAAGATGATCCTTACCCTCAAGGGGTTACAATGTAATGAGAGAAATGACATGTTGGCAAATTACATACAAACAAGTTATATACAGGATAAATAGGAAATAATCAGTACTAGTTACATAGGATACAGTGGATATATCAGGAGGTCCTATGTTCAAATGAGACCCAAGACACTAGTTCTATATGACCCCTGGCAAGGTTTGTTCTCAGTAAGAGACAACATGCAAACAAATACATACCAAGCAATCCATATACAGGATAAATAACAAATAATAAATAGATGGAATAATCAATAGAGAGAAAGCCCTAGAATTTAGAGGGATTGTCACAAACCTTAATCTGGCTTCACAATTTATTAGCTGTTTATCTATGGGAAAGTGACTTAACTGATTTTAGTTCACTCAGATTTTGATTATTCATTAAGACTATCTTCATTTTCAATAGTGATACCCCTGAATTTGGGGGAGTCTCTTCCATTATCATTTGAATTTTGTGTCATGAGGTTTTTTGCATCAACTGACTTTCCTTTCAATTTTTTTTTCTTTAGGCATTCAAAACTCGAATCAGTAATATTCCAACAGTTAAGACATTCCTGGCCCCTGGCAGCAAGAGAAAGCCTATGCCTGATGCTAAGTATGTGGAAGATATTATCAAGATCTTTTTTTAAAACAGCAAACTTTCCCATGGAGAGAGAGATTTTGTGTATGTGATTACTTTGTGATTCTAGGACCCTTAATGCCATAAATCCAATCATGTCAGTTCTAATACTCTGTGAGATTTGCCTAGGTATAGCTACTCTCCAAAATAGCATTTTGGAGGAACCCAATAAACCCAGGAAAGAGATAATAGGGGAAAATATTCTCCTTTTCTCAGTAATCCAAGAATTAGAATGTTCGTTCTAAAAACTTGGCTTTGAGGTCTCCGGTGGAAGCATTGATCTAGGTGAATGAGAGCATTCATTCATTTCTTGTCTGTTTCTGCACCTTAGCTTGCTCTAAGTTCTCTCAGGTTCTTCTGATTTACTCTATAAGCTTCAGGGATATAGATCCTAGACCTAATCCTCTCCATCTGTTCCCTGAACTGAGTGAGACCTCCACCAGCTACATGCTCTTCCATCTTCTAGAAGTGACCTTATCTAAACTGCTCCAGCATCTAAGACATCGAGTGCTTACTGAATGAATGAATTCTGTATCATGTTTTTTGTGCTGAGCATAGCATTCGAAGTTGGGCTTCTCTAATTGTTGGGGCCTAATAAATAGCAAAATGTTAGTTAATGCTACTGATCTGAGTCACAATCACCTGTACTGTGACAACAAATAAAACAAATATGTATCAAATAAAGGCTTTCTACACACAGATCTTTGGCTTATGTTTTAATTTTTGCATTTAAAACTGAAAATGGGCAGCCAGTCTGTTTTATTATTTTTAGCATGAATAGATTGAATGTTCTTTACAAAGTTCTTCAGAAGATAACATTATTTTAGGGAGGCAGGGAGAATAAGATTTGGGAACATGGGAATGATGATCCTATCTCTTCCCAAGGCTATGTTAATAATTTTTCTTTTAATTGTGAGAAACTCAAAGTTTGTTTAAGTTCTAAATGATAGTTTATGAAGAATTTTCCCCTTCTCTAGATGCTTTGTGTATAGATACGTTTAAATGTATTTCAGGAAGGGGATGTGGTTGGTATCTTCGATCATGGCTCCCGTAGCTGAAATTTATATGAAAATAAGAGACCAGAGATCATGATTCCTGGAAAGAACAAACAAAAACCCTAGTCAGAGAAAAAAAATGAGTCCACGATTGAAGGTATTTTGCTAGAAGAAAAGTCAACCAATAAAGGAGTCCCTATGTATATAGCAACATGAGCCTGAAGCATCCTGTCCATGCTGTTCCCATGTGCTGTATTCATCCAGTCCAGAAACTACATATATAGTGGATAGGAATAGCCAAGAAGAATATTCTGTTCCAATATGGAATAACGGGTAAAAGACAAAATTTAAAATCAGGAAGAATTGGGTCTGGTTTCTGATATTTACAAAATGTGTGATCCTGAGTAAGTCACTTAAATGTCTCTGAACTTCATTTGTAAAATGGGGGCTGGGATGATGGATAACTCCTAGGGTTCTCTCTAGCTCTTATTCTGTTATCCTATGAACCTCCATTTTTCTTCTCCCGTCCCTACAGATCTTGGTGACATTTTGAAGCTTTTTCATTCGTAGGGTCAAGTCGACGGCATTTGGCTAGAAGGCAGTAAATAGTGGAAATACAATTCCCCTGCATCAGCATGGTATAGTGAAAAGAGAGGGAGCTCAAGAGTTGGTGGACCTGAGTTCAAATACTGCCACTAAAATGACTTTATGATTTTGGGCAAATCACGTGATCTCCATTGTTTCAACATCTATAAAATGAAGAGATGCCAAAGGACTTCTGAGATCCCACCCAGTTCTAGAGCTATGATCCTATTACTTCATGGGTTGAACAGTCACTGAAAATCTAGCAATTTAGACTACCAATTTTCATGCTATTTGGTTTTGAGGCTTCTTTAGTCTCTTAAAAATTATTAAGGACTCCAAAGAGCTTTTGTTTATGTGGGTTATACCTATTAATATTTATCAAATCAAATTAAAACATAACATTTTAAGATATTAATTCATTAAATAGCAATAACAAATCCATTACATGTTGTTGTATAATAACAGTTTTATGAAAATGGCTATATTTATGAAACAAAAAATTTAGAAGAGTGGTAGTGTTTTACATATTTTTTCAGGTATCTTTAATGCTGTGACTTATATGACTTATATAGGGTTTATATATGGCTCCAAAAAACTAGCATGCACAAAAGCCACACCCCACTAAAACCTTCTGGGCAAAAAGGCTAAACCAGTTTAATGGCAATGACTAAAGTAGGATATTAGTGAGTTAAGGGACTGTCTACTCCAAACATGGGATAGAAATCCCATGTGAAATGGGTGGATGAAAACAATTTGTTCTAATGGCCATGAAGGTAATGTTGGTATATCCACTTTTCATGTATTTCTTGTCCTAGTTTCAGTTAAATACCTTAAGGATAAAAAAGCTTATTGGGTCTCTTGCCAACCTTCTTGAAATTTTTCTTTTGTCTCCCATGCTTTTTCTTGATTTCTGAGGTATCTTCCAATATTTTCTTCCCTACGGTTCATAATGAGATTACACTATTCTGTTGATAATTGAGGCTGAGCAAGCCATAAATTTTGCTTTCACAATTCTTATTTCTCTTTTAAACTACTTGATATTGTAATGATTGAAATTAAATTAAACTGAGATAACAAAACTCCAAACATATCTAATTTATTGATAAAGCTAGCAGTTACCAATAATAGGGGTCCTTAGCTCCTTAGCAAGTCAAAAGATGCTGAAATGGGGTATAGTTTTATACTATGGGGTTATATGGGTGTTATAGTTTAGGGAAAGAGAATAAAAATAGAATAGCACATAGGTAGAATGTATGATTAAATCATCTGGTTTCTACTGGTAAGAAAGACGAGATTTTTTATCCTGGTTGCTAAGAAAAATTTATTGGTTGTGTCCACTCTATATTTTTGCAAGGATAGCTAAGAGTATAGAGATGATAGGTGTCTTTAACATAAAGATAAAACAGTGATTTACAGAAAAACTAAACTTCTGGACTTCTAGTCTTCTAAACTTAACTCAGAGATAAAGAAACATGATGTAAACACATATGAAAGATTGGTACAAAATGTCAATTACAACAACATCCATTTGATTTTCTCAGAGTTATCCTGTTTTGGTTTTGTGCTCTCAGGAATCCACAAGGTCCTCTGCTTCTTTGGATACTGATTGATTTTTCATCATCTTGAAATAATTACTGAGATATCTGGGCTTTTTTAGCTGATCTGGAAGCCACATTCCCTTCTGTTATTGATATCTAATAGAGTGATCTTCCTAACATGTCATTTCTCAATAAATTGCAATGATTCCCTATTTCCTCTAGAATCAAATATAAAATTGTTTTGCATTTTCTTCCTCCTTGTCTTCTTCCTCATCCTCCTCCTTCTCTTCTGTATGACCTTTTTTGGACCTCATTTGTCCCGTCTGTAAAGTGAAGAAGTGAGCGGATTGAAGATGACTTTAAAAGTGCCTTCTAGCAGTAATATTCTATGAGCTACCATCTGAGAGTTCTCTAGGTATTAGTAAAAATTACAATTCAAATTGTAATTCTCCCCAACAAACACGCGAGGCCGCCATAGAGCTAGCCCTGTGAGTAGGCAAGAAGATTACTTTCAATCTGGTAGAGCCGAATTTATTGAATCAGGAGAACTAAAAGGCAAGAAATCCATGAAACTAGAGCTAAGACCCCAGAAGAAGGTTGCTATGACTTTTGCTCACATTTTTCCCATTATTTTCAATTTGGTGAATTGGATTTTCCATCTTTCCCATTAGCTTCAATTTGGTGAATTGCATTTTCTATCTTGGTGAACTGGTTCCTCCTTTTTCAGTCTTAGGGCCATTCTATTGTCTTTCTTTTCTCGTATATTCAATTCGACAAACATTTACCATGGGATCCTATGTATAAAGTTATGTCCTGAGCCTCAGGGTAGCTATAACACAAACCCATTCTGATCTAAGCAAGGGAAAAAGATAACACAAATAATCATGGAATGAGGGAGAAAGAGTTAAAGAGTCAGTATGAAGTGATGGATTGGAATCAGGATAGCTGGGTTCCCATTCCAATTCTGCCATTTACTGGCTGTGTGACTGTGGATAAGTCACTTGACTTTTTTGAGTGTCAGTTCCCTCATTTGTAAAATAAGCAAGTTGTACTACAAAGCTTGAAACCTACTATCCTAAAATAAGTGGAAAGAAGTGGTTCAGGTAAGATGTTATGAGAAATATGAAGAGATAGAGAGAAAAATACAGAAAGAGACACATAGAGAGAAACAGAGAGCAAGGAACTGAGTGGATGCCCATCAGTTGGAGAATGGCTGAATAAATTATGCTATGTCAATGTTATGGAATATTATTGTTCTTTAAGAAATGATCATCAGGATGATTTCAGGGAGACTTAATGAACTGATGCTAAGTAAAGTGAATAGGACCAAGAGAACATTGTAGCAACAAAATTATGGGATGATCAACTCTGATGGATTTGGCCTTTTTCAACAATGAGATGATTCATGCCAATTCTAATGTATTTGTGATGTAGAGAGTCACGTCCATCCAGAAAAAAGATTGTGAGGATAGAACATGGATTAAAATAGTATTTGCACCTTTTTTTGTTGTTGTTTGCTTGCTTTTTCCCCTTTTCTTTCTCATTTTTTCCCCTTTTTTGTTCTGATTTTTCTTGTGCAGCATGATAATTATGGAACTAGAGATAGAAAAAATTGCAAATGTTTAACATATATTGGATTGCTTGCTGTCTAAGGGAGGGGGTGAGGGAAAGAGAGAAAAAAACTTGGAACACAGGGTTTTGCATGGATGAATGTTGAAAACTATTTGCATGTATTTAGCAAATTTAAAGCTATTTTTTTTTAAAGAAGTTTACTATCTAGTGGAGAGCAAGGAAGACAATATTACAATATAGACCTAGGAGATATAATTTTCAAATGTTGTCAGGGTACCAGAATGTCTCATACTGCCTCAGCTGAGTGAAAAGTCAGGACTTAGAAGATATAATTTCACCTAAAATAGAGAATCACCCACCATGTTAGGAAACCACAAAACAGCAGTGCTAATGCAAAAGCATTCAGGGAAAGAAGTGCCCATAGAAAAGCTTTCCCTCTCTCATGTACTTATGACAGGATTAATTTTTTAATATTTGGATCTCAGAAACAGTTTCTATGTCCATGAAAACTAAAACTTAATAGAGGAGGGATACCATACCCACAATGTTTTGTATAAGAAGTATTATTCCTATTTCACAGATTAAGAAACTGAGACCCACCTAAGTAAATTGATTTAACTAAATCAGACAACCTGTTTATGTCTGGGACAGGACTGTCTTTCATAGCTACTAGACAAAAGAGATAGACAACCTTCAATTTTGAGAAGATCCTTACCAGGGTCTCCTCACCTATTTATCCCTCTGATTCAACATAAGCCAGTCCCAGACAGCCATTTGAGGATCCAAAATATATACCCAATAATGTGTCAAAGGAGGGAAGGGATCTTGAAAGCTATCTAATTCGGGTGTCTTTATTTTACAAATGAGGAAAATGAGACCCAGAGAGAAATGAGTGACTTGCATAGATTGCATCACATAGACTGACAGAGGCAGAATGTCCACTTTACCACACAGTCTGTCACTGGTGGACACTTGTGAGTGTTAATTTTAGGGAAGATAATGACTGAGCACCTAAGGTAGGCCAGCTATAATTGTCCTCTGGGGAACCTGTTCAGAGAATTGAAGGAAGTTACTTTCAGGCAGTGACATATTTATCTCCATTGTTAGCTTTTCAGGATGAAAGTTTATACTTTGAAAATCAGCAAATGCTACAAATCACAACTTAGCGTTTTGTTGTCTAAACTTAAGAAAATGTTAATAACACAGACTAAGCTTAAAAGTCTGTTTGGGATACATTTTTCAACTACCCCTCACTGATTGTTAAGCATTTAACAGCACATCTCCCCCCTCAGTGTTTTGGAGGTCTCAGTTTCTAAGACCCAGATCTCTATTTTTATATATTTATTTTCATATGGGAGATTTTTATTTATTTATTTCTCACCTTTCTGTCTCAGTTTCTTAGACTCATATCTCCATGTTTATCTATTTATTTAAACCCACAATAGGTGGGCTTTATTTATTTTTTTTTTTACCTTTCTGACTTAGCAATCAAGGAACTTGTATCCAACATTCCTTACTCTCTTGATCTCTTTTTTAAAAAATGCTCTTTTTTTCTCAATAGTATTTTATTTTTCCAAATACATGTGGAGATAGTTTTCAGCATTCTTATTTGTAAGATTTTGTGTTCCAAATTTTGTCTCCCTCCTTTCCTTATGTTCCCCCCCCTCCCCAGACAACAAGCAATCTGATATAGGCTATACATTTACAAATATTTTAAACATATTTCCATATTAATCATGTAATGCAAGAAAAATCAAATCAAAAGGGAAAGAAACATGAGAAAGAAAAAAAAAAGGTGAAAATACTATGTTCAGATGCACATTTAGTAGGCATAGTTCTCTCTCTAGATGTGGATGGCATTTTCCATCCCAAGTCTATTGGAATTATCTTGAATTATTGTATTGCTGAACAGAGCTAAATCTGTCATAGTTGATCAGATATCTACTTTTAAAAGAAATCCTCACAAACAGAAAAAATCAGCCATATTAGAGATCTATTTACACAGAGATTAGGATCACTGGATTCAAATAGATCTAGAGATTAGTATCAGTGGATTCAGAGCTGGTAGGGATTTTACAGGAAGTCCAACTCCCTGATTTGACAAATATGGACAAAAATTGACAAATGAGGAAGGAGACCAAGGGAGTTACAATGATTTGCTTAAAATTACCATGTGGAAAGTGCGTCTTTTCATTGCACTGAGTTGTTTATCCTACAGAAAGGTAATGCATACTCCTTTATGTTTCTTCTTTTCTCTTTCCTACCTTTTGACATTTTTTATTTGTTAGATGGAGGGAACAAGGGCAGCTAGAGGAAGTGAAATTCCATTCAGCCTATTTGGTCTCAAGTGAACAGGTTTAGTAAAACCTTCAAAAGGAGAGGCTGCGGGAATCATAGCAAGAGAAATTGTGAATTTAGTTTACCCAAGTCACCCTTATCAAGAGAATGAAATTCCACAGAAGGTCAGACCCGTATCCTATAACACCAAGGGTCGTTTTTGTTCTGTCATTTCAATTTTGAGATTTAGGGATCTAATACAAATCACCCTTATTTCCTATCAATACCATAATCCAACATAATTCTGTTTCCCATAAATTCACAATAACAGCATTTATTTATATATTATATATATAAATATATATTAAGATATTATTAATTATATAAATATATAATTGATTATAATTAATTAAACATTAATAGATGTTATTTGAATAACGTGGTATACACACACACACACACACAAACATTTGCATATATATGCATATGTATATATAACACCATGTTTCCAGCTTGTGCCTTTTATGGCTAAACCAAAACCAGTTTTATGGCTGAACAAATGGTTCTTAAAGGCAGAAGACCTTGTCATGATAAATATATAATCATAGCCAAACAGCTATTGGGGGCTTCGGTTTCTTCATAAGTAAAACAGGAATACACTTGCATTGAGCTAATGGGGTGCAGTCATACTCTCCTTTTTTAAGACCACCAAAATGATGATGTATGGGGGTGATAGCCCAAAAGTGTGCTAGGTTATGGGTCAGTGTCATGTCATGTCAAAAGAATTCGTAGGCTTAGACATCCTTCAAATTAAGGAGAAAAGATTTTTATTACATTGCTAAAAGTGAGCTAAATCATAGGTTGTTTTTTTTTTTGTAAGGAAAGGGATTTTAGCAATTAATAAAGCAGAAGGCAAGTTCCCTAGCAGGAACCAGAAGGAAGATGCCATTAATGATATTTATTATCATTTATAGGCAGGCTAAATTTTAAAATAAATTTAGCAAGGATCTACCATAAAAGCAGATTTTTTTTTTTTACGGGGGAAATATAATCTCAGGGGTTTGACATCCTAACTTGGCTTTCTGATTGGATAGGTGGAGTTTCTAGAGACCTCCATCTGGGGTGGGACTGTAATCAAAAATCCAAAAGGCTCGCTTAAGGCTGAGATGATCCCATCAGAATTTCTCCTCTATGCTTCAGAGAGTGGCTAGATTTCCAGATTGTATACTATAATTTAAGCTCTCTTTCAACACCCATCTAGCAGCCCAAGACGTCATCATTTGTATTACCTACCTCATTAGGGCAGTAAGAAAAGTATTTGACAAATAATGAATAGAATGATGGACCTGGACTCAAGGCAGTCCTGTAGCTATGTTATCCTGGACCAATCACTCAACCTCAGTTTGCATCAATTTCCTTAATTGTAAAATGAAGTAATAGCATCTGCTTTCCAAAGTTACTGTGATGATCAAATGAGATATTATCTCTAAAATACTAATAATGGTACCTGGCACAGAGTAGACATTTAAATAAATGTATATTACTTTCCTTAAGGAACTATATAAATGGGAGATGATGATGATTATTGTTATAGTCTCACTCTACATCTAATTATTCACCTAGGGCTATAATGTAGAACATTTGTGTACAATGTTCTGGTTCTGCTCACTTTACTTTGCACCATTTCATATAAGTAAAGATCATTTCTTCTGAGTCTTCCATTTGAAAGATGAAGAAATTGAGACCCATGTAAGAACTTTCATGGAAATTTGCTCAAGGTTACACAGATAATAAATGTGAGAGCTAGAATTTGAACTTAGTTCCTCTGACTTCAAAGCCAGGTTTTTTTTCCACTATAGCTTAAGTATAGAATCAGAGAATACAGCCCAGAATACATCTTGGGTATGATTACAAAGGGGCCCTGATAAATAACCCATGTTACTGAGTTACACTGTATGTTCTTCTTTACATGGGTGGGGCTTCTGATATATTACTACAAGTCCCAAGCTTTCATTCTGTCAAGAACAATGGAGAGACAGCTCAGGAATAAAAGGTTAGTGGTATTTTCATAGAAATGTCTTAAGATTGGGTCAACAAGAATAGATTTATAAAAATGCATCTTTAACAGCTTAATTCAGCAAATCGGCTACTTCGGGAATTAATTTCTTGTTTCTAGATTTCACACCTTAATGCTAATTGACTGTTTTTATGCTTGTCTATAGAAGAGAGAAAATCCCATCTGGATAAGTGTTTAATTCATTTGGTTCAGAGATAATCCTGACATGTGGATAAAAAAAAAAATACAAGGCAAATTGTTTTATATAAGCAGATCTAATAGGTATTTTTTTTTTGGGGGGGGGGGCTTGCTTATTCCAAGTCAGCAATTTGACAGTATCTCAAAGTTTGGTGTATACCTGTTATAAGTGTGGTGGATGGGCAGTTTGTTGAGATGAAGGGGGATGAAGAGTTTTTGAAGAAGAGATGGAGAGGAGGTTTTCCAAGTTTGCCTCTCCCTGGGGAGATACAAATGATAATTAAAATTGCAGTGAATTAGAACTAAAAGGCTGTCTTTTTTCTTAATAATAAGTTAAAAAACCCTTCCTGCCTGCTTATATAAATTCATCATTTTTAGCTGGCTTAAGCCATTTGGAGTTTTTAAAAAAATGAGGTATGAGTATGTAAGGCTGATTTTGAATATCCATAAATTGATCCTGAAGGAAAATCCCCCAAATAAGAATTTGATAGGCAGTGAGATCATTGTTGAAACAAGGGTATAGCTTCCCATTAATCTGGCTGTTCAAGTTTTGATCTACCTTAAGACATGGGAATTTATAATCATACCATATATCAATATTTCTAAGAGCTGCGCTTTCCTTTCTCATAGGAACTCCCTTCATAAATGTAGAAAGCAAATCCAGCAGAGATGGAAATGTTTTCACCTTGCTCCTGGTTGTAGTTAAGAGCTTGATGAGGCTCTCATGATTTTTCATATTTTTAAAGTGAATCAATGCTTTTGGTCATTCATGTCCCCAAGTAGACAAGTTTCCCATTTTTCACATGTGAAAGCTCTGTGACACTGTCCCAAACTGTTGGTTTTTCCTATCTGGCACCTTCCACTCTTGGAGTGTTTCAGTAACATATGACAGATAAAGTTCAATTTTCTCTTATCCTACTAGAATGGAATGTTATTTTCTTAAAATAATGACAACTTTTCTATTAATGATATACTGAGGCTATAAGTGTGGATTCTGCTTCAGTTTGCCCAAGAGCCTGGGCTGCCCTGATAACATGCCTGGAGAAAGGGATGTTCTAATCTAGTGGTTCTGCCAGATCTGACATATTTCTCTCTTGACCAGAAAGGAGGTTGAGGTCAATTTCTTTAGGGTTTGGTTTGAATATTCAAAATTGACTTTATCAATAAGTATTCAAAAAACATTTAGTAAGCTGTTATTATGTGCCAAGTGCTATAAAAACCAAGACCAGTCCATGCTCTCAAAGAGTTCATATTCCAATAATTACTTTTTACGTATTGTTTTATCTGAGAGGGAAATCTGGAAGAGTCTCTTCAAAAGCTTACACACATCTGGGTTTGCTTTATTCTCCCTTCTAAACATGGTACCCAGTAATCTATTGCGTCCTAGAAAATCCAGGGCAGTCTGCAAGATTTTTTCAGTGATGCTCTCTTCACAGTGGAATAATGCTCATTAGATCAAACATGTCTTTGTGTGGATCTTCATTTATTCCAGTCTTTAGTCCTTTAATAATCCAGAAGCCTTTTCTATAGCTTATCCTCACACCACAGTGTGGTATCCAGCTTCTTGTTATGAATAAATGAATAACTAGATGTGGTGATATACACCTGCAATCCCAAATATAGAGAAGATTGAAACTGGTGGATTTCTTGAATTCTAAAAGAAAGGAAGGGAGGGAAGGAAGTAGAGATGAAGAGAAGCAAGATTTATTAAGCACCTACCAAGTTCCAGGAACTATGCCATTTCTTCCCTCTTAGGTTTTTTTTTTATTAAAGCTTTTTAATTTTCAAAAGATATGCATGGGTAATTTTTCAACATTAACCTTTGTAAAGCCTTGTGTTCCAATTTTTCCCTCCCTTCCCCATCTCTCCCCTAGAAAGCAAGTAATCCAATATATGTTAAATATGGTAAAATATATGTTAAATCCAATATATGCATACATATTTATACAATTATCTTGCTGCACAAGAAAAATCAAATAAAAAAGGAAAAAATGATAAAGAAAATAAAATTCAAGCAAACAACAACAAAAAGAGTGAAAATGCTATGTTGTGGTCCACACTCATTTCACATAGTCCTCTCTCTGGAGAAACACCTTTCTTTGGCATCAGTATGGTGACCCTTTGAGAGCAGGGATAACTATTTTTTTTCCTTTTTGGAGGGAGAAAGTAAGAGTTAAATATCTGAAGATAGATTTGAACTCAAGTCCTTTTGAGGTCAAGGTTGGTGTTCTATCAACTATGCCAACTAGCTGCCCCCCAAAATATAGTCTTAAGCCAGTGAATTGTAAAGCAATGCAAAATAAATATCACTAATGAATATTGATTCAAAAATTTAAAATAAAATCTGAACAAAAAGACTACATCAACATATACCCCAAAATCATTCGCTATGATTAAGTTGGAATTTTACCAGAGATGTAGAAAGGCTGAATATTAGGAAAATAATATCAATTAATAATACAATTAATTACCAATGTAAAATAGAGTAGATTAATAATTTGAATTAATGATTAATAAACTAATCATGCAAAACCTTGAAATAGGGCAGCTAGATGGTTCAGTAGATAGCGCATTGGGGCTGGAGTCAGAAAGACTTATCTTTCTCAGTTCAAATTCTGCCTCAGACATGTATCAGTTATTTGATCCTGGACAATTCACTTAACCTTATTTGCCTCAGTTTCCTCATCTGTAAAATAAGCTGAAGAAGAAAATGACAAATCACTCCAGTATCTTTGCCAAGAAAACTTTAAACAGAGTCATAAAGAATAGCACACAAATGAAACGACTGAATAGAAAATAGAATAATGACAAAACTTAAAAAACTCTAAACTACAATGCTTATAAAATGGCCACTAATCCCACAAGCACTAAGTCTTTGCAAGAGGTTAAGCTCAAAGGTTACAAATGCAAAAATAAATGCTACAGTGGATAATTCTAGAAGGGTACACTTCAGAAAATTTTATCTTGGGTCATATACTTTACTATCCCACTATCCCATCACAAGAAGTGCGGTAGAGAGAATAAACCAGTCTGGGTGGGAATGATTTGGTTTTAAGTCCTGAAAGCTAAGGACCTAACAGAATAATTACCTGAATCTCCCATAGTACTGAGAACATCCCTAAGCACAGAATCAACATTCAGAAAATGAAACTTTCAATAATCAAATATATCATCAAATGAGTTATCTGATAAACTACAGTGTTACCTGATCCCAGTCTTTTTTAGGAGGTACCACTGAACTGTGAGGTTTAGTTCCAATTTGAACACTCCTGTTAAAGAAGGAACAATCAGTATAATTATAATGACTAAGCTTGTCCCTAAAGAAAAGATTAGAAAACATTTCATCCTCCCTTCTTTGCAGAAGTGGAAGACTATAGGTGTGGAACATTGCATATATTGCCAGAGTTAACTGATGGGTTGCTCAATTTCTCCAAGTTGCTGAACTATTTTTTTGTCAAAAGATATATCTCCTTGGATAGGAGGGCTACATTAGGAAATGACCATGACAAACATAAAGGATATGGATAAAAAATTATTTGGGAGGAGGGAATACAACTTCTTCATGACTCTTTTTAACAATGAGGTGATTCAGGCCAATTCTAATAGACGTGATGGGGAGATCCATCTGTACCCAGAAGAGATTTATGGGGACTAAATGTGGATTGCAATATAGTATTTTCACCTTTTTTGTTATTGTTTGCTTGCTTTTTGTTTTCTTTTTCTTTTTTTTTCTTTTTTGATCTGATTTTTCTTGTGTAGCATAATAAATGTAGAAATATGTTTAGAAGAATTGTACGTGTTTAACCTATATTGCATTACTTGCTGTCTAGAGGAGAGGTGGGGGAAAAGGAGAAAAATTTTTTTGCCAGGATGAATGCTGAAAACTATCAGCATATATTTTGAAAATAAAAAGCTATTATTAAAAAAAAGGAATACAACTACTTGTGATATATATATATATATATATATATATATATATAAAATGTAGATATATAGCTTAACTACACATATAAGCCATGTTTATCTTATATACATACACATATGTAGGTATATATATATATGCATTTATGTATGTATATATATACACATATATACAGATATCTATGTGTGTGTTTATATATGTATATAAATACACACACACACATATATAAACACACACAAAAGCTAAAAGTCAAGGTGACTAGAACTCATCTCCAAGAGATTGTTTTTTTTTCCTATTTATGTTTCTTGGACCTTAAAAAACCCCTCTATATTATACAAAAAATATACATACAAGAAGTATGTGCATCCTAATTAGCCATGCAAGTCAAAGATGTCCATTCTTGTCTCTGAGAGTTAGAAGCAGCGGAAAGGCAGCTCTGGGAAACCATTTATGCCCATAAGGTCAGATTAGATCAAAGTAGCCCTAACAATTAAAGCTAATATTATTGATAGCTGGAGAGGCAAAGGAAATAGGACCCCTTTTCAAATTCACTAACCTAAGGTAAGCTGACTCTAGGTACCTGTTGAATAAATTTGTTAATAAATTAGGTAAGAATGCACATTGATAGAAATTATTTTGTTATCAGGGGCTGCACTAATGGACTTAGTCATTTTATCAGTTTTGTGTCTAGGGGAAGAAAGGACTTATCTGACTATACTAGCTAGAGGTAGACAGGTTTCACTCAACTATCTATTGTAATTCTTTCATACAGAGACATTGCTTCTGGCTTGACCATCTCATCTTTGATTGTGAACATGTCATCTCCTAGAGAGAGGTCATCAGGTGGACTTCTTTTACTTAAAGACCCAATTTGGTCATCTCCAACTAAAACAAACAAACAAAAATGCTATTGTCATCTTTTTTTTTCTCTTAATGGCTTAAATGTATGTGACACTTTAGAGGAATTCAAGACATTTTCCTCTCAATAACCCAGTGAAGTAGACCATGCCAATAGTTGGTTTTTAAGAGACTTAGAGAAATGGCACATTTGGTCCTGTGGTGAAGTGAAGGGTCAATTTGAACTTGACCTTCCGGCTTCTTAGCCTAATATCTTTTCATCATATTTCATCATCTACCCTCATTATCATCTGTCCATAACACCACACCCTAACTATCCAAGCTCAAGCAATTCACTCTCATTATTTTCCAGCTAACTCACCTTAGGCATTGTGTGATTAGGGATTTCAATGGTATGTTCTCTATGAGCTCAGCACATCAGATTTCAGGTAAAGCTGCTCTATTCAGAAAACATTCTCAGGTCTACAAGCTCTGTAGAGCTTACTCTCAGCTGGAGTGGGGAGTACTGGGAGGGTATGGCTCAGAATCTGTGGGTATCAGATTTTACTTAAATCAAGACACACCTGATAAGGATCAAAAAGCCAGCTCACAAAGCCACACTTGAAAAGGTAGAACCACAATAGACTTGTGATGGAGAAAGCAATCTGCATCCAGAAAGAGAGCTGTCATGAGTGAATGTAGATCATAACATAGTTTTTTCACTTGTTGTTGTTGTTGTTGTTTGCTTGTTTTTTGTTTTCTTTCTCATTTTTTCCTTTTTGATCTAATTTTTCTTGTGTTTCATGATAATTATGTTAATATATACATAGAAGAATTGTACATGTTTGTCATATATTGGATTACTTGCTTTCTAGGGGAGGGGATAGGGGAAAGGAGTGAGAAAAATTTGGAACACAATGTTTTGCAAGGGTGAATGTTGAAAACTATCTTTGCATATATTTTGAAAATAAAAAACTATACAAAAAAAAAGAAAAGAAAAGGTAGAATCATTCAGCCTTAGTTTACAGAGAGAGTCAGAACTCCTAATGTCTTTGCTGTCTTCTGGAAATCTCGGCAGTCCTCAGGGTTCCCTTTGTTACCATCTGGGTTTTTTTTTTTCTCACTGGTACAATGCCTACTTTGCTGCACCTGCTGTTTTGATTTGTGGTACTATTCTATTCTCACAATGAAGATAATTGATTTTCACAGCTATCCCTTCCACAGGGCAATTTTCTCCATCGCAGTTTCACTATATCTCAAGTTGGTATAAAAAATTAAATGAGAATTTTTGGAGAGTTTTGCAGAAGCTGGACAAGACACTAAGGCCAGAAGATAACACAGAAAAAGTTTAGAAATTCAGAAATGCATGAAATATATTATATCAAGATATTTTATTTTTTTAATATTATAATAATTCAGAATTCTTCTCTGTCATGAAGGAAAGCCAAAAAATTTTATGTGGATTTTCCAGATGGCGGGATGGCACAGCTTGATGTGGAAGGAATATGTATTTGATTTTATGAGGAGGCAGGGTGATAGAGGGATGACAGAGCTAGGATCCCTGGGTTGGAATCCTGAACCTGACACTTCTTACTAGCATTATTTTGGTCAAGATAAAAGAACTTTGGGCTTCAGCTTCCTCATCTATAACATAAGGGAATCAGACTAGTCTTGGAGCTTCCTTCTAGCTCTGAATTGATGTATCTATGAATTGTGCCATGGTAGGAATAGAAACAGAGAGGAGAGGAAGAATGTCAAAGATATTGTAGGAGGGGATTTCAAAGAACATTGTAACTAATTGAATGTGAGAAATAAAGGAAGTTTCCAATAGAGAAAGTTCATTCAGTTGAAAAGCAGTCCCACTGACAGAAATGGCGAAATCAAAAGGAGGAATAATTTTAGGGTAGAAAGAAGGTAATATGATATAGTGGGGAAAGAACTGTATTTGGAGTCAGAAGTCCTGGGTTCAAATACTAATTCTCTTTTTTTAGCTTGGGTCCAGACCTGCATGCCAGGTCGAGGTTGTATTGCTACCATGACATTATTATTCTAGTTCATCCAATCTGAAACTTAGACTTTGCTTCCTGGACCATATAGATGTGTTTTACCTTATATTGCTGATGCTCAGGCCTCCACATCAAACATATCCCATCTAGAAAAAAGGGCAGTAAAACTGGAAAGCACAGGGACAAGAAATGCATGGGAAAGCAGTTCCTCAAGTCTTGTCCACTCATGGAAAGGGAATACTCCAGGGCACTGGGCCATCCTGGGATAGGGGACAGGCTGCTAAGCAGGAGAGAAAGTGTTTCTCTGTATTATATTCAATTTGAGAAGCATAATAGCCCAGTTGCTGGGCATTTCTGGGATAAGAAATGGATTGTTGTTGGTGGTCAGTTGTTCAGCTGTGTCTGTGACCTAATGGACCACATTCTATTCTCCATTATCTCTCTAAGCCTTTTCAAATTAATGTTTATTGTTTCCACAACATTATGCATTCATTGCATCCTTTTGCTGTTCACTTTTCCTTTGTCCTTCCATCTTTCATTTCCAATAAGACCCATCTTCTTATTATGTGGCCAGAGTATTTAAGCTTCAGCTTTAGTATTTGACCTTCCAGTGAATAACCCGAGAATGGATTGATTTGATCTTATTACTGTCCAAGAGACTCTCAAAAGTCTTCTCTAGCACTACAATTTAATTCTATGGGACTCAGCTTTCCTCATAATATTAGTTAGACAGAGAAAGATAAATACATAGAGATGGAAATAAATATGAAGATAGAGATACATAGATACAGACATATATAACATGTATCTCTATCTCTCTCTATCTGTATCTCATATCTGTACTTTGCTACTGGAAAAACCACAGGAAAGTTGTGGGTTGGCAGATTGTAACTTTGACCATTATCAATACTACTTAATCTGCATTTTAGTAGCTCTGGCAACTGAATGTGCCCCAAGTACCAGGGTTCCTACTTATATCTCCAGCTTCTTAAAGTGTGAGTTGTGACCCCATATGGGGTCTCATAACTGAATATAGGGAAGGGTCACAAAATAATGATCTATTATTAGTAAATGTTTGATTTGAACACCAGTTTTTCATTCTATATATCCTATATATCCAGGGTGGCATAAAAATTTCTCAGGTGAAAAGGGGTCACCGATGGAAAAAATTTAAGAAATCCCAGTCTAGACAATCTCTAAAGTCTCATCCAACTCTAAATTCTATGAATTAAAGCAAATGCACGCTTCTTTGTTCCCCAAATGGGGCTTAAGTGACACTGTTCAATGAAATTAAATAGAGATCAAGGGAAAGAGAAGGGATACAAGAAAGATTTGAGGTTAGCTGGAAGCTTGAAGAGGCTAGTTTTGAAATATTGCTTAAGAAGCATGTACTATGTAAACAGAACTAGGAAAATTAGATACACAATGAGTAGAACAATGTACACGGAAAGAACAATGACCACAAAATAATTGAAAGTAAACATTGATGGATAATATGGAGATGTTTTGCATGACTGGACATGTATATCAAATTTCTTGCCTTTTCAAGGAAAGGGGAGGGAAGGAAAGGAAGAAGGGAACGTAGAACTCAAAACAAAAAAAAAGTTTTAAAATTTTGTTTATATAAAATTGGGGGAAAAAAGAAAAAAAAATGAATATTGAGAAATTGTAAAGAAAAAATTCAGCCCCAAAGAAGAGATATAAGAAGGCATTTTCTTTTGCTCTTTGCAGAAGTCAAGGAATGAAGTGTTTCATATATCAGATTTTTTTTTTGATTCATTGAACAGTTTTCTTGAAGTTTTTTTTTTCTTCATTGAAAATAATCATTTATTATGTCACCTCTCTGGGAAGGGGAGGAGGAGAGGAGGGAGAAATATAATATAAGAAATATAAGAAATACAGGAGAAATCTAACTGATGAGAAAAAAGACATCAATAATTTTTTTAAAAAGCTCTACTTAACTGTGTCCAAAATTAGGCCAGGAGGTAAAGGAAATGCAAAACAAATATTAGACACAATTTCTATCTTCAAGAAGCTTACAATCTTTTATATGGAGTATACCTGGAAAAGAAGTGTGCTAAGATAGACTTCAGGTAAAGATCTTAGCTCCAAAATTTTTAAGGTGAAATCATTTAGAAATTAAAGTGAGGTATTTCAATAACAGGGATTTATTTATTAGATTTTGGAAGAAGTTATCACTAAGATAAAGTCTAGTTGTAAATCTGTAGTCCTATGAATTTACAATCTTTTTGTGGGAAATGAGAGGAAAGATCTAGGGGGGACTTTCCCTATCTAAATATTGCTAGAATGGTACATGTTTGTGCCTATATTTTCTTTATCATTCCAGTGGTATTATATTTGCAATTATCCCAAGGAAAAGGGCTGTCTCAGAGTTAGAAGAAACTTTTCATAGTGTAGTTACAGTAAAGGGAGGTGAAAAGGAAGAAGAATTAGTAATTTTCTTAAAAATAAATTTGACTCCCTAATTCAGACAAGATTAGAAGGGAAGCAGAAAACTGGGGGGAAAATTTTACACCCAAGGGTTCTAGAAGATAAAACCTTATTTTTAAAATATAAAAAGAATTGATTCAAATTTGTAAGAATACAAGCCATTGTCCAACTGATAAATAATGGTCAAAGGACATGAACAATTTTCAGATGAAGAAATTAAAACCATTTCATTTCAAGTCATATGAAAAAATGTTCTAAATCACTATTGAATAGAGAAACGCAGATTAAGACAACTCTGTGGTACAACTACATATCTCTCAGATTGGCTGAGATGACAGGAAAAGATAATGATAAATGTTGGAAGAGATATGGGAAACTGATACATTGTTGGTGGAGTTATGAACTGATTCAACCATCTTGGAGAGCAACTTGAAACTATGCTCAAAGAGCTATAAAACTGTGTACTCTTTGATCCACCAGTGTTTTTACTGAGTTTATATTCCAAAGAGAACATAAAGGTGGGAAAGGGACCCACATTTGCAAAAAATGCTTTTGACAGCCTTTTTTGTAATGGCTAGGTACTAGAAACTGAATGGATGCCCATCAGTTGGAGAATGGCTGAGTAAGTTATGATATATGAATGTTATGGAATATTATTGTTATATAAGAAACTATCAGCAGATAATTTCAGAGACTCAGAGATAAAGAAAATATAGGCACAAACATGTACCATTCTAGCAATATTTAGACAGGGAAAGTCCCCTTCACTTGCATGAACTGATGCTAAGTGAAGTGATTAGATCCAAGAGAACATTGCATACAACAAAAACAAGATTTTGTGATGATCAACTCTGATGGAAGTGGCTTTTTTCAACCATGAGATGATTTAGGTCAATTCCAATGATCGTGTGATGGAGAGAACCATTTGCACCAGAGAGAACTGTGGAGATTAACTGTATATCACAACATAGCATTTCCACCTTTTTTGTTGTCATTTGCTTGCTTTTTTTTCCTTTTTGATTTGACTTTTTGTGCAGCTTGATAAATATGGAAATATGTATAGAAGAATTATACATGTTTAACATATATTGGATAACTTTTTGTCTAGGGGAGGTGGGAAGAAGGGAGGGAGAAAAATTTGAAACACAAGGGGGAATGCTGAAAACTATCTTTGCATATATTTTGAAAATAAAAAGCTATTATAAAAAACAAAAATTAGTTTGACACAAGATTTAAAAATATCTTTTATTAAAGACTTTCTCTTTCTCAGGTAAGGAAAGGTAAGATTAGGTTATAGAATAGAGAAATTTGACAATAAAAGTCATCACTTTTCTCTCCTCTCTCCCTTCTTCCTGATTCTTATTTCTTTCACAAATTCAGTTAAAGGATTTGGCTAGTTAAAGATTTTTATGCATCAAGTCTTTTTAATTTTTTTATAACACTATAAAATTTGATTTTTGTGGTTGGAGAATATAGAGCAGTTAGCTAAGAAAAATGAATCATTGCTTAACTTTCAGAGGGAGTGTGTGAGCAAAGCCAGAAGTTCTTCAGTTCTAAGTACAAATAGCTTGCAAGTCATGGCCTCCATAAGGCTATTGCTTGTGCAATGGAAGCCCTCCAGTGCTGACCAGTGGTGAATTTATAACATTATTATCCTTTCCTTTGATGGTAGGCTGCTCTTTGAAGCTGCTACTCAAAGATGGAGAAAGAGCTAATTACTCAAAGTATTCTAAAGGTAAAAGTGGATGTTATTTCCAATGTGTGAACTTTCTGGCTTCTAAGAGTGATTCTTTTTCTCTTTATCTAACATTTTATTAGATATTATTAATAATAAAATCTAATGTACTTCTTGTACTCATATGCACTCTATCAGGTTATGAAATAAAACACTCCTTTTTCTTGGGTCTTCTGGTTTCTCCATCTTTCCCTAAGGCAAGTTCTCTTTGTTCTAAGAAGTGGGATCTTCCATATCTCTATCTCTTTGTAAACTTAGTAACAATTGGAAACAGTTTGGGTTGATGGACATAAATTTTATGTGACAACCATTTAAATAGCATATGCAATAAAATGAACAGGCTGGGAATAGGTCATTTAAAATATAGCTTCTTAGTGCTTCTACTGATAGGAAACAAAATTGGCATTTTTTCCTTCTGTGCTTCTACCTTTCTCCCCAGGGAAGAATAGAAGTTAGAAAAAGAAGCCGCAAGAATCAGTTTAGTTGGAGAACAGCTTGCCTTGCAATGGTTATAATCAGGAAAACAAAGATGTTATAGGGACTTTTGTCTTACTGGCCTCTCCAAATCTTTTGGTTTTCTTTGCTTTAGTCTTCTGCTCATTCTATCATTCTTTTCCATGTTTGGTCAGAGTAGTTAAATCTTTCATAGTTGATCATTCTTATAATATATTGCTGCTACTATATTCTCCTGGTTATGTTTATTTCACTTTATTGATTATAATGTTAGTGTGGATTTGATATGTGCCTTGGATGATTACTTGTGATGCTACTTATCCTTGCTATTTAAATTTGTTTTGATTTTTATTTTGATGCTTTTGACATATATTTGTAGATGTCAAGTATACCTCAGTGTATTTTGCAAGGGTCGACAAAATTTCTGACCTTGGGAAGGGTGTTAAGGGGTGGGGAATGTCATCTGGCTTTTTCATTCCCAGTTATTGTCATGGAAACTTGGTGACAGTAGACTACCCAGAGTTCCCTCCTAACAACAGAATTCTAAAGGATCCATGATGAAAAATGCTATATATGCTCTGGAGAGAGAACTGATGAATCTGAGTGCAGATTAAAGCATATTTCTTTTTTATTTGTGCCAACCTGTGGCAGGGCATTCTGAGCTCATATTGGTCTGATCAGCCATAGGTCAACACACTAACTTGACTTTAACAGTGATATCATTTTGGTCTTCTTCAAGAACAAAGAACAACAACTAACCAAAGTTCATTTGTATTATTAACATTTTTTCCTTAGTTTTTAAAGTTTAGACAATTAAAAAACAATAAATCTCAGCCTTTGTCTTTCTTACACTGAAATTCAACAATTGGTTCTCATGAACCACTATGAACTGAATTCAATGCCTTCTGCAAGTGGGGCAAATATTAGTTTGCCTGAGTCTATACTTCCCTAGTTTCACCTGTAACATCAAAAGATGGGTCTTGATCAACTGGGACTCAATGTAAATAGCAATCATTTAAATAGCAATAATTTCTGCTTTAACCAGAAACCCTAAAGGTTTTCCCTTTCCAGATTTACACATATATATTATATATAAATACATACATATATACATGTATTCACACACACACACACACACACACACACACACACACACATATATTTGGACTAGGTAAAAAAGGAGATTCTTTGCCTCGATTGCTATCTAGCTTTAATCTTTGAATGGGTGCAGGTCTCAGTCAAATTGAGACCTGTTGAAGACATTAGCTTAGGTATATATTTATTTTCTCCCATTCACCCAGGGCCATCTCCAGTCATACTGATCTATATCTGGCCACTGGTCCCAGATAGTCCTGGAGGGGAAAGTGATCTTGTACAATCCTCCATCACTTAAATCCAATTCACTTGCATGTCATGGCATAACCTCCCTGATGTCTTGGTCCTCTTCAAGAACAAAAGACAAATAACAATATCATCATGTTAGTCTACTCACAGGTTGCATGGACTAGCTCTCTTATGACCTGTATTTTTCTGTTTCTCTAGCTGAATTGGTTGCCAGTGTCAGCTGATTCTCTTCGTCATCAGATCTATAGGTCAGAATTTCAAACTCCAAGCTTGATGAGAACCGTTATCAAGATTTTTTATCTTTTGTGAATTGCACTTGGACATTAGGAATTTCTATGGGCATAGATCTAGACAGAAAAGGTCCTCTGGGCTCATATTTCTCCCTCTGTCTGAATTATCATTCTCTTTATTTCAAACCAAGGTTATTGAGTTACAGACCAATGTTTTATTTCCTAGAAATGTGATTTTCTTAGTTACCATCTGGTTCAAAAATTTTTTACAAGCGCTGAGTGGCAATTTTTATTCAGAGTCTGCTAGGATATGTGTCCAAGAGTCAAAATCTCCAGATCAGTATCAAGATCTTCACTGAGCTAAAAAATCTTGGTGTTTATGAAATATACAAGTTAACAGGTAAATAGAATAGGCTAGAATTGGTGTCAGGAAATGCTGATACTCCAATGAGCTTTGGTGGATCTGGCTGTACCAGATCCACACAGTACCTATCTTGTTTCTGACACCATGAACTTCCTTATGAAATTTCACAAGCATGGGTAATCTCTATATAGATATTTGGTCTATCACGTCCCAACCATTTCACAAGATATAACAGTAATTTTTTTTCAAGTGTGTCATCTAAAATAATTGAAATATAGTAATCCCTTGAAAGCACTATCCAGAATAGAGGACCCATAAGGGATTGATGATAAAGTCATTTTATTATTTTTTGAGGCTGAGTGACTGCCTTCCCTCTTCCTAATGCTAAATCTTGAAATATACATCAATCTTCCAATCTACTTCTTCTCATAGGAGCAAGCATCATTTACATCTACTCAGGGCACAGTTTTAGCCCAGAGTAATTCTGCCTCCTTTAGTTGTGTCTTGCTGATGGTGTTGTTGTTTTTTAAAATTTATTTTAAACTGAAGTACAAGAAAAGAAACAAAAATTGCCATGTGCACAGCAGAGCCTCAGAGGGTTCAAAATATGAAGTAATAAATTTCCATGTCAAGAAAACCTATATAATAAAATACATTATGTTTAGAGCTGTCCATTTTTTTTTTTTTTGCTTCCCTGTAGATTTTCTTCTGTTCTCTATTGTGCACTTTTTACTTTATTTTTCCCCTTTCTCCCAAGAAGGCTACAATTAATACATTTATCTATCTAGAGATATACACATATTTATACATACATACACACATATATACAATATGCATATATTGATATCTTTAATTATACACACACACACACACACACACACAGACCTCCATACATATGTATGTAAGACCATATTATGCTTATTTTCACTTGTCCTCTATTTTTCTGAGGGTGGATAGGATCTTCTTTCAAAAATCCAAGTCTTTCCATATTTTTAAAAACCTATCAGCACATCATTTCCTACCCCAGCAATATTACAACCTTATACTGTCCAGTTATTTTAAATAGTCTAAAACTAGTGTAGTTTCCCTGCTTTTTTCTTTTGAATAAATCTATTTTACCTTTAGCTTTGAGATTGTGATTAATATTCCTGGCTTTTTTTACATAATTAATTCTACTACTGACCTTTATTTTATGTTAATGTGTATCTCATTTTTATAACATTTCTTGAAAGCAATATATTATTGAGTTCAAAATTTTAATCTACTGTTTCTATTTTATGGGTGAATTCATCCAATTCACATTCTAAGCTATAATTACTTGCTTATTCTCCTCCTTCCTATTTTCATAACTGTCCTCACTTTATTTCTATTCCTCCTGGCTCTTTTATTTCATTTCTACCTTTTACCTTGTCCTCTAATTACTTAATCTACACCCCCTCCAAGAATCCCTCCTTTATCTTTTCCCCCTCCCTTCTTGTATCTATCTGAATTTACAAGACTTTTATACTCTTCCAAATATATGTGTGTGTGTGTATATATACCCATATATAGAGAAAATGAGAGTTCCTTCTTTATCCCATTCCCATTAATCTTGACATCCTTCTATATCCTCTCCTTTCCTATTCACTCACTCTCTTATTTTTTTTTTAAATAAATTTAAAAGACTATTGTTCCTTTCTAAATATATGTGTTGTTCTCTCTTTAATCCAGATATAATGTGAGTAGGATTCCCTCTAAAAATCCCTCCCTTATCCTCTCTTCCCTCTATATATTTTTACTCTCTTGTTTCTTTCTGAATTTAAAAGATTTATAATCATATATATATATATATATATATATATATATATATATATATATGTGTGTGTGTGTGTGTGTATTTCTCTCTTTAGGCCATCCAGACTTACCAATCCTCCTGTACCATCTAATTGCTCTGTATCAGTTCTTTCTCTCACATGCCTCATTTGTGTGAGATAGGTTTTGCTTTTTAGAACCATATCATACTTGGTTCAACCCAAATCTTTCTTTCAAACTACCCAATTAATAATGACAATCAGACATATGGTTTACATTTCCATTTATTAAAAGTAAACACATTGTCCTCATTGAGTCCCTTGTAATGAATCTTTGATGTTTATCTTATATTTCTCTTGCATCTTTTATATCAAATTTTCTATTAGATTCAGATCTTTTTTGCAACAAAATCCTGATAGTTTTTTCATTCATAATCATGTTTAACTTTGCTAGATATGAGATTTTTGTCTACAACTCCAGTTCTTTTGCTCTATGACATATGTTATTCTAAGATTTGTGGCCTTTTTACTATAGCTGGTTCTAGGTCTTGTGTAATTCTAACTGTGGCTCCACTATATTTGATTTTTTTTTCTTGTTGCTTGTAATATTTTCTCCCTATTGTAGGGGTTTTGGAATTTGGAATATTACTGTAGGTTTTCTTCCTAGGATCTCTTTCAAATGGTGATTACTGGATTTTTTTCTATTTCTATTTTCCCTTCTTGTCCTAACACTTAGGGACAATTTTCTTTAATTATTTCTTGTATTATTGTATCAGGATTCCTTTTTTGATTTTGTTTTTCAAGTAGTCTAATTATTCTTATGTTTTCTCTTCTTGGACTGTTCTCCAGATCAGTTATTTTTCTTATGGGATATTTCACATTCTCTTTTATTTTATCATTCTTTATATTTTGTTTCATTATTTCCTGGTCTCTTGTGATTTTGCTGGCTTCCACGTATTCAATTCTAGTTTTCAAGGAATTGTTTTCTCCCTTAAAATTCTGGATTCCCTTTTCTAATTGGCAAACTTTTCATAATCTTGTTTTTCTTGGATTGCTCTTATTTTTTTAAAAAAAATTTCCCCAGTTTCTCTTAGTTGATTTTTAAAGTCTTTTTTTTTTTGAGTTTTTGTATGAATATTTTTAGATGGGTTTGACATTACTCTTTGGTGTAGAAGAGGTTTTTTTTTATGTTTCATTATCATCTTCTGAAGATGAATCCCGAGATTCTCTATTCTCACAGTAACTGTCTAATCTTGGGTTCTTTCTTGTTTGTCTGCTCCTCTTTTTTTTTAAATAGCAGTTTATTATTATCACCTCTAAGGGGGCTCTGGTCTAAGGCCTTTATATTTTTTGCCCCACTCCGTTGATCCTGCACTTACCAGAATTGTGCCAGTTCCTTCTCACCCAGGGCCTTGTCTGAGCAGCACAACTGAGTCTGGCATCCCTTGTTAGCAGTTCCCTCAATCTGCCCCTGCTCACATACCTGACTCCCCACACTGTCCAGGAGATGAAAATACCTGTGGCTGAGGCAGAAGCTACTTCCCAACTCAAGGGCCCTCAGGATCTGCAACTTGATGTTTCAGAGGAGTTAGCTTGGGTGAACTTATACTTCACTTAGACCTTCCTGAGATGTTTTTTCAGATCTTCTCAAGATGTCCCAGGAGCACCACTGTTCTTCCCCAATTCTTCTTTATTTTTGCTGAGGCATTATTTTGTTTGTTTGTGAAGGAAACCTGGAGAGCTTAGAATTTTCTGACCTTCTCCTCTATTATCTTAGAATCTTTTCTCTTTATGGTGTTCTTATATTGAATCATCATGATATCCATTCCCCTGATCCCTTATTTTTCCAAGAATAGTTTGGTCCATGATTCCATCACTCAAGAATTTTTTTGTTTGTTTTTTGTAAGGTCTTGCATTTTTTGTTTTGTTCTTTCTTTGCTTCTGTGGTCTATACCTGAAAAGATATTCCTAAGTCAGTCAAGATTGAGTCTTCTTGAAGCAAATCCCTTTGATCAGCTTCTACCACCTGAAATAAATCAAAGATCATTATTGATTAGATACCATTTTGTCTCTTGGCTATGTAATGTCACACTACACATGTACTATCATCTAATCAGATCCACAAATGGATGTTTACAACTACAGAATATGTGGGTGAAAAATATCCTCTAATCAACTTCGAATTTGTTTCAAAAACCTATTTCTCCTCATTTTGTTCCCTAGGTAACTGATAACCTGAAGTCATGGCAGAGAAACCCAAACTCTACTACTTTAATGGAAGAGGTCGGATGGATTCGATGGCTCCTAGCAGCAGCTGGAGTTGAGGTAGGACCAAGACTTGTACAGGATTTGGACTTTATTTTAAATAGTCAGCACTCTAGGACAAAGTAGAAACCAGGTTCCATGGGTTGTTGTTGTTTGTCCTTTGTTCTCAAAGAAAACCATGATATTAGCCCATGACATGCAAGTGAGTTAGATTTAAGTGAGGGAGGGCTATGCAAAATTATTAGCCCCATTCTCTCTTCCAGAGCCATCTGGGTCCAATGGTAAGTTATAGATCAGGATGACTGGGGATGGCCCTCTCCATGGTATATCCCTAATCTGCCTGCTTCTCCTGGTCCCACTTTTTAATTTATTTATTTTAAATGGCTTTTTATTTTTCCAATACATGCAAGGATAGTTTCCAACATTCACCTTTTAAAAACCTTGTGTTCCAAATTTTTTTCCCTCCTGCCCTCCCTCTTCCCTTAGGCAGCAAGCAATCCAATATGGGTTAAACATGTACAATTCTTCTAAACATATTTCCATATTCATCACAGCACAAGAAAAATCAGATCTAAAGAGGAAAAAACATAAGAAAGAAAAACAAGCACACAACACTAACAACAACAAAAGTTGAAATACTATTCGGTCTCTATTATTCTCTCACTCTCTGGTCGCAGATGGCTCTTCCTATCACAAATCTATTGGAATTGACATAACCCTACTTTTGCATGTAAAAGAATAAAATTGTTGTCTGGAGAAAGAGACAGAGAAAATTAGAGTTCTTTGGGATATCCTTCTGCTCCAGTCAGATCTTAATATACCCACTACATGTTTTGATCATTTATCTTCCCAGTGCATGCTCTGTCTACTGTCTTATTAGCAACTCATCATGGAAAGAGAAGCTACCAGGTACAAAGAGAAACCTCAGAGAAAAGAAGAAAGGATTGAATCAGAAACAGACATGGAATTACAATTTTTAGGGATTGAAGCTTTATGCTCCCTTCCACATGCTTATATTTTCATCCATGAATGCATCCATTTTTAAGGATACATTGTAGGGAGGTGAAGGGAAAGGCTATGCCAGTATCATAGAGAAGGAGAAACAAAACATGGTTGCATATGTTGAAATAATTTGGCATCTGGCCTCCAGAAAATAAACAATTTAATATTTTTTATTCACTACTTTAAGTTGTGATTCTGATGAAACCCACTAATGAAAGAGCTTATTTTCCTGTGTCTTTATTTGACATTGAATGGTGCTTTTTTTTGCCAAGTTTCTGTGGGCGAAAAACTTCATCCATTGTTTCTCAGAAAAAATCCATTTAGTGACATTGTGCTTAAGTACAAAATCTGGCATTAGCTATGCTTTCACCTTGGTAGGATTTTCTGGGTGGTTGACTGGAGACCTCTTTTGAAATTCCTTTTTCTTTAGCTTCCTTTTATTTGTTCTGAAACAGCTTGATAAGTTCCTGCCAATATTCATATGAAGTGACAACTGTAAACAGCTCACCTATGTGGATTATAAAGATACTGCATTCAAATTTCATATTCTTGTTCAAATCAACAGCTTTAACTCTGTTTTTTTAACTTGCTATTATAATCACTAATGGATTCAATAACATAAAACCATTTGTAGTTTATTGTTATAATTGTTAGCAGTCTGTGGGATTTAATCTCTCTGAGGATGGGAATTCTTTAATCTTTTTATGTATATACCTAGGATCTATCACAGTATCTGGATGAATAATTATGAAAGTGGAAAATCAAACTCCATTCAAGGCTCACCTCATATAAGGCAGTCTGAGGTCTTTTTTTGGTCCTTTTCTATCCCCTGCCTTCCTTCCCCCATTTAGAGTTTTACCACTTCCATGAAATTATTTAGAATTTACTTTTTACATATTTTGTATTTACTTATCTGTGTGTCATCTCTCTCTTTGGATGTAATTCATTTAATTTCAATTCAACTCAATTTAAATCAATTCACATTTATTAAGTGCTTAAGAATAACCTTTACTATGCTAGGTGCTAGGCATACCAAGTCAAAAACATAATAAACCTTAATCAGGGCAGCTAGATGGTGCAGTAGATAGAGAACAATTTCTGAAGTTGGGAGAACCAGTCTCAGATACTTAACACTTACTAGCTGTGTGAGTTTGGGCAATTGCATTTAAGCCCAATTGCCTCGCAAATAAATAAACAAACCTTGATCTCAAAGGAATTTATATTCTACTGGAGATGGGAATCAAATATAAATAGATAAATAAATGAATGAATTAATATATAATGCAATTCAAGATCAAATCAGCTTTTTGGGGGAGGAGAGAATACTAATATCCCATTGTTGGCTCACATTGAGATTTCAGTCTAGTAAACTTGTTTTTTTTCAGATGAACTGCTATCTAGCCATAATTCCTAAGGCTGTACAAGTGACTAAGAATTATAGAAACCTCATAAAGCCAGCTAATCCAACTCTCTTTATAAATGGGAAAACTGAGGTTCAGTTATTATTTATACAAGTTCACATAGGTGGCATAAATTTCACCTAGATCTTTTGGGAGGTAGAAGGTCTCTTTATCACTGGAAGTATCTGAACCATTAGCTACAATTTGGACTACATAATACCCGAAATCTCTTCCAGATTTGAGATTCTGCGTTTCCAAAACTACTTTTTAATATTATTTTCTACTTTCTCTTCTTCTTTTTGTGGTAGAAATGTGTCTTTATCTAGGACTTTGGAAACAAAATAATGTCTCTTTTTATCTTTTTTTTCTTTTTTTAGTTTGAAGAAGTATTTTTGGAAACAAGAGAACAATATTTGAAGTTACAAGAGGGTAAACTAAATTATTTTACTGGTATCTTATGCTTGAAATAGAAAGTAACTCTTTAAAGAATATTACCATAGAACTCAAAGCACTTAAAATGTTTAGAAAAGACATAATATACTTTAAATAAATGTATACACATTTCAATTCACATATGTGAATGATTAAGCACAGCAAGCTATGGTCCTACTTAATAATAATAATAGCTAACAATTATGTAGTACTTACTATGTGTCAGTCACTGGGCTAAGCACTTTACAATCATTACCTCATTTGATGCTCACAACTATCCTGGGAAGTAGATGCTCTAATAATTCCCATTTTAGAGCTGAGGAAACTGAGGCAGACAGAAATTAAATGACTTGCCCAGATTCACACAACTAGTAAGTGTCTGAGGCCATTCAGTTTTCCTGACTTCAGACTCTGTCAAAAAACATTGACTCTAAGGTCAAGATATTTAAGAGGGTTGGGGATGGGGAAGGATGGAATTTACTAACCAGCAAGGTTCTTCAATAATTCTCATATTTAGCACCTATAAGGCATTTATCCCAGTTCATTCTGAGGTAGGAAGGCACAATGATCCTGAGGGCAGGGCAGCTTGGGAATTGGCTTATGCAACCACTATTCTCTTGAAGAGTATGAGGAATAACATTCCACACATGGAGGTGGAAGATGAAATATTCATTATGAAGGGGCAAAGAAAACTTCCGTGAAGTAGATCTTTTAAATAAATCTTATGATGATGAAACAAAATGACTACTTGAGGAGTTAACTCATAGGAATTTTTTCCTATGTTTGATTGATAGTGTACCTGATATTTGACCCAAATATTATGGAATGGCTGATGAGTTCATAGTCTGGAATTTAGGCTGAGGGCTCTAGCTTGAATTATATGATACTTTCTCACTTTAAATTTGTAATTTCACTCAAGAAACCTGGAAAACTCTTTTACTCCCTAAGTATTTTAACACTGACTTCCAACTTGCAAGCAATCACTACACTTTTATAGAAGATGTTTTCATTTTCAAAAAAGAAGAAAACAAAACCAGAAAATCCTAAAGGAACAACAATTATTTCCAAACATGTATGCACATCTCCAGAGTCACAGATCCAAACATGAGCTCTACCTGGGGAGTTCTTTTGCTCTTATTTGTTTTGGTTCCAAATGAAGATTTACTGGAAGTCTTTATTCTTCTGTGTCTCTCTATCTCTGCTCCTGTGTCTGCCTCTCTAACCCCCCTTTCCATTTTACTCTACTTCTCTCTTCCTCTTTCACTCTACCTCTTTTTCTCTCCTTCCTTCCTGTTGCTCTTTATGTCTCCATAATATGACAATTTTCTTTTTTAGTTTAGATCCAAATTGAGTGTGAAAACATGCATTAACTATTTATCAAACACTGTGTTAAGTGCTGAAAATACAAGTAGATGAGCAAGACGGTCTCTACTCCCAAGCATCTCACATTTTAATTGGGAGAGAGATCACATACACAAGACTTCAGTTACAAGGAATATGGAAACTTGCTAGAATTTGAGAGAGGAGTTTGTCCTTTATCTTGTTTGCACCTTACAGGAGACCAAGACTGTTTCTACTGTACCATACCATCTCTTCAAATGAGTCCTGGTGGCATTCTACAATTCCATGTGGAATATATTTATAAATACACACTCATATTTAATACATATATATGCACATATATATACCTACATACATGTATATGTACACAGAACTATATATACATATAGACACACACACACACATATATATATATATACATACATACATACAACTTATTTTATCCTCATCAGATTTTTGGTCCACATTATTCCTGTATCAGGTGTCCTCAGAGGATAACTGTCTGTCTTTAATATATGAAAGTTCTTTCATAGGGCCTAATTACTATGTGCTTTTGCATACTTATGTTCCCAATTATTTGTGAATCCGAAAAGCAGTTTCCCAAAAGGCAGTGGTGTAGTGGGTAGAATACTGGATTTGGAGTCAGCAAAATCTGAGTTCATATCTTGTCTTGTCAGCTCTCTATGACTGGAGGTATCAATTGCTTAACTTCTGAGTCTCAATTTCCTCACAATAATGGCACCAACCTCACAGGATTATTATGGGGACCAGATAACATATTAAAGTATTTTGAACACCTTAAAACTATTATTATTATTATTAAATATAGTTTTCCTTTCTTTTCCACAAAATGCTCTCTCCAAGTTCAGTGATCCACTCAAGAGTTCAATGCCTAACATAAGGGAATATATGCAAGATGAAAGCCAAATGGTCACCATTCCTCTTTTGTTTGGCTCTTCCTTGTATTGGTTCCCTTTCCTAAAAGTTTTGCCAGCTTTTCCCTTGGTTTAACTGGAGGTAGGAATAAGCAATCAAGGAAAACTCCAACACAGAATACGTATTTATTGAATCAAGTCAGCTCTTTCTTCTTGAATACCTTAATTATTAAGGTATTTTGAAACAATCCCTAGTCTCTTGTCCTTTGATCCTGAGATCTTTGATAGGGATCCATGACTACTTTTTATCAATTTCTTCCATGTTTGATTATCTAGGTTTTTGAGGGAGTTGCCTTTGTTTTGGCAACTCCTGTGTTTTATTTATTTCTCAAACACTCTGTGGATCTTGACACAAAGGCAAAGTCCACTGTCCATTCTTCTTTTGTTCCTAATTTCATTTGTAATTCTCTCACTTTGGGCTTTCATCAGCACTGGGGGACCCAGCCCTGGGAAGTGGTCATATCTCATTCTTCCTCTTTGGAGCATCTTAGCCTATATTGTTCTAGACCACACCTGTGGTTCTCTTTATTGTTGGACTCTTTTTATATTTATTCAAATGGGAGTGCAGATTGAAGAAAACATGGGCATAGGACTTAAGTCCTATTGTAGCAAGATGATGGAAAGCAAAAGCAGGTAGGTAAAGATGGAGATTTTAAACTCCTAACTCCAAGAGTCAGAGTACACCAAAACTCTACTTCTTTCTTTCTTAAATTATTACTTATTTCATTTTAAATTTATAAAATAAAAAAGTATTTTCATAACACAGTATAATAAAAAAAATGATTGTCGATCTCTTTCTGACATTAGTAGTTGTCAACATGTCACCCGATAATAAAATCTACATTTATGAAACACTTTTCCTACATTACCTCATTTAATTTTTACAACTTTGTGAGGCAGGAAAAACAATACCTATCATTTATATAGCACTTTAAGATTTATGAAGTGCATTATATATGTTAGTTATCTCATTTGCTTCTCACAATAATCCTGTGATTATGTATCAGACTATGTATCAAACACTATGCTAAGTGCTGAAGACACAAGTAGGTGAGCAAGACAGTCCCTACTCCCAAGGATCTCACATTTTAATTGGAAGAGATCACAAGACTTCAGCTACAAGGGATATGGAAACACCCAATTGCAGTGACAATAGCTATTATTATCCCCATTTTATAGATGAGGAAACTGAGGTTTAGCAAGGTTAAGTAAATTTTCTCAGGATTACACAGCTAGCAAGTATCTTAGGCAAAAATTTGAACCCAGGTTTTCTTGAATTCCAGTCAAGCACTCTAATGATTATGTCATGCTATTTTTCTCATTTTATTTTTCTCATTTTATAGATTAAAAATGGGATTTCAAAGAGGTTGAGTAATCTGTATAAGGTAAGAGAGTTACTAAGTGATAGAGTGCAACTTTGAACTTGAGATCCTGTCTAATGTTCTTAAAGTTTAATTATCTTTTGTATTCCTAATCTCAGCATAGAAATGATGTTCTATATAGAAAAGTTCATGATCACTTGAGGTAGAAAAAGAAAAAAAACATAAAATCTTAGTAGGAAATGACTATTTAAAAAAGTCTCAGTCTAAAAAATATTAGGGATTCATTGATTCACTTCATTCATTCATTCATTCATTCATCTAACAAATGTTTATTTAGTGCTTCTCATGTGCAAAGTACTATACCAGGGATAGAACACATGCACTGACTAAACTTACAGTCTAGAAGTATAAGATGCAAAACCAGATAATTTTATGGCATAGAATTATGTGATAAATGCATGAGACAGGTACAAAACAAAATGCTGAGGTATAAAGGACAAGGTCGTCTTTGTGAATAGGGAAGGTTTCATGGAGAAAGTTGTATTTGAGTTAGGCTTTACATGACCTACAGAAGCATAGCATGGCAGAGAACCGACCTTAGGTCAGGTTCAAAACCGTGCAAGACTATAAAATGCAATGAGAGTGCTGACTGGCATTCGTAGAAGTATATTAGGCAGAAAATGGAAGCCATGTTTTCTTGAATCCTAGTCAAGCACTCTAATCACTATGTCATGCTTCTTCAGTTCTGCCTCAGTTCTCTATTCCTAAGAAACTAAGAAACTACAGGTCTAGTTTCTATTCCCTTTAAAGATCTAGAGCTTAAAGGACACCAAGTCTAACCTCTCATTTTACAAATGAGGAAACTGAGGCACCGTGAGGTTAAGTGAGGATATAGGGGTCACATAGCAAGAAAATTTTGAAGGTGGGATCTAAAACTTGGTTTTTTGGACCAGTATGCTATTCACTACACTATGTTGACTCTCCAGTTGTTAGGGAAAATGTTGATTTGAGGATCAAGTGAGTTAATGAATATAAAAGTGCTCTTAAAATGTATTTAAAAAAAAACTTTGATAAGTGTGAAGTGTTATCAGTAGTACACTCTAGGGCTGCAGGTTCCTAGAGTAGGGAAGGGGTCTCCAAACCAGGGTTTTTCTCCTTCATCAATTGAGTGACAGTAGTTTCTACTGGGATAGTGACTGTTTTCTGGGAAAAGTTTGGCAGTATAGGTAGTATTTTGTTGTCATTGAGAATAGCTTAAGAATTATGATTCCTTAGTAATAGCTGTACTGTTTCTTTGTATGATATGTTGTTCACTCATTTTTCAATCATGTCCAACTTTTTGTGGTACCCTTTGGAGTTTTCTTTGCAAAGATACTAGAGTGGTTTGCCATTTCCTTCTCCAGCTCATTTTACAGATGAAGAAACTGAGGCAAACTTCAAAATAGGGGACTAGCTATGTCCAGGGCCACATAGCTAATAAGTGTCTGACGTCAGGTTTAAATTTAGGTCCTCCTGACTTCAGGGCTGGCACGCACTCTGTCTACTATGACATCAAGTTTCCAAAAAGTACAGTATTAATTACTTGGGGAATTTGGGGATTGTTGTTTAATCGATTAGTTGTACCTGACTCTTTGTGACCCCATTTGGGGTTTTCTTAACAAAAATACTGGAGTGTTTTGCCATTTCTTTCTCCAGCTCATTTTTATAGATGAGGAAACTGAGGTAGACAGAGTTCAGTGATTTTCCCAATGTCATACAAATAATGTCTCAGGCCACATTGGAATTTACTTCTTCCTAACTTATGGCCTGTTGCATTATTTTGTCTGCTTTCTTTGTATGACACTTTGATATAAAAAGTGAGTTTCTACTTGATATACAAGCCCACCACATAAAGCCTCAGTCTTGTGGGTTCCATCTTGTTCATACATCTTGGGGATATTGCTTAGTAGTGTTGCTGGGAGATGAATGGGACTAATTAGTGGTCTATTTAGTCAATGTCTTTTACAGCTGTTGAAAAAGAACAGCTGCAGTAACTTTGCTTCTTGGGAAATTTAGTTTTACAGGAGATTTTATTACGGTCCTTGCCAGAAACCATTTCTGCTCATCTGTACAAATAGATGGGAAATACTTTTGAGCTTTTTATCCAATGTATTTAGTGTTTCCTATATGCAAGACACCCTACAAAATTCTTCAGAGACAAAGATAATAATCATAATCATAATGAAAAAGGATGCTGATATCTCAAAAAATATTTTAGTCCTTACTGTTATTCTGTCCCTGCCCCCCCCTCCCCCATTAACCAACAAAACATCAGTGATTCAAATCACAGTCATAATTTTTGGAGATACTGGACTTATCATGTTATTGATATATGGTGAACTACTGATGGAAGAACTCTTTTACGGATGCAAATTGGCATCAATTTCGCAATTGATACCTTTAGAAAATTTCTTGGGATACTGAAAATTTATATGATATTCTCAGTTCAGGCAAACAGTAAGTGTCAGAGGCAGAACCTGAATTGAGATCAGTTTGAGACCATCTCTATCCACTATACCACATTACCCATTTTAATGTTCTATTAAGAAATTTTTATGGGACTAATCTATATTGAAAACATCTTTCATAGAGTAATAGAAGGTGACAAGTAGGCAGACCATGTTATTACAGTCACATAATTGACTGAAAAATAGAACAAAGAAAAGATTCCACTGTGCTTTTTTGTTTCTTGATTCATCTTTGCCATTTACTACCTGAGCAACCTTGGGAAAGACATTTAACCTCTGTTAGCCCCAGTTTCTTTATCTGTATGATGAGGGGGTTGAACTAAATGGCCTTTATGTTCACTTTCAATTGAGATCACCAAACCCTTATACACACAAAGTAATTGTAAACCCAAACTTGACTGGACCCTGGCCTGCCTCCAATCTGTTTACACAAAGTCATGATCTCAGCTTGTTTCTCACAGACATCAAAAAAATAAGCTGAAATTCTACTTTGTATTCTAATTATGCTGCTAGAGTTGCCTGATGACATGCTCCAGATGGGCAAACCCCATTTGTAAGGAATGCATTCACCAGAATAGATACACCCTGATGTGCCCAGGCCATAACCATTCCAACTCTACACTCAGATTTCCTTCCATGAATGAAATTGGGCCAGCTGTGCCAGAGCCATAATAACATGCCAAGGATTATAGTGAAAAGATTACAGCCTTCCCAGTTCAGGAGATTATTTGAACAAAAGAATCATACATTTAATGAGGACTTAAGTTCTGAGTCACCTTGAATGTTCAGCCATGGGGAGCAATAGCTGGACCTTACCATTGCCAGGGTCTTACTATTACTCAGATTACCAGCTTTTAGCAATAGGATATCCACAACTTGCACAATCAATCAAATCAATATGGAGCCTCTTTTGCTATGGTTCATTGCTCTCATTAACTCATCTTGCCCTGATTTGGAATGGTATGTAACTTCAGATCTGTGGGACTGTATGGACCTAAGCTTTTAGAAAAACAATTACTATAGCTGTCCAATTTATCTTGTTCCACTAACAATTCAATGGCCTCATTTTTTATCGCCTTCAAAGTAACTATATGTACTAGAGGATAGGGAGGAATCAATAAATAGTGATAGAAATATTAAGCTTCAATAAAATAATTCAATAAAAACCCCACAAAAATATACACAAAACAGTTTAGAAAGGAGCACAAGCAAACAGGGTAGATTTGTTATTACTGAGTTTAATATATACTTTTTGAAAAAAAATTATATAGCTGAAGTTCATAATTTCTAATATACTTTTTTTGTTCTTTGCAAATTGAAATATTCATATCTGATGTTGATGATTAAGTTAATAATTACAAATACACTTTTTAAAAGCACACAAGTAACAGTATCCTATATACTGGATGTTCAGTGAGATCTGGGTTTGAATTTCAGGGTCTTTGATGTACCCAGGGCTCTGTCCTGCATCCTTTTATCTTCTTTTTATCTCTTCTGCTATTTAACTTATTAACCTCCAACTCCCATGGATTCAATTGTCTTTCCTCTAGTAGTTGTTTCTTATATCTACTTATTAAGACTTGCCCTTTCTCCTAAACCCTAATTTCCCCTTTCCAACTGCCTATTGAAAGTCTCAAACTATTCTTGTAGACATATTAAACTCAACATGCCCAAATCTGCATTCATCACCTTTTCCCCAAACTTTTCCCTCTCCTGAACTTCTCTATCATTGTCATCAGACTCCAAATTCTCCAAGTTTGCATCCTGGCTTTTATTCTTGTCCTTTTTCTCTCTCAATTCCTGTTTCCAATCTTGCCAAGGCTTGTGGATTTAATCTTCATGACATCGCTTGTATATATCTCCTTCTTTCTTCTGATATTGCTATCATCCTGATACAAGTCCTATCACTTCACTCCTATTAGTTCAGTAGCCTGAGCTGAGGTCTCTCATCCTCAAGTCTGTCCCCCCCACTTCAGTACATCCTCTTCAGCTATCAAATTAATCTTCCTAAAATGCAAGTCTGATCATGCTTCCTTTCAGGACTAGATCTGTACATTCTTTTCAAGTTCTAATGTTCTAGTTTACTCAGACTTGAAAGTTTGGACTTTTCTGTCTCCTGACCTGAATCTATCCCATATCCAAACCTCATCCACCTAATCAATCAATTTTGATTCTATCTTTGCAAACTCTTTCTACTTAAATTGTTGAAACCCTTGTTCAGGGTTCAGTTATCTTTTGCTCTTACTCAAAGCCTTTCTTGGGGATGGAAGTCTTGGCTTTGAGGGACTGAAAGTACTCATAGTTCTTTAAATGCTAGAAGCATCTGTGTGGTAGATTCAATCTTTGTGGAACCAGAAACATTATATACCATTAGGTAAAACCACCAATTAACTGGATCTTTTCTCGGATATATTTTGAGTGCTTCTAGAATGAGGTGCTGGTCTACTGTTATGTTAGGGGTCATATATTCCTGTGTCTGATCATGAAGCCTTCAGACCTACTTTTCTCTCCTCTCTAAGCTTTACCATCCTAGTACATGATGAAAGGTCAAGATTATATCTAAGCATACTAGTTTGGGGAGTCTATGTCCACTTGGCTAAGTATCAGATAGCTGGTAAAGTAGATCGATAGGTAGCTAATAATTAATAATTTTGGTACTTGGGGTTGCCTTCAGCTTTGATTATAATGGGGGTTATTTGGAGACAGAAACAATGGGAGCCCAATGGGAGCCAATATCAGAATGGATAAAATGGATTAAATAGCTGGTCAGGTGGTCTTGGTGTGGCCCAGTGAGCTTTATATATATTATCTCAAAAATAATCTTCTCAATATAATCTTCTGAGGAAGGTGCTATTTTCCAGGTATCCAAGTATATATTAGTATAAGGTATTATTTTCCAGGTAAGGAAATTGAGACTGAAAGATTAAATTATTTATTTAGGGTCACAAAACTAATAAGTGTCCAAGGCAAAATTTGAACTCAGGTTATCCTAATTTCAATTTCAGTGCTTTATTTATTAGGATATAAGGCCCCTAAGTTTGGTACCCTAGGACCTGAGAAAGCAGGTAGTCAGTGGAAATATAGGTGTGTATAAGGGTCAGGATAGGAAACAGGTAGGAATTAAGGGATTTGATAACCAGAGCACAACCTTAATTGTTTCTTACTAGCACTCTATACAATGTATATTAAGCCCTTGTCCATATGACGATAAGGCTGCTAGAGAGCATGGTAGATATAGAGCTCAGGAAGGCTTGACTTCAAATATGGCCACAGACACTAACTATGTGACCTGACCCTGGACAAATCAATTAACCCTGTCTTCCTCAGTTTCCTTATTTGTAAAATGAACTGGAGAATGAAATGGAAAATCACTCAGTATCTTTGCCAAGAAAACCCCAGATGGAGTCATGAAAAGGACACAACCAAAAGAACTGAACAGCAACAATATGATGATAATTTAACCTGTTAATTTATTCAACCAGTAGAACTGAGTCTAGCTAGCTCAGTGGGAAAGAAAAACTAAATGAATTGCTGAGTCAGTTCTGTTAAAATAGTTGATCTCGTAAGTCTCTTTATAAGCCTCTGTATCCTATGAAAATAAAGAAGATTGGGTTAATTAATACATGACAATTGTTTGAACTCACTGGCCTCCTTCAGGTTGATTTACTTCCAACAGAACAGTATCTGATGTCTTGTGTTGGGCAAGATAGAATCTCTCCTCATCTGAAGCATAGTAATTGCTACCTGCCTCACATGGCTGACTAATCAAAGTGAGATAATGTTTTTGAAATTACTTTAAGTATACATTAGTATGAGGTATTACTTTTCTACCCTAATACTGATCCCTTCTCAGTATCTTCTTTCTTCAATTAAGTTTATGTCTCTGTCTCTCTGATACTACCACCAAAAGCCAACACTTATTTAGTGCTATTAAGATTTGTTTTGTTATTGTTGTTGAGTCGTTTAGTCCTGCTTCATGACCCCATTTAGAGTTTCTTTAGTAAAGCTACTGAAGTGGTTTGCCATTTACTTTTCTAGCTCATTTTACAGATGAGGAAACTGAGGCAAGTAGAGTCAAGTGACTTGCCCAGGGCCACACAGTTACTATGTGTTTGAGGCCAGATTTGAACTCATGAGCATATCTTCTTAACTCCAAGCTCACTGCTCTATTTATTATACCACCTAGCTTCCCTGGATTCCTTTGTAATTCTATATATTTAATTATATGCATTTAAAAAAACATTATTCTGAAAAAAACTCCATAGGCTTCTCCAGACTGCCAAAAGAGTCCATGATAGAAACAACAACAAAAGGATGGAAGATTCTTATTCCAATTAGAGATGCTGAGAGGTTAACTCCACAGTCATACAATTAATATGTATCAGGAGTAGGATTTGCATGAAGGACTTCTCTCTTACAAGATTTGCCTTCTTTCCATACAGCATATTTCCTTCTTGTATGTAATGTATGGGCTAGCTCCCTGGAGGGCCTCAGGGTCAGCCAGAGTCAGGATAAATCAAAGTCCTTGGTCTTTAGGGGGAGAAGTGAAGGAGGCAGCCAAGCTGCCAAGCAGCTTGCCAAAGATGTATCCTGGATTCTGGAGTCCAGAGTCCCCAGACTCTCTCCTCTTCATCCTGCCACCAAGTCACACTGACTTCTCCCCCAGCCCTCCAATTGCTGTCCAATACTTCCTAGGATTACCTCACTATCACCCATTCAGCCAGAGCCAGTGGTAAGGAGAAAGCCATCATCTAAATATATGCTAATAGAGCCATTGTCTTATATCCAATAGGTAATTAGTTTCAAGTGCTCTGCATTCTCAGATTCAAGTACACCTATTCAGAGTTTCAGTCCTCTACACTTGTAGGAACTTAATTTGTTGAATTGAATTCAGAGATATCACCAGAGAAATCTCCTTTTTTCTTTTAGCCTCCCTAATGTTCTGATCTCCTTTCTAGCTCCTCATTTCCTCTCAATTACCTAAGATTATTGTACTGGATACATGTCATAACATGCTACTAAGCTCCTGGGAGTCAGAGAATGTTTTTTGTTTTTTGTTTTTCCCTTCTGTTTCTTCATTAATTGGAACAAGACCTTGCAAACTATAGGTGCTAATAAAGATTTAATTAAATTGCCCCCATCTTTTCAGATTTGACATTTTGGATGGGATACATAAGCATGACCACTTAACAGTAGACACTGTTAAGCATATTGGTTTAAAAAAGCAACATATTCAATTGAATTATCCTAAATACATTAAAAATAATATGTCCTTTCAAAGATCTAAGATGTCACTGTTTGGTGGAAACACAAGAGGGAATTAATTCAAACACTCCTTTACCATGGTAGCATCATCACCCATTGAGATCTGGGAGGGATCTCATAAGCTACTTCAGCCTTTTATTATACAAATTAGGGAAATGAGGTCTCTAGAGGTTAAATGACCTTCTCAGGATCACACAGGCAATCAGCATGAGAAACAGCATTTGAACTTAAGTCTTTTACCTGAAGTGTTCTTTCTGTATGCTGCAAATTCATAGATTAATAGAGCTAAAAGCAGTTTTAGAAATTATCTAAGTTAGGGGTTCTTGGTCAGACTTCGAGAAATAGTGGAGGATAGAAGGGTCAGTGTGCTATGATCCAAAGGGTCACAAAGAGGTGGACATAACTGATTTACTGAAAAAGAACAATAAACCAGGGGTTGTTAATGGGTTTGTTTGTGTATCATGGATCCTTTTAGCAATCTGATGAAATCTATGGACCCATTCCCAGAATTAAATTTTTAAGTATATAGAATAAAACACCCAGAATTACAAAGGAAGCCAATTATATTGAATTATAATTATGAAAAAATCTTTTTAAAGAAAATGTACACACTCTGGATTAAGAGATATGCCCAAAATCACACAGATAGTTAGTGGCAGAGCAGAATTAGGGTCCAGGTCATCAGTTAATCTGGAGTTTTTCCTATTTTTTTTCTTTTGAAAAACTAATTGGTCATTAAAACTTCCAAAAAAATAATCACATTCCATTGATGACTTTTGGCTTCTTATACTTCTTCCAAACAATATGTAATAACACGAATAGAACCCTATTTTCACAACATTTCTTTATTTTGTAGTTTTTTATGTTTATTTAGAACTTACTTAATATTTTATTTTCTCCCAACTAAATGTAAAAACAATTCTTAACAATTATTTTAAAATTTTTTGATTTCAAAATTCTCTTCCTTCACCTGTTATTGAGAAGGCAAGCAATAGATTATACATGTGCAGTCATGCAAAACATGTTTCCATTTTATTCATGTACAACATTTCTTTAACTACAGTGTTTATTCATCCAGGTAATAAAAGGCAATGAAATAACTTTTCCTTGAGAGAATTATAGCAGATTTCTACTCTATGGAAAGTTGCAACTAGTAACATCTGGGCCAGATAGAAACAAATGTTATTTCTTTAAGAGTTCCTGCAGTCATGAAAGGCGACTGAATGAACCTGTTTTCATCCCACAGATGGATATCTGCTTTTTCATCAAGTGCCATTGGTCGAAATTGATGGAATGAAACTCACCCAAACTCGAGCCATTCTTAGCTACCTGGCTGCTAAATACAACCTATATGGGAAGGACCTGAAAGAAACAGCATTGTATAGTATCAGCTTTGCCCTTACTTGATTTTGGCACAATATAAGTTCCACAAAATAAAGAACCTATTCTGATGTTACAACCTTGGGAAAAGACCAGCTGAGGGCTGATTGATTATAAGGGAATGAAGGTGGTATCTCACCTTTTTTTTTTTAAAGACCAGACTGACCCTAGAGAAATTTTTAAAATTAATCCTTTTCAATTAAAAAGCATTCATTTTTTTTCTTCACTCTTCCCTCCCCAAACTCCATCCCCAAGAAAAATAAAAAACCCTTGTAACAATACACATAGTCAAATATGCTTGGCAGAACAACTTCCTATAATGGCCATGCCTCAATGTGTGTTATTCTGAATATTTAGACTTCACATCTCTGTCAGGATGTGAATATCATTTTTCATCATATATCTTCTAGAATCATAATGGATACACTGATTAGAATTTGAAAGTTTTTCAAAGTTGTTTTCTTTACAACATTGTCATTATTGAATAATTGTTCTTAATAACTTTACTCACCTCATTCTGAATCAGTTCATATAAGTCTTCTCATTTATTTCATCTTTACTTACTTTGCTAGCGTACTCCATTACATTCATGTACCAAAATTTGTTTTCGTCATTCTCTAATTAATGGGTACTCCTTTATTTTCCACATCTTCGTCACCTCAAAAAGTATTCATATCAATATTGATCTTTTCTTGTTCTCTTTGGATATAAGCCTAGTCATGGTATTGCTGGGTGAAAGACTATAGTAACTTGGGGGCATAGTTACAAACTTCTTTCCAGAACTACTGAACCAATCATAGCTCTAACATGCCTGTTTTCCTTAATTCCTCCAACATTTGTCCTTTGCCTCTTTTTTAATTTTTTTATCAACCTTGTCATTCTTGATGGTAGGAACTGAAATCTCAGAGTTCCTTTTATTTGCATTTCTCAAATTTATTTGTGATTTGGTACATTTTTTCCCATGCAGCTATTGGTAGCTTGGATTTCTTTCTTTTAAAATTGCCTGTTCATATCTTTTAATAATTTCTCACTAGGAAAATTAGCCCTAAAGAAAATTTAGGAATGGGAACAGTTTGTCTTTATTGTCACCTTTTTTCCTTTCTGAGTCTGTTCCCTAGTGATATCCCTTAGTGATACTTTACATTCCCAGTGTTTTCACATTCCCTCTTGTACCTGCTATCAAAATCTGTTCCCTGGGAAAGGATCAGTTAAAAAGGGGAAAACTGAAACAAAACTATCTAAAGGGGCTTAATATGTTATCTATCCCAGAAATATTTTAGGATCAGAGAATTTACAGTTAGAAAGTATTTGAGATACCATCTCTTTCAATTCCTTCATTTTAGAAATAAGGTAATTGAAACCCAGAGAGAAATGACCTCCTCAAGCTAATAAATACATGCAGTAGGAAGCAGAGATAGGTATAATCTCAGGTTTTCAATGGCATGCATACAGAGTGGACCAGCTCTAAAAGGCCTTAAGGGGGATGAGCATTATTAGCACTTGTCCTTCTCTGGAAAGAATAATGTTAGCTAAGAAATATCTCCTCTTTGAGTTCATGTGGTAGGTCACTGTTGCAGAAATAAATCTACCACAATGCAGAAATTATAGAGATAACAGCCTAGATTTTATTATGCTTAAGCACAGGTTCAGGAGATAGAAAAATAATTAGAATTATAATGAGGTTTTTAATAGATAAAAATATATCAGAGTGACAGAGAAATAATTCTCTTAAATATTGTAATCTTGTGCATTCTTTGAGCTATAAAAATTAAACAAGGCAGATTTATAATCCCATACTTCCTTTCATGTCAAAAAGTTGAACAAACTTAAATAAAATCATAATCTCATATGTACTCTAAAGAAACAAATCTAGTCAAACATTTTCTATAGGTAAACTAAATCAAGTTAGAGATTAAATTATTTTTGAAAGTTCACAATGGTTTGGTTGAAAGTAGAAATTTACATGCCTACGGAGTGAACAACAGATGAACCTTTTATCAAATAAGCCAAGTCAATTACTTGGGAAGCCTTAATTCACTTTTTGACTTCTTATCTGAGACCTTAACTAAATTTTCACATTAGGGTTTCAACCAGCTCAATAATTTCCTAGATAGGAGAAACTTTATCTCCAACTTCCTGAGAAAAATTAATAAAATAAAATAATATCTCATAACAATAATAGTGATGATAGTAATGGCTATCTTTTTAATGATATTATAATGTTTTCAAAGATTATTATTTGCATTATCTTATTTGATCTTCATGACAATTCAGTTAGGTTGGTGCTATAATTATTCCCATTTTAGGGGGAATTTTAGAGATTTTAGAGATGAGGAAACTAAGACTGAGAGAAGTTAAATGACTTGCTGGGGTTATAGAATTAGTGGGTAATTGAGGAAGGAAGACTCTCTTGACTCTAAGCCTCATGCTCTAGTATTTACACCATGATGGTGAGTTTCTCCCCAAGATGAGCCAGCTTGCCCAGGTATACCTAACTTTTGTTCTAGTTATGCTTGTGTTTCTAATTATCTTATAATGAATTCTAAGATAAGATTCTTTCTATCATATTACTCAGAAAAGAATAATGTAGAATTACAGGTATCAGCAAGACAGTTGCAAAAAGTATTTAGTAAACAGAGATCACTTCTCAGTACCCCTGAAATCTCATTACCATTGCCAATATCCACTTATAAGACTGTCCCAAATCAAGCCCAGTTTCATAGCTCCTAAACGCAAGAGATTAAAAAAAAAAAAAAAGATGTGAAAACATAATTTCTGCCAGTGTGTTGTAGTGAATACTAAAATCAACAAACACCTACTATGTGCTAGCATTATTTGGTTTGAATCTTGCTTCAGACAAAACCTGTCTGTGCGACTCTGGACAGGTTATTTTATTTCTCTGTATCTCAGTTTCCTCATTTATAAAAGGATAAACTTAATCCAAGATCTTTGGCAGCTCTAAATCTATGATTTTATGACTTACCAATTATCAGAGAAAAGACTGATATAGAAATTAGCTTCTCTAAAAATATAGCTTTGAATGAAACTTGAAATGTTCTGCTTTCAGAATTAACATGTATACAGACGGCACTCTGGACCTGATGTTATTAATTGCATTGAGTTATTTCAAGCCAGCTGAACAAAGGGAGAAGGAGATTGAGCTTGTTGTAGAAAAAGCTAAAAGCCAATATTTCACAGTCTTTGAGAAGGTAAATATCTGTGAGGTAATACATGTTCTAACATGCAGATTCCAGTTTCGCACCACAAAGAGAGCTGTTATAAATCTTTTTAGAACATATAAGTTCTTTTCCTTTCCCCCTAATCATCTATATTATGGAAATGCTTGTTTTATTCCATACATTAAAAAAAAAAAATGAAAATGAAAAATGCCCCTTTCTCTTTCTGGTTTTGAACCTACTCTTTGTTCCAGACAGACTGCCCTGAGGGTTGCTTTCTGTGTACAACATTCTAATTCCTAATTCCATTTTGCATAGATGCAGCATCTGGAATGCATTTCCCTCCTTATTTTCACCTAACTTCTATTAAAGTATAATTTAGGAGCCCTTTCCTACATTATCATTTATGATCACTTTTTCCCCACCCCACCTTCTCATTGGAGTTCTTTTGCTTTTGAATTTATTTTGCATTTACTTTTCAAATTTATCTATTTCATGTTGTATTCCTGCCATGAAACTCCTTGAACATAAGGACTATTTTCTCTCTGTTATGTCTAGCACGAGACTTTGAATAAGAAAGCACTTAGAAGTGTTTGTTGAATTGGATTGGATTAAATCGAGGGTTGTCTAAAAAGAACATATTTGTATATTTTAAGGTCATATCAGATCAGAACTTTATGGACTTCGGTCAAAGGCCATTGAAAAGCTTTGAAAGTAAATAATAGTTAAAATGCTAAGAGAAAAAAAAAATACTTTAAACAGAACAGTTTGAATGAGTATAGGAGTCGGAAAGTATGTAGCATTAGATTTCAGAGTAGCAAGAGAGCACTGAGCCTGGAGTCAGGAGGACACAACTTTCTAAATTCAGACCCTTACCAGCTGTGGGTCCTAGGAAAGACACTTAACCTTGTTTGCTTCTGCTTCCTCATCGGTAAAAAGACCTGGAAAAGGAAATGGAAAATTACTCCAGTATCTTTGCCAGAACACCAAAAGGGATCACAAAATGTTGCATACTACTGAAAAGACTCAACTAAAACAAAAAAACTATTCTCCAACTGCTCCTCTCCTCCTATCAGCTTTCTTGGTTCACTTTCCTTAGTCTTGCCCCATCTTTTTCTCCTTCCCGAGGCACACTGTCCCAAGGTCTCTGCTTCCTGTTTCAGTTCCACAGGATATTATCCTAGAGCTCGGCTCCCTCACCCAACTGAATTTGTCTTAAAAAGTGGAGTTGGGTTAGTTTTTCATGTAGCTTATTGTGGGGGCCAAGATTACCATACAGATTTGGATTAAATGAGCTTCCTGGTCAAGAGCATATGCTTTGGCACTCAGTATGTGACTAATACAATGGGGAAGAGCCAACAGCTCTCAAGATTTATAGGCGAATTAGAGAGATGTCTCCTCCCAAATATGTGAAGACCTTCTCTGGTGGAATGGGCAAATAAAAATTTTGTTCCAATGCACATGAAAGTGACTGAAGCAGGCACTGTGGAGCACTTAGAACTTAGTCAGATACAGACATCCTGGGCCATCACCAGTGGTTTTAATTTTTGTCCTGTCACTGAATTTGAGTGACTTATGAAGAGAAAGATTTTGTGTAACTCTACCTCACAAAAATCCAATTCACTAGAGGATCTCCTTGTGATGTCATAGGTCCTCTTTGAAAATGAATGAACAACAATGGTGCAGTGAAAAGAGAGCATGGGATTTGGAGTTAGAGGTCTATGGTTCCAGTACTGCTTCTGTCACTTCTGGATAACTTTGGACAAATCACTTAATTTTTCTTATCTTCCTCAATTCCCTCATCTTCTAAATAAAGGAGTTGATCTCTGAGGTCCTTTCTAGCTATAAACCCATGATACTGTGATTATGAAGCAGTTAATCTCAAGGGCCTTTATGAGGATTAAATCTTGATCTAAACACCAAATGAGGAACCTAGTTCAAGCAAAGAACCCAGTTCTATTTCCAGCCTACAAAGACCCACAAACATTGCTGTGTCTGATTCTTTTTGACCCCATTTGGTTTTTCCTGGCAAGAAAATACTGGAATGATTTGCCATTTCCTTTCCCAGCTCATTTTTACAGATGAGGAAACTGAGTCAAACAGGGTTAAGTGACTAGCCCAGGGTCACACAGCTATTAAGTGTCTGAGTTCAAATTTGAACTCAGAAAGTTGAGTCTTCCTGATTCTAAGCCTAGCATTTAATCCACTTCATTGTACTACTTAGTTGTTGTTTTTTTGTTTGTTTGTTTGTTTTTTTATTTAATAGCCTTTTATTTACAGGATATATGCATGGGTAACTTTACAGCATTAACAATTGCCAAACCTCTTGTTCCAATTTTTCACCTCTTACCCTCCACCCTCTTCCCCAGATGGCAGGATGACCAGTAGATGTTAAGTACATTAAAATATAAATTAGATACACAATAAGTATACATGACCAAAACGTTATTTTGCTTGTACTACTTAGTTGTGCAAAGCAATGTACACAGATACTATAATCCACATAAATAAATAATGGCATACTTATATCCTGAGCCAAAATCAGATAGTTCTTACTTTTATCCAACATCCTTTTATTGTGTTTTTTTTTCTTCCTATACAGATTTTGAAAAACCATGGACAGGATTTTCTGGTTGGCAACAAATTTAGCTGGGCAGACATACAATTGCTGGAAGTTATTTTAATGATTGAAGAATCATGTCCTACTGCTCTCTCCAATTTTCCTCTGCTACAGGTAACTGGTTAAACTTGGAAGATAGTGGGGGAAAGCAAGAAACCCATCTCCCCACATACATCTGAAAGAAATTAGCAGGAACAAAGATTGAAATAGAAGTAATATATCCAGGTTAATCCCTAAGGGCTCCAAGTGGCAACCAAAAGAAATTTAAGACCAGCTGGGTGTTTCTATTTAATTTTGTTCTTTTGCTTGCCGAGGATCTAATTTAGAGACATCTTCTGGATAGGGAAAAGATTAAATTCTGGGGGCCTCTAAAATTTGACTGTTGAGCAATTTGCAAGGGTGTTGTTTTGTTAATGGAAGGATGGACTGATCCTGGCATATATAGAATATTTCTTCTTCCCCTCCCCATTTATCTTTGTCTCTTGGCTACCTTAGTCCTTGTCTTCCTCCAATACTTATATCAAATCTGACCTGCTGAAGATGGCCTTTAAGGATCCCCTTCACTTTCCTTCTCCTTCCTGCTTTCCCTCTGAGATTAACCTCTGTTTATTCTGGGTAGAATAATAGAGTAGCTGTGTTGCAAGGGATAGAGTGCTGGATCTGGAGTCAGGAAGATCTGAGTTCAAATGTGACTTCAGATACTTAATTAGCTGTGTGACGCTAAGTCACTTAAATTTGCCTCAATTTCCTTACCTGTAAATAGAGATAATAATTGTACCTACATCCTAGGTTGTAGGCCCTATGTTAACTATCATCATTATCACTGGATACTAGGTAGAGCAATACATAGAGTCAGGAAGACTTATTTTCCAGGTTCTAGGGGCCTGCCTTCTTTTAGGTAAATTTTTATCTGTCTTGTGAGTAGTAGTATTTTGTAATTAACCTCCTAATTATGTTTTTTTCCCCTTAAATTAGGCATTTAAAACAAGAATCAGCAATATACCTAACATTAAGAAATTCCTTCAGCCTGGTAGTCAGAGGAAACCCCCACCAGATGACCACTATGTGGCTACTGTGAAGGAGATTCTACAGTTTTAATGGCCAAGGGTGGACCAATTATGCAATAGAAAGAGATTCTGCTTATGAATCACAAGATGTGGGTTCAAATCCTGTCTCTGATGCTTACAACTTGTTCCTGGTCCTCAGTTTCCTCATCTGTCATTTAAGGGAGGGATGTAACTGATTGTCCCTTTGAGTTCTATATCAATAAATCTAAGAAGTAGAAAGTATAATGATTTTAGTGATATTGTTATGAATAGCACAAAGTCAATATTATGGTAAATAACTGAAGCATATTTCTAGGTACTAAAAATAAAATGTTAACTGAGTACAAAACTGATAATTCCACTACAGGCAAAAGTTGAAATCACATGCAAAGTTGATTAAATTTAAAGTATCTTTGCTTGATTGTGTGTTTTTTTGATTTATTGCTATTTTCATATTATCCTTATTTCTTTTTTTTTATTTATTTAATAGCCTTTTATTTACAGGTAATATGCATGGGTAACTTTAAGCATTAACAATTGCCAAACCTCTTGTTCCAATTTTTCACCTCTTACCCCCCACCCCCTCCCCCAGATGGCAGGATGACCAGTAGATATTAAATATATTAAAATATAAATTAGATACACATATCCTTATTTCTTAATAAACCCTTTCTCTCTCTTTCTTACCAAGAAAACCATCATTTAAAATAAAGGATAAAAAGAAAGGAAAATGGAGCAATTCAGGAAAACATCAACAAAGTCTGACAATATTGGTGTATTGGTGTTTTTTTTAAGCAGCTGTTAATTTGGAATGAAATTGTACAACTTATTTAAAATAGACATATTATGGAAGCACTCATACATATAATAAATTTAATTACTCTTCAGGTTCTGGGTCTCTCTGACACTTTCCTGAGCTCCTCTTCATCTCCCCCTTCCCCTGCCAAATGTTTTCTTTTTTCATGCAAAGACTCCTGGGGGATTGAGAATTCTGTTGTTCAGATATAGCATCTGTTAGGATTCTTGCTTGCTTGCTTCCAAGATACAGTAGCTTCTGGAGTTTTAGGTTTTGGGTACACACACACACACACACACACACACACACACACACACTGCTAATCTGCAGTCTGGTACCTTTATCCCTTTAAAGCTTACCCTCACTCCTAATCCGAAGATTCAAACCCAGGGACAAATCTAATCCTTCAAAAATACCCATCCCAACATAGTCACACATTGTTAGGCAGACCATCAGGGCTCACTAACAACCTGCTAAGGAGCCGCCTTGGACAAATCATTATACTCAGCCATCAAAGCCTTACTCAACTCTATTAGCTTCCATAACATTCCTACTTTCCCCTTTCAGGTTACCATTGCTATTCATTTTCTTAATATCTTCTCACTGCTCTCTGTGGATACAGGAGTCATTTTTCTATTGATTACCAGCCTCTGGAGAATGTCCTAATTCACCCTTTTAACACCTAAGAAAACCCCTTCAGATGCTATGCAAATGTGAAGCAGATGCTTTGAGGGCATTGGTATAAACAATAATCTAGAGCTGGACCTAGAATTAAGTCCACTGGGGGAATAAATGGCAAGTGATGTGGGAAGGGCATTCACTCCAGCCTATCATTTAAATTATCTGGACTCCTGATGTAAAAAAGAAAATGGGAATTAAGGGATGCTCATCCTAAATGAAAGGAACTGCCCCTGAGTCATGGAGGACCACAGTTATGGGCTCTGAGTGATACCATTGAGAAAACTTTGGGTGATGCAGTAGATAGAACGCTGGCCTTTGGAATTAAGAAGACTCATCTTCATGAGTTCAAATATGACCTTAAATGTCTAGCTATGTGATCCTGGGCAAGTTACTTAACCCAGTTTTTCTCAGTTTCTTCATCTATAAAAGAAAATGGCAAACCACTCTAGTATCTTTGCCAAGAAAAGGGTCATAAAAAATCAGAAAAAATAACAAGAGGAATCAGGAAAAAAAAACAATAACTTTTTTTGGCAGCTGAGGGGCTCTTATCACCATAGATGTCAATTCATTCAACAAGTGTTTTTACTTCAATGTAATGGCTCACACCTATATACTCTGATGCTGGGCAGACTGAGGCTGATGGATCACTGAAGTTCAGGGTTTCTGAGCTGCTGTAGGGTTAAAATTAATCCAATGCCCAACTAAGTTAGGTACTAAAATGGTGATACAATGAATCCATAATGAATCACAGGTCAGAAAAAAAGGAAACAGGTTAAAGCTTTGCTGCCAATCAGTATCGGTATTGCATCCATGGGTGCTCATTGGTTAAGGAAAGGAGATGCAGTCTCAAAAAAAAAAAAAAGTCCTGTTGGATGACTATCACAGATAAGACATAGGCAAAGCACTCAGGAAGATAGAAAAGTGAGAGGAGGTCCTTACAAAGCAGTATCGGCAATTCATATTTTTAATGTAAGGGTTATGTAAAGCGTCTCTCCTACTAACCTTATTAGATGGGTCATTTAGCATGTGTAGTTATTCCCATTTTAAAAATGAGGAAACCAAGATATAAAGAGAGATTAGGTTACAAAGTTTGTAAGTTTCAAAGTTGGGACACAAACCCAAATCTCTTTAAACTCCAAATTGCTTATTTTCTTTCTTTCTTTCCTTTGCTACTTTATGGAAACCTCATAATTTATAATCCAGTGGAGGAGATAAGTTAGAATACAAAAGCCATGCATACAGGAGCTCAGAGGAAGGAGAGATCATTACGCCATGAGGAGATGTGGGAAGATCATAGAATTTTGACTAAGCCTTAAAAAGTCTGTAGAATTTGGACACTAAAATTTTGCCATTGTTGAGAGCTCCAGTATGGGGCAGTAAAAAAGGATTGTATTTGGAATCAGAAAAATCTGGATTTGAAGCCCATTTCTGTTACTTACAGTGTGATTATGGACAGATGACAGTCTTTATGGAGCCTCACTTCCTCACAGCATAATGATGGAGTTTCTAAGATTCTATTTAGTTCTGAATCTATGATTTTTTTTTTTATTTTTTTTTTTTAGCAGCTTGGAAACAACTAGGCTTACCACCTGGTTAACAGAAATAATTAGTGGAAAAAAAGGAAGTTGTAGGTAGCACAAGGGCAGCTAGGTGGTGCAGTAGACAAAGCTAGGCCTGAAGTATGAAAGATTCATCTTCCTGTTAGAATAACTTTGAAACCCCTATTCAATTTAATCAGTGTTTACTTAGTTGATGGTGATTTATGGGTATCAGTGATTGATGGTTTACAACTTAGATAAATAGTATAGAAGTAAGTTTGATTTAGTTAATACTGTTACAATAGGAGCCATGTATATTGGGATTAATTAATCCCATTAAAAATATGTATTGATGATTATATGCTTTTAATTGATTTACAGTATATATATTGTTTTAGTTAGGCCTATTTTAACTGGTTTTTTTATTATGTTTACATTATTTATGTTCATTATTTAACTTGTGTATTAATCTTGCCCTCCCCCATTTCTATGAATGTACTGAGAGCTGTGTTACAAAAAACAGTTCTCAATTTCTTTCCGTTCTTGGATAGGAGACACTGAGTTTCCAAACATACAACCACACTAACAAATTTGGTGCAGTCAGGAAACATATAAACCACAAGCCTGAATTTATTAAAATAGGGGAAATATTCCATATTGTTCTGAACACTGCTTTCATTGTCTGTGGCATAAGTTTACGTTTTTTAAAAAAATATTTATTTATTTAAAACTAAATTCAAAATAAGAAAAAAACAAAATAGGAAAAAAAAGACAGAAAAAGGGGAGAAAACATGTGCCCAACAGAACGTCAGGGAGGTTTCAAAATATTTAACAATAAATTTCCGTTTCAAGAAAGATACATAACAATAGAAGACATTATATTCATGTCTGTCCATCTTTTCTTTGCTTCCTTGTAGATTATTCTTTTGGTCTCTGTTTGTATTTTTTATTTTATTCTTTTTTCTTCTTTCATCCCTCCCACCTCCCTCAAGCAGACTGCATTTAAGCACAAATACAAATACACACACACACACACACACACACACACACACACACATATCTATCTATCTAGTCACACCTGCACATACATATACATATGCCTATATGCATACATATATACACATACTTTTATTTACATATATTTACACATATGCATACATGCATCCAAAACAAATTTCTCTCTTGATTGACAGGTTTACATTTTTAAAGGCTTAAAGGGAAAATGATCCATACAATAATAGAAAACAGTGGAGAAATCGATAGATTTTTAAAATAAGTTCTATCTAATTGATTGATTGCAAGAGATACTCTTTGAATTGAGAGGAAGGATGGATAGGAATTGAAAATGGATGTTTAGGGTATTTCAAGAGCATGGAACACCAGGAGGAAAGACTTGAAGAGAAAACACTGCATGTATTCAGAGAACATAAAAAAGTCCAGCTTGGCTCTAATATATGTTAAGTTATTGAAGAGTCACACAAGATTATAGGATTTAGAACTGGAGGGAACCTTGGCAATCTCTAGTCTTCTTCCCTCGCTTTACTAATGAGGAAACTGAGGCCAGAAGAGTTTAAATAATTTGAATAAAATTATATAAAATTGGGGGGAAAAGCCTAGATTTAATCCCAGGCCTTCAAACTTGTTTCTCTAGTTGTATAAAACAAAGTAGAGAAGGTAAATTTTTTTTTTTTATTAGATTTCAAAGAGCTTTGTTCACTGCATGAGGTCCTGTTGCTTGGCTTCAGACCAACACTGTTGATGGTATCTATCAAAAACTTCAACCTTAGAAAGTTAGTTCAACTATGCCCAAAGGGCTATCAAACTATGTATACTCCTTTGATCTAGCAGTGTCTCCACTGGGCTTGTATCCCAAAGAGATCTTAAAGGAGGGAAAGAAAATAAATATAAAGGAGGGAAAGGGACCCACATGTGCAAAAATATTTGCAGCAGCCCTTTGTAGGACTGGAAACTGGAAACTGAGTGGATACCCACCAGTTGGAGGATGGTTGAATAAGCTATGGTATATGAATGTTATGGAATATAATTGTTTTATAAGAAACAATCAGCAGGAAGATTTCAGAGAGGCCTGGAGAGATTTACATGAACTAATGGTAAAATGAGCAGAACCAGGAGATCATTGTCCACGGCAACGCAACGCAAGATTAAACAATGGATGATCAATTCTGATGGATTTGGCTCTTTTCAATAATAATGGAGAGAGCTATTTGAATCCAGAGCCATCTATGGGGATTGAATGTGAATCACAATATAGTGTTTTCATTCTTTTTGTTGTTGTTTGTTTGCATTTTGTTTTCTTTTTCATTTTTTTCCTTTTTGATCTGATTTTTCTTGTTCAGCATAATTGTGGAAATATGTATAGAAGAATTGCACATGCTTAACATATATTGGATTACTCACTATGTAGGGGAAGGGGAAGGAAGAAGGAAGGGAAAAAATTTGGAACACAAGGTTTTGCAAGGGTGAATGTTAAAAATTATCTATGAATACATTTTGAAAATTAAAAAGCTTTAATAATAATTTTTAAAAAGAAAGTTCAATATTTTGCTATATCCTCAGGTCTTGCTCTACATATGCCTTCTATCAGTTTATATGCTGATTTGGAATGACACAACAATTTTGAATGCTACAGTATTTTAGGAGGTCAGAGTCAAATACAGTGTTTGACTTTGATTGTTAACATAATGATTTTGCCTGAGATTAGGGTTGGGCGCTTTTCACCAAAGGGCTGCTAGGTTGCACTGACCCATCCTCCAATAGCTACTAAAAGAATTACAAAAAATCCTAGACCTTAGATTCCAGTATCTGTACTTCCCACTTTCCTCTTTTCTTTTCTTTTTTAAAATTGGATTTGAGATTTTGTTAATGTAGTTTCATACTATGAAACTTCCCCACACCAAAAAACAGATTGGTGTCTGTAATCAGTGGTTTTATTGCCTAGGTACTGAGAGGCAGGGGGTTCTAATTGAGAGACTATTTAAATACTCCAGGTGAGAGAGGTGATGAGGGCTTGACCTAGAATGGTGACCTGTGAATAGAAAGAAAGGGATGAATATGAGATAGGATGTGAACGTAGAAACAATAACATTTTGCAAGTGATTGGATGGTAGGTGAAGTTAGGAAGTGAGGACCTGAGGATTACTCCAAATTTATGAACCTAAATGTTTAGAACATTGATGGTATTCTCAATAGAAACAGGGAAGTAAGAAAACTGGTGGGTTTTTGGAGAAAAAAATAAAAGTTACTAGCATTTATAAAATTTTGGCTATGTTGAGAGACCTGTGGAGTACCCAGGTCTCAATTAGGTAAATGCTCAATCAGATAGTGATGTGGAATTGGATCTTAGAGCAGAGTGGGGAATGGATACATATACAAATGTATATATATTCACAATACATGTGTGTGTGTGTATATATATATATACACTTATATACACATATACATACATACATACATGCAGATAGATAGATACAAGTTAGAAGATAGATATTTGCTGATAATTAAAACCATGTAAGCCACTGAAGGTCACCAAAAAAAAGAGTGTAGAGAGAGGAAAAGAGGACTAAGGATAGAACCTTGGCAAACATATGAAGGGGCCAAAAATGGATGGTAATGTGGCAAAGAATATTGAGGAATGGCACAAGAGAGGACCAAATGGAAGAAGTAACGTCATAAAGTGCTGAAGAGATGAGGATATTTTGGTGGAGAGGCACTAGTTCTAATCAATAATATTGAGCTGGTGGGAGAGTACTTTTTTTGTGTAAACACATAGTTCACTATGTGTGTCCCCTGAGGATGGACTTGAGTAGAATTTTCAACAGAAAGTAAATCACTATAAGACTTTATTGTCTCCTCAGTATAGATTGGATCTAGTTAAGAATAAAAGGGTCAACTTGAAAAGTCTCAAGTAAATACCATAAAATCTCTGTTCTGCACACAGCTTTGTTCCCTTTTGATTTTCCTTGCTTTGATTGCTCAGGTGTGGTGTGGTGGAAAGAATACTGGACTAGAAGTTATAAGACCTATATGTTAATTCAACATTTGTCTTGTGGGATATGGGGAAAACCCTCTGACTTCTCTACACCTATTTTTTTTTTTTAATCTATAAAAAGAAAGGATTGGCCTAAAGTTCCTTCAAGCTTTAACATCCTATATTCTCTGCCAAACTATATTAAATAATACAAAATATATTTAAAAATACAATGAAATCCCTTCACTAAAGTTCCCCTGTGATGCTTCTTGATGGCATGAAGGTGATTCTGCATTGTTAAAATCCTTGTCAGCAGAATTGGCAGTTCCTACCAAACTAGAAAGACTCAATTCAGTATGCATTTATTAAGCACTTACTTTCTATAGGTCTATAACGAAATGCTGGAAATGCAACCTCGCATATAAATTCTGAGGATCCTTATCTCTAAGTCACACTTATACTGATGAATTGGGCCAGTTATACATATTAATTAAGCACCTATCATGTGCCAGTCTAAGTGTTGGGAATACAAATGTAGCCTATCTAAAAGCTCTGAGGAAACTTACCCTAATTCCCACTCCCATGACCTAGCTTTATGCTTTCTGTAGGATTCTAGAATACTTGAAGAGGGGAGCTTCTAAGCTTTAAGAATATAGATTTGGAAGATGCATGGATGATGAATTATTGGGACAGGGAATCCTCCTGGAAAGCTATTATAGTCTAGTCAGGAAGTGATGAGGGCATAAACCAGGGTGGTAGCTAATCAAGAAAAAGCGATGAGTATAGGTCCAGTGATAAACTATCTGTCATCCAAAAACCAATCTTATTGAGTTCAGAGAGATTCATCACCAGGTTAGCCATTCTGTGATAGCTCTTTTTCAGCTACAGAAACTCACTAAGACCTTCCAAATATAAAGGTTTAGGTCTGCATTGCTGGAATAAGTATCTACACCAAGAAAATTCTAAATTCTTGTAATATTTCAAAAGTCCATTTACCAAGCACTTCACATGCATCATCTATAATCCACAGTTGAAACTAAAGTGTGTGTGTGTGTGTGTGTGTGTGTGAGAGAGAGAGAGAGAGAGAGAGAGAGAAAGAGAGAAAGAGAAAAAGAGAGAGAGAGAAAGAGACAGACAGACAGAGAGACAGAGACAGAGAGAGTGAGTGTGTGGTGAGTGTGGTGGGTGGGAGTGGGGTGACTGATAGAAACTTGTTTTTTGCTGTCAGTGAGAACAATGAACAACATACACGTAATCAAAGACCAATGGAGCATAAACTGTGGACAAATTTCTAAAAGAAGAGAAGGATTAGCACAAGATTAGAATCATAGACTCAGAATCTTAAATCTAGAAAGAACCTTGGAGATGGTACAGTTGGATCTCTTCATTTAAAAATATACGTACATTAATTTTATAACTTTTCTTTAAAGGATATCTGATCTATGGTAATAAATTAATTCTTTTGTTTTAATAGCTTTAATTATTGTTTCATGTTAAAGAAACCTAGGCTGACAATGTATACAAAGTTCTTTCTTAGTAGCCAATCAATCAATAATTATCTTATTAAATACTTATTTTGTATATTGTACTGTGCTACACAATAGAGTGTAAAAGAAGTCAAAACATAGTTTGTGATCTCACAAAACATAATCTAATGGGGGAGACAACATACAAACAAATATATATATATATATATATATATATATATATATATATAGCAAGCTATATTCAAAATAAATAAGAAATAATGAACAGAGGGAAGGTACTGTAACTGAGAAGTTAGGAGAGGTTTCCTATAGGAAGTGGGATTTTAGTTGAAGGAAGGAAGCCAGGGAGGTCAGTAGTCAGAGTGGAGGATGGAGAGTGTCAGAGGCAGATGACAACTAGAGAAAATGCCCAGAACCTAGAAATGGAGTGTTTTGTTTATAGAAGAGTTAGGATGTCAATGTCTTTGGATTCAAGAATATATAGAATTGTAAAGGTAGGAGAGGGCTAGGTTATGAAGGGTTTTGAATGATAAACAGAACATTTGGTATTTGATCTCCTTACTTTCCTATTATAAGAACATTATATTTTCTGAGAACATCACTAACTTTTCTAGGAACCAATAAGGAACAATCCATGGGGTAAAACTGTTATTTTAAAATGTAAAAACCTTTCTTAGTTCTGTTGACAGTAAGTGTTCAGTGAATAAAATGAAGATTATTGAGAGAGTAGAGCTGAGAGAGGGGGCAATCTATGGGAGAAGATAGCATAGAATGAGATTACTTATGCATATAGAGGGGTTTACCTTTCGATAAGGTTCCCCTCTACTTATAAGGATAAAGGAAATATTGGTGGAAAGGATCTGAATGATGTGAGAGGAGGTGGCAACAAAAGGAATCTGTCCTTGAATGACCTCAATTTTTTCAATGAATTAACAGAAAAGTTTCTCAGCTGTTAGGGTTTGGGGAAAGGAGAACCACAGGATATTTGAAGTGTGATAAATAGATTTGGAAAAATGACCGCAGGAAATAGTGAATTGATTAGGGGAGATATAAAAAAATTACATTGCTTATAGTGAAGTCCCAGTTGAGTTTGTGTAACAAAAATTTATAGTGGACCCATGCAACAAAGCACTTTAAGAGTATGTGAATAGAAGTGAAGACAGTGGATGATGGGAATAATCCAAGGCTACAATTTAGAAGGGCTTTATTGGTAATAGATTTAGTGAGGTAAAAGACTAGAGAGAAGAAGACAGTGTACAACCAATTTGCTTGACCAAGAATTCAAATTGGCAAAGAGAGGAAAATAACCCAAACAAAGTGATGACCTGAGAAAGAACAGAAGGGCTGCAAGGCAGAGGGAGAGAGGTGGAATGATGATAAATTGTGATCAGGTAAAGGAATTTCATAGTTGAGATTAATGCCCAGGATACATATGAGTGATTTTGGCAGGGCCAATACTCTGGGATTCTGTGTTCTGCTAAATCAAATATTTTGATTAATAAATAATTGCCATAGGTGAAAGAAGATGGGGTTTGGATGAGGTGACAGCAATGCAGGGATGAGGTTGCCACCTCTGCCTTCCCCCTTCCTGTGTTTCAAAGTGGCTCCTTGAGGGTGATCAAAGCTTTAACATAATTTTTAAATGGTCTGTACACCATCTGCCAAAGTCATGATAGAATTTACTCTTCCCAACCTAAATATTTAAGGGGATAGGAAAATTACTTTGAAGGATAGGGTTAAGCATTATTGGAAAAAAATCTTGATAGTAGATTGAGGATCTTTTTTATTGGCCGATACTGGCTGTGGGCTTGAATAACAAAAGAATTGAAAATGGTGTTAATTCCCCGTGTGTTGGTTGGTGAGTCTTCCCCTTAATCAAATATACTGATAATAGATAATTAAGTTATGTAATGGAGAGTAGGTAAGTGGTATAGTGTATAGAAAATGGGGCCTGAAGTCAAGAGGATCTGAGTTCAAATTTGACTTCAGACCCTTACTAGCTATATGAATCTAGGCAAGTTACTTAATCCTGTTCACCTCAATTCCTCATCTAAAAAATGAGCTGGATAAGAAAATGGGAAGCCACCCAATTATCTTTGCCAGAGTGGGTCACAGAAAATAAGACACAGCTGAAATGGCTCAACAATATCCAACAAGGTCAAGGTATTGGTTGGAATGACAGGAATGCAGGGATGTCCTCCCCGTCCTCGATCACATAATGTTCCTAAGTGGATCCTTGAAGGTTATTAAAGTTTTGAAATAATTTTAAGTGCCCTGACACTATCTGCAAAACGGTTACTTTTTTAAAAATTTCAACAAATATTTATTCTTTCTCTTGTGTGCAAGATATTATGCTTGATGTTTGGATTTCAGGGAAAAATTAAAACAATCTGTTTCACAATAAATTTTACTATGAGAACACTTAAGGTTTATCTGCAAAATTCTTGATTGGAACTAAAAGGGATTTGCTTTCCCCACCCAAAATATCAGGGAGGCTTGGAGAATTCCATTGAAGGAGGATGTTAAGCAATGTTAAGCTAAAAGAATTAAAAATGGCATTAATTCCAGGAGTGTTGGCTGGATGATCCTACAAAACAGTGCTAACACTTTTCTGAAGGAGATCTAACTGTAATCCCAGATGAAAACTCCAGAAACTTTAGAAACAGGCTAGAGCATCATGGGGCATACACAATGATATGGGAAGGGAACCATTAAAGGTATTCCACTTGAGCCATAACCCTGGGATCTTGTGAGTACTATAAGTAATACCATACAGAGAATGCCATTCTCATTGCCAGCAGGGGAATCTATGGGGAATTGTATTTCTTTATGTTTTGTTATTTTTATTTGAAATGAGTCCTTATGGTAAGGTAACAATATATTTTCTTGGAATGGATTTCTATAATGGAGAGGAAAAAGAGGTGTTATATGTAGATAGACAAGCCACCTCAGCTTCAGGAGCATCTGTGTTCTAATCTTGTCACTAATCCTGTCTGACTGTGTGACTCTAGGAAAATTGTATTCCAGGCAACTCTCAGACTAAAAACCCCAGGACAATGACAAATCCATATTGTTAGAAGGAATTTCTTCTCTGGGAAACTCATTTCATAAATCAAAGCACAGATTTATATCATTTATTTTGTTATTTGTCTTAAATAAATTTTTTTTTGTATTTGATGTATGATTCCTGGGTTTTGATTGTGAACTCCTTGTATATGGCTATGAGCTGTATCTGCTTAACTAGGATTACTCCCAAATAACACCAGGAGTAAAAAAAGGATTTATATAGGATCCATAATTTCCAGACTTGGAAGAGCAATTTTAATATAATGAAAAAAAATTATCCTAGCAGATATTCCATACACAACGAAAGAAGTTCCATCTTTCTATTTCAGATATCCTGTGTAGATCACATTGAGTTGATCAGTTACTAGTCACAAAAGGTCCATATACATTTCAATCAGTTAAATAGATTCATGCTTAGCTGCTTCAGCCTGTTTTTTGGGGGAAAGAAGTCTGAATTCTGCCTTTCACATGATTCTCCTCCCCTTTTCCTCCTCCCCAATCTGCTCTCTGAATCATTGGCCCTTAGCGTTTGGACTTTCCTCATGTATTCCCAGTGGAGTCAAGATTACAAAAAGGACAGCTTGTACATGTCTAAGTCCTAGTCGGATTGTTCTCTGTTGTTTTTCAGAAAACCAAGAACTGAAAAATCATGGCTGGGAAGCCCAAACTATATTACTTCAATGGAAGAGGCAGAATGGAATCAGTGCGCTGGCTTTTGGCAGCTGCTGGTGTAGAGGTAGATGTTTAATTTCTTAAATGTATTCTTTTTCTTCAGATTGACTGAATATTTACTAGTTGAAAAATCACAAACAATTCACTTAATGACTTCCTTAAAAAAAGGGGTCTAATTATTGTAATCAATTTTTTTCTTCAACAGTGAATTGAGTCTCAGAACAAGTTGAAGATCACATTTATCTTGATAATTAAATCTTGATTGAGTTCTCCTTCTGAAAGTGGAAACAGTATAGATCATTGCTGAGCAGATGTGGGTCCAAGTCCTGATGATACTACCAGCTAGCTATACACCATTAGGCAAAACTTAAATCTCTGAGACTCAATTTCTTTATTTGTAAAATAAAGGAATTGAATTATATCAATTTTGTGTGATCTCTTATAGCTTTGACAGTCTGTGATTTTATGATTTACCTATACTGTAATAACTCTAGAAAAAAAGTTTTTCTTTATGTTTCAACACAAAGAACAATTGTATTTTTGATTAATTACACGTAATAGAGAATTATTGCTTACTATTGTTATTAAGTTAAAAGCCCAATTGTTTTGAAGAATTGAAAAATTCCAAGGAAGGACAGCAGTGGAGAGCACACTGGAAGTAAGGAGAGCCTGAGTTCAAATCTGAACTCAGCTACTTAATAGCTGTGTAACTCTGGGCAAGTTGCTTAATCCTAATTGCCTTGCAGAAAAAAAAAAAAGGAAAAAAGACAAATACGGAGAAATGGAGGTTGAATTAGTTTCTAAAGAGATTTAAACAGACTTCATTTTTGTGGATTTTTAAAAAAATGCAGTCAGAATTGGGCAAGATTTAGATTCATTATATACAAGATCTTCCTAAAGTCTTCTAACTTCTAAAAGTTTCCAAACTTTCAAACACTGAAATTTCACATTGATATGCTAAATTTTTTTGTAATACTCTTTCAGATAGTAATAAATAATTTTATCTCCCTTCTCTTAGATATTGGTTAATCACTTTGCCTCTCTGGGGTTCAGTTTCCTCTACTATCAAATGAGGGGATTGGACAAGATAGTCTCCACTGTCCCTTCCAGCTCTTGTCTGCATCCTGGATCCAAGGGACTTTAGTTCTGTTAATCATAAGACCCCTTTCACAGGATTGAAAAAACAACTAGTACAGCTACAGATGTGTAATGTGGTAACTGTAAACTTGAACAAACTTCTTTTTACATTTTGAAATGTTCTTTCTATTGTACCTACAACCTAGTTGAGGCTTAAATCTCTGCAGAAGTTTTAAGAGGATCCTGTATGGACACACATAAAAGTTAATATGTAATAGATGTATTATTATTATTATTGTAAGTGAATTAAAATTGAAAAGTATATATAAATACAATATATTAAGTTTTTATGTTTTAATGTCTATGTTCTATCAATAGATAGAACTTACATGAACAAAAGCCTTTTGGTAGGTAGTCAAAAATATTGCATTAAGAATATGAAAAGGGATTCTTAGAATAAACTGTTTAAGAACAGTTTGATGAGAGCATCAGAATCATTGTACAGCTAAAAAGAATCTAAGAGGTTATTTAGTCCAACCTTCTCATTTTTTGCAAATGAAAAAACTAAAACCCAAACAAACTAAGTGACTTGCTCAGTATCACTCAGCTTATACAAATGTATATCTAAGGCAGGATTTGAATTAAAGTCTTTGTGACTCCTGCTCTTGTGCTCTACCCATCATACCACTCAGTTGTCTTCAGTGATCTCTAAGGTCCCTTTCAATGAGAACATTCTATAATTCCATTGCTCTAATAATCTCATGTGTCTTTCTCCTTTTTAGTATGAAGAAAAGCTTTTCAAAACAGCTGAAGAATTTGAGAATTTAGTTAAGGGTGAGTTCAAAGCCTGGTTATGTTGTGCTCGTCCATGAGAATCAGATTACCTACCATTGCCTTGCCTGAAGATACACAGAAGAGTCTCTGTGATCCCTTGAAGCTCCCAAATTTTCTGCAGTTGTGAAAAAAGTACCTTATAAATCACAATATAGGTGGGCAATTACAAGTGTGTTTCTCTGTACTTCAGATATAGAGTTTGAATTTCAAAATAACTACATCAGGAAAGAAAGTAAAGCTTATTTTCTGTCTCCTGAAACAAAGGACCTTTGGCTTCTGTAGAGTAATAACGGTAGAAGGAAAAAGTGATGGGATTGAAGACTGGAAAGGTGAGGCTGGAGTTGGATCATGTGATTCTGTGAATGTGAAGAAAGAGTAGGAAAACAGGAGTTATTGGATTTTTTGTTTTGTGTGTGGAAATAACTTGAAAATTGAGCTTTCCTTGTTGTTTCCTTGACTGTAAAATGGGGTGATAATATAGTACTTGCTTCCTAGAGTTGGGATGATCAAATGAGATATTATTTAGTTGAGGTGAAGGTTCTTTATAACTCTCAATCTATGATCCTATAATCCTAACTTTTACCCCAAAATCATATATACATAAATATTAACTGGTACATGAGTACAAAGTATTGCATTATCAGAGGATCATGGAAGACTGAGTGGAGGAAGTGGTGTTTGAGTTGGATCTCCCATGATGGGCAGGATGCTGATAGAAGGAAATAACAGGGAAGTGCATTTCAGAAGTAAGGCACAGAAGTCTGTGTATGCATTTGGGCAAATAATACATGATAGCATAATGAAAGAGGTTTCATATTCCTGGCAAGCTGCCCTTAAATGAAGCAAAAATAAGATTAGAATGTAATTGGGAAATGTTTAGGAAAATAAATAAAAATGCAACACAGATAATGTTAATTTGTGGTTTTCAAAGTCAATATGTAGCTTACAGGGAATGCATTCTATCTGAGTTTAACTTCACTAGATGGCATAATGGTTAGAGTACCAGGTCTAGAATAAAATAGATTTCTCTTTCTAAATTCAAATCTGGCCTCAGACATTTATTAGATGTATGACCCTATGTAAGTTACAGGGTTAACCCTGTTTATCTCAGTTTCCGCATCTGTAAAATGAGCTTGAATAGGAAATGGCAAACCTCTCCAGTATCTACAAAAAATCCCCCAAAACTGGTCACAAAGAATTGGGTCATGACTGAAAAATGACTAAACAACAAATATGAAATAAGGTTGGAAAAGTCCATTGGATCTGGACTGAGAGTGGGAAAGGATGTAGTTTGGACTTTATTCAGGAGGCAATAGGGATCAATAAAAGTCTTTTTTGAACAAGGATGGATGACATGATCAGACCTATGTGTCAGAAAGATTAATCTAGTATTATATTGAATGGAATATTGAATAGAATGGTCAGCAGGTACCTGTTGTAAGATAATTGCAAAAAGAGCAGAAGAAGATACCTCAGGGAATAGAATTTTGCCAGAGGGGTTCATTTGGTGACTTTTCAAAGAACACTTTTAGGAGTTTTGTTGATAGTTTCTGTACTTGTAAAGATACATGCAAAACGTCTCTCCCCATCCCCATTCTTACATGAAAACAGTCACAAAACTGGTATGAAATGATCTGCATTGGTATGTATATGGAATACGTAGAGAATGTTAAGTAACCCAGTTTTACCACTGCAGGGATAAGTGTATAGACAAATTAAAAATCAATTATTAAGATTTACTGTACGCCAAATACTATTCTAAAATCTGGGGATACAAAAAACCCAACCACAAATGCAGACAATGCTTGCTCTTACAGAACTTATATTCTAATGGGGGAGACCATACAGTTTAGAAGAGTGGTGGTCAAGAAGGTATATTTTGATTTGGAAAGTTACTGGAATGGTGAGTGGAGCCTTAGAAGAGTACATTGATATAACCTTTCCAGTAGCGATAGATATATTGATTTAATTGTGGTTCTAGTCTTGAAAAAGAGATAGAGACTACAAAGAATATGAACTAAGGGCAAAGTAGCTGCTAGTCAAGAGACAACTGGGAAAAGAAGTAAAATCAAGAATGAGTCAGTCTGGTATAGGAGACTCAAGTCACTTATCAGTCCTACAAAGGGTCTCAGATCAAGAGTTCTGGAGTTGAAAGGATTAAGGGCCTCTGAGCCAGTGAACAAAAGCAGTTAGCCTGGCCAAGAAGTATGGGAAGTAAAAAATGATTGGATCTAAGATTGGAAAGATTTTGGAGATCATGAGAAGAATATGAATTTTTTTTTAGTCTTATGATAATTCTTTAACAGATTTTTAAAATGACAATAAAGCTCATACTTTGACAAATGTCAGTAAGTAATCTAATTACAACAAAAATCACTAGAGAAATAAATCTGATTTGTTACCCGTCCAAGCACAGCATTTGTATGGTATCAAAAGGACTAAGTTTTAAATTCAGCAAATACATTTTAGCTCAATGAAAAACACCCATTTCTACATAGCTTACTTATAAAACTTAAGCAGAAAATAATCAGATTAAATCTTTTATTTACTTAACAAAAAAAAAAAAAAGCATCTAGTAAATCAAAAGGCATGGGAAAGTTTGGTTTCATATGAGCCCTCAACTTATTTTTCAAGTATTTCCTTCTGATTCTTAGGCCACAGTCAATATAAATTAAGTCAATATAAATACAAAATAAAAGCTCTGTATGTCCGCAAAGATATAAATTTTATTTTTACAAAAGAGAGAGAATGTAACTGAAAAACTAACAAGATTTAATCATTATTACCCAAAGCAGAAGCACACTATTCTGTGGTACTACTTTATCTCTGTAAAAATTACAAATATCGCTCCTGCCTTCAGAATAACTAAAAGTAAAGAGTCTGCAGTGAAATGTTTTGGCCATTTTGTTAAACATGCTGAAATTGGTCTGCTAACTGCTTAAAAAATGAAGAATTTCCAACATATAGTTTACTTATCATGTATTACAGTTAAATAGAACAGTATTAAATATGTAAAAATCTACATTATGAAGTGGAACTTAGACAAGTTATTTGTGCAGTGAAGTAACTTGATAATTGTTATCATTCCAAAAGACTAGTTAGGAAGGACAGATTGGTAAAGCCAGATACTAGAGGCATGGAGATCAATTAGAAACATATTTGAAACAATCTAGATGGGAGCTGATGAGAACTAAGGTTTGGTAGTGAGAGCTGGGAGGGAGGATGGATCAGTCTATCAATATGTATTTATTAAGCATCAACTATGTGGAGAATGAAAGTCTTTTCCTTCAGAGAGTTTATACTCTTTAAAAGGAAGGAATATATACAAATATAATAAATAATAATAGTTTATGTAGCACTTTAAGGTACACAAAACTCTTTATGAATTTAGTTCTTACAGTAATGTTGTAAACTTGGTGTTATTATGGTTCTTATTTTATAGATGATAAAGCTGATGCTTATAGATTAAGGAATTTGCCCTACTGAGACAAAAATTAAAATTAAAATTTGGTCTTTTCAATTCTAAGTCCAGAACACTACTATGCCACCTATGTAAGTGACAACAAGGGAAGGGAATGAATATGTATTAAACAAGTATTGTAATCTTCTTGGACTTCAGTTTCCTCTACTGTAAAATAAGAGAGTTAAATGGGTTCCTTATGGTTCCAGAACTATGGCTCTATGACCCTGCTCCAGTGAAGGAGAACATGCTACTGACTTGATTTCTCTTTCTGTTTTTAGGTGGAAAACTAATGTACCAACAAGTGCCAATGGTTGAAATGGATGGAATGTGCATAGTGCAAACCAGAGCCATCCTGAAATATATAGCAGCAAAATATGACTTGTATGGGAAGGACCTGAAGGAGAGAGCATTGTACAGTAATCATTGCATGCTTATAATAGAACATAGAAGCCATCTTTTTCATTTTAGGAAATTTCTTCTTAATAATTGAGATTGATACATCATTTGTCCTGGGTCCAGTAGAGTTCAAAGGCAATGGATATATAGATGACTTGCTCAGGAGAGAAGATATGGCTTCAGATCTCCAAAACAAACAAAGAAGAACAGAGACTCCCAACCAAAAAACCCAATAACAAATAAAAATAATTTTTACTGATTTGAAAAAAGCATGAATTCAAAAGCAACAAATATCTTTACTACTTATTAACTCAATGCAAATAAAGGTATTAGATGTTACAGTGGATAGAACACTGATTTGAGTTCCTATCTGGCCTTAGATAGTTGAAACTAGTTGTATGACCCTGGACAAGTCACTATTAAAATACTGATTGCCTTGCCAAAAAAAGTTATTATGTCTATATAATAGAAAACAACCCACACTAGATAAACCAATCAATCAACAGGCATTCATTAGGCACTTAATATGTGTTATATGATATGCTAGGCTATGAGGATATTAAAACAAAGAATGAAAATATATTGAAACTTTTTATTCTCAAGGAGTTTTTTATGTTCTGTACTCAGAAAGAACTGAATTCAAGTCAAGTCTTAGACACTACCTGTTTGACCTTGAAGGGTTATTTAAACTCTTAGTGCTTTCCTAAAATGATAAATGGAAGATGACTTGTAAATTTGCATAATTTCAGGAGTGTTCATACTAATGAAATCATAGATACAGATAAAAACATAAAACTGAAACAACTCATGGTGAATTCTGCTTTATAATGGTGGTCATGAAATTGTGAGTTCCTTAAAGGCAGGGACTGTCTTTTGCCTCTTTTTGTATTTCCAGCATTTAATACAATCTCTGGCACCTAGTAGGTGCTTAATAAATATCGATTGATTAGTTTTGTATGTCTGTCTAAACCAAGTGAAAATGTCCTTTAAAACAAAGCCTGATGTTTTTTTAAACCCTGAATTAAGCTTTTTTCCATTTTAAAGAATATCCTAGTAGCCATTTTATAAATGGACATTTTCAGTATCTGAACCTCAGCAGATTTATGATGATTAGGCAGAGTTCTTATCCTAAGATTTGTGACCTTATTTATTTAAATATTTTGATGACTGTAGTTCAGTTTAATTAGCTTCCTTTGTTGATTAATATGTATTTTAAATTATTATGTATTTTGTTTTATGCATTAAAATATTCTGAGAAAGGGTATTTGGTTATAACTAAATTGCTAATGAAATTTATAACAATTAAAAAACAGGTCAACAATCTTTGAATTAGAGAAAAAGCAGATAGTGTTCAGCATAATAAGATCAAAGATGTAGAGTTGAAAGCAACCTTGGAAATCATCTAGTCCAATTTCCTTATTTAAGATGAGGAAAATAAGGTTCAAAGGAATAAATTTCCCATTCAATTTGAATTGTCGGTGCTAACTGCTCTTGAAGTTAATAGATATGTTTCAAGGGAAAAGCAAAAAGAGGTAGGTAAATAGTATAATGGATAGAGTACCAGCTCTGGAGTCAGGAGAGCCCTCATTCACATCTGGTCTCGAACACCAAACACTTACTGGCTGTGTGACCCTGGGCAAATCACTTAACCCAGATTCCCTTGGAAAAAAGAGAGAAGCAACAATTTTCATCTAATCTCTTCTCTGTGGGTAGGTTTATTCTTCAAGATATGACAAGTATTTAGAGCTTCTCTAAGAAGTTTTTGGGCAAGTGCCTGGTAGAATGAAAATTACAATTTAGGCACTCCTATGATTTCATTGGCAGAGTGAATTTCAGTAAGAAAATCTCTTCTAAAAATACTAATTAGCAACAATTATGTCTTAAGAGTCTTAGGGACTTGCTTTCAGTGACTTCTCTAGAGTCATACAGCCAGTGGGTGTCAGAGATGAGACCTGAACATAGGCTACCTGATTTAAAAGCTGGCTTCATAATGAAAGGTATATTTCATGGGCATTAATTATGTTTTCTATATTTATTAGTTGCTGAAACTGACATCTTTTGAGATCCATATTTCTTAATATTTCTGGAGAATGAACATTCTTTTTCATAGACAACAAAAAGCCAAAACTGGTTGGAGATAGGAGAATGCCTTTTAGGGAGGAATAAATTGAGGAGCATAGTTTAGAGCAGGAGGAAATTTTGGGGATTTTTAGTCCAAACACTTACTTTTATAGGTGAGGAAACTGAGGAGGCATAGAACCTTTAAGTAATTTGCCCAATTTCTACAGATAGTAGATGGCATAACTAGGATATATTTTAGACTTGAAGTCAAGATACTTAGGTAGATCAGTGAAAAGAGTGCTGGTCCTGGAATCAGAAAGACATCTTCCTAAATCCTTCCTAAAGTCAAATTGGACCTCAGACACTTTGCCTCAGTTTCTTCATCTGTAAAATAAGCTGGAGAAGGAAATGGCAAACTCTAACCTCCAATGTAATCACAAAGAGTCAGATATGACTGAAATGACTGAACAACAAGGAATACTAGGAAAACCAAGTTCAAACTTTGCCCTTGATTCATACCAACTATCTTGGGCAAGCCATTCTCTGAACCTCAGTTTCCTCAACTCTAAAATGGGAATAATAATATCTATAATATTTAACTTATATTATTGAGAGGCTCAAATGAAATCACATAAGTAAAGAACTTTGTAAATTTTAAAGCTATCAGTTATTATTAGATCCTTCTTCAGTCATTTTCTCTAGTAATCATATTTTCATTTATATCATTTTTCTTTTCCAGTATTGACATGTATGTGGAAGGGATGAGGGATCTGAATGACATGATTATGTTCTTCCCATTTTCTTTGCCTGAAGAAAAGCAAAAGAATCTCAGCTACATCCTCGAGAGAGCTACCGAAAGATTCTTCCCAGTATATGAGAAGGTATGGAAAAGGAGGCAATGTGAGATCCTTCTGAATAGTCACTGAATTACAGATACCTCCTCTATTTAATTCTCAGCAAATACATGAAAATGTGGACACCTGTAGTACAGAAGAAAGAACACTGACTCTGTAGACAGAGGATCTGAGTTCAGATCCTTCCTCTGTCATTTATTACTTGTGGAAGTATAGGCCTGTGACTTATTAATCCTGGACTTCACTTTCCTAAACTTCACAAAATAAATAGTATTGTAGTAGATTGAGTGGTGGACTTGAAGTTAGGAAGGCTAAAATTCAAATCCTGCCTCAGACATTTACCAGTTGTATGACTCTGGGTAAGTCACCCTATCCAGCTCTTAGTTTCTTCACCTGTTTAAACAAAGAAACTGGACTTAATGATCCCTAAGGTCACTTTCAACTATGAATTCATAAAAATCTAGAACTAGGGAAAAATAAGATAGGCAGCCCTTCAGAACTTAGCATCAAAGCATGCAATGAAGGGCACTTAATATTCATTTTTTACATTGAAAAATTATATCGTCCTAGCACTGATTTCCTTGAGTTCTTCTGTAATTTTTTGGACTGTTAAATGTGGGAAGGGCTGGTGACAAAATTCCATGAGCTCTTTCCATTTACATAGAAAATTTTGATGACATTTTTCTGAACCTACATACAAAATTGGTACAATTTAGTCCTTCTGGGTTAAAGATTTACTAAATTATTTAATATGCACACATTAATCACATCAAAAGATCCAACAGCACCCTATCCACAAGCATTTATTAAAGAGCCAACTGTATACCAGGGACTATGTTCAGCATTGAAGATACAAAGCAAAATAAATGAAATAGATCCTGCCCTGAAGGAGCTTACCTTCTTATACCTAAATGTGAGTGTGTCATATGTGTGTGTGTGTGTGTGTGTGTGTGTGTATGTGTGTGTGTGTGTGTATACACACACAACTAAATATAACATAATTTTGGGAGAAGATATTAATTGGGGGGAGCAGTCAGGAAAGTCATCATGTAAGAGGTGACTTTTGAAATAAGCTTAGAAGGAAACTAGGAAGGATCTTTTCTTCTGGTTGAGATATCTTTCCACATTCTAAAATCTGCCGTTTTTTTTTTTTGCTTCCACTGAGATTCCCTTTTATTGCTAACTTGGTATCTCCTGTAAAATTCCGTATATATTACACAATATGACTGGGTTATTGCCTACAATGGTATTGACTGCTGTTAAATGATACTACTTAGAGTTCTGTTATTGATTACACAATTGTTGAATGTAATGCGGCCCTGAATTCATTGTTATTGTCTGCTTTATTGCATGTTATTGCTTGGGTATGTGTATCTGTGCTGCTTAGTTATTATTACCATACAAAACTACATATTTTTTTTTGTTTGCATTTGCATTATTGCTCTATTGAATACATTTAAAATAGAACTTGAGCCAACTGTAAGTCAATACTTTATACATTTGGTGTGCAGTGATGCCGTAAGAAACTCACTGAGGATTTTTAATTTTAGTAATAATATTAGCTATTCACTTTACAAATTTCATTTCATTTGATTCTCACAATATCCCTGTTTAAATAGTCTAATGTGTGATGGGCAGAGGTTAGTGAGTGTACAAACTGAAATGTCTGATCAAACTTGACAAAGGTTTGAAAAAAAAAGTCAAGAGATTCTCTCTTTGTCTCTGGTCCTACAGGCATTAAAAGATCATGGGAAAAATTATCTTGTTGGCAACCAGTTGAGCTGGGCAGATATACAGCTGCTTGAAATCATCTTAATGGTTGAAGAAATCAAGTCTGATGCTCTCTCTGCATTCCCTAAGCTTCAGGTAATTCCATCAAAAGTGTATCATGTACATACCCTTTGATTTACATGTTTCTTCCCCTTTAGATGTAAGCTTCTTAAGGGCAGGAATGGGTTTTATTTTTTCTTTTTATCTCCAAAATTTAGTGTAGTGCCTAGAACTCAATGAAAGATTAATATATGCTTGCTAATTACTTGACTTAAAAGATTTCCTTTGTGTGGATCCTTTTTCTACTGAACCTAACACTATCTTACAAAGTCTCCTTCATAGATGGTCTTCATAAGCTGCTGTGACCCAAAACAGTCATCAATTATTGAGCACACTTCTGATAATAAGCCTTAATGAATTTAGCTGCATGTGTTATCAGATGGTGAGCAAATAGCCCAGGGGTAGGCCCAAAACTCAAAGTATTTCCACCTAAAACTTTCACTTTACAAACATTTTTGAGAATTATTGGTCTTCTCTATGCCACTTTGAACAAAGAGAAGAAAATTTTAATAGAAGACATGCTAAGGCAAGGCCCTAAATTTGATAAATTTATCAATTTATATACTAATCAACCAATAGCACCATTAATGCACAAAATACTGTGCCGGTCTCTGGGAGGATGGATAGGTAAGTATAAAAAAGCCTTTTGTGATCTTTGTCCTCCAAGAGACTACTGTCTATCAAATTTTGCTAAAACTTTCCTTTTAGATTTCCTATGTAGCTGTTTTTATTATGGGCAGGAGTGGTTTCAAGTCACTATTAATTGGTGTAGGGAAATCCTGTTGGACAAACCCAGTCTATAAGTGAAAATCAACATTCTGTGGTTTATAATTCTAGAAGACTGCTGGGAATAATAAAAGTTTAAGTGACATGCTCTGCGTTTGGAGACTAATAGGTGTTCCATCCACTACCTCAAGTTACTTCGAATTTGGCTTTTAACAAGCCAATACAAACAATTAAGAGGGAAAAAAAACCCATGTGGGATACACATTTTTTAAAAAAGAAGGCTGTTTCTTCATGTATTACATTAAATAACTGAAAAGTGGGTCTTCCACATTTGTAGAGCAGGGAGTTCCTGGACTTTCAAATTGCACTGTCCATAGGGTGAAAATGCTTATCATATCTTTTCCCCAGGATGAAATGGTTTCCAAAGGATCTTGACAACTGCATTGTGGGGATCCTGCTTCAATGTACAAGGCTTTACAGATGTTGTCATTTCTTTTTTCATTTTAGGAGTTCAAAGCTAGAATCAGCAAACTCCCTAGGATTCAGAAATTCCTTCAGCCTGGTAGTCAAAGAAAGCCACCAATAGATGAGAAAGAGTTTGAAGCTGCAAAGAAGATATTCAAGATTGATAAAGATTTGTTTCTTAAACACATGAGCTGAATATTCTCAAGTAAAGAATTCTAAAGAACACAATTAATACTTTAGTTTCCATCTATAGTTATGCCCATAGAAATAGTAAGATATGCACCTGTCACATTCCTAGGTTCAATAACTAGCAAATATGCTTCCTTCCTATAGAGCTAAATGAAAATCAGAAATCTAATTTTGCTTATTATAAAACTTCATTAAATTAGAACCTCACCTTACTCAGGGTTATAGAAACATAGATTATCTTCTCATTTTTATTCAAAATTTAATAAACAGCTAAATTTAAAGCCAGAAGAAATCATAGAGGTTGTTGAGCATTATCCCTGCCCCAACCCATCACAGTGCTTTTTACTGGAACAGAAACTGAAGCCCAGAGTTAACAAAATGATTTACTCCAAGGTCACACAAATGGTAAATGATAGAACAAGGAATTCAAACTTAGGTCAACTATAAAATGTGGATAATAATAGCACTTATCTCCCAGGATTATTGTGAAGATTAAATGAAAAACAATTGATCAAATGCCTGGAACATAGTAGATGCTCGAGAAATGCTTGTCCCCTTCTCTGATCACTACTCCTCTCTTCATTCCTAGTAGTTCCACGATAATGATACTTCCCCTCCAATTAATCCAACATTTTCTGCATTCTACTTTTGGGGGAAAGTTACAAATCATGAGTATATAAGATAATAAAATTTATTTTAAAAAATTACCTGATGATTGATAGGTTCAATATAGATTTGAACGTTTAATACTTGTCCTTAAGGATTCTCCACAAAAGAAAAAATATTCAGTTATATTCACTCAACAGGATTTAGGCAGGAAAGTAATCTAATATTTTTGAAAGATTTTCAATTTTTTAAAAAATGTTACTCTATTAAATAGAAATTTCAATGAAAGAAGATGCCTTTGTTTCTCTCATTAATTAATCATGGTTTTATTTGTGTAAAAAAAAGATTATTTTTAAAACTATCAAGGAAAACAAGTGAAAATTAAATTTGAAATTTTCCTCTTTTAAAACAGTTATTTACTTGTTAACTTAAGTGATAGTTTTAGGGAAAAAAATCCAATGTTTTCATTTTTTCCAAGCAGATAATTTATCTGTGCACCATTTTGTTATTACAAAACAAATTAAGTAATATTTAGAAGTAGGATCAAGGGAAGTCTAGGTTTTTATTTGGGTTATCTAATTTTTTGTTTGTCTACTTATTCAGTGTTGACTTATTAAAGTTCAATCTTGTAAGCCCAAAGAAAGTGTAACAATGGTGGGATAAGATCGCAAAGGGTCTGGGAGGAAAGGGCTAAATGACATGAACTTCAGGCTATGCATGCTTAGATTTCAGATTTGGAGCCAGAAAAAGTTGAGACAATGGTATACATCTCCTTTGGGCTCCTCCAGCTCTTGGAAATTAGTTGGCCCTCAGCAGATACAGCAAGACAGACCTACAGACTTCCCCAGGGGACATGTGGAGCATCTAGTTGGGGAGAAATCAATGCCCATTTCATCTGTCCTACTTAGGATGATTAAAATAGATTTTGTCATAGGTAGCCTTATAAATATGTTAAGGACAGCAGGAAAATTTGCCTGACCATTATATCAAGCTTCCCTATCTGCTTTGTGTTATCTGAAATCCCTTTAATAGCAGAAAAGGTTTTCAACAGTTAGGGGATAAATGCCTATAATCTTTGATCCAGCAATACAACTATTAGGTCTGTATCCCAAAGAGATAATAAAAAGGGGAAAGAACATATATGTACAAAAATATTAATAGCAGTTCTTTCTTGTGGTGGCAAAGAATTGGAAGTTGAGGGGATGTCCATCAATTGGGGAATGGCTGAACACATTGTGGTATATGAATGTAATGGAATGTTATTGTTCTATAAGAAATGAAGAACAGGCAGATTTCAGAAAATCCTAAAAAAATTTACATGAACTGATGCTGAGTGAAGTGAGCAGAATGAGGAGAATATTGTACATAGTAACAACAGCATTGTGTAATATCAACTATGATAGACTTAGTTCTTTTCAACACTAAATGATCCAAGACAATTTCAAAAGGATCATGATGGAAAGAAAATGTTATCCACATCCAGAGAAAGAACTGTTGGAGTTTGAGCACAGATTGAAACAGTATTTTCATTTTTGTTGTTTTTTTTTCCCTTTTTTTCCCTTTTTTTTCTATGTCTTCTTTCACAACATGACAAATGTAGAAATAAGTTTTACATGATTACACATGTATAATTTATATCAAATTACTTGCTGTCTTGGAGAAGGGGAAGAAAGGGAGAAAAATCTGGAACTCAAAATCTCTTGCAACCACTGTCCATTACAGAGAGATAGGAATACCTTTGAGCTTTTAATTTAATTTGTTTAGTGATTCTTACATGCAAAGCACCTTCAAAATTGTTAGGAATCAAACGTGGTAATATTAGTTGTAGTAATTAAATTGTAATTGATTGCAATAATTTAAAAAGGAAGGATACTAAAATCTTAGAAAATATTTCAGTTCTGTTGTTCTTCCAAACTTCTCCATCCCCCAGTAAAGTGACCAAGAAAACATTAATGACTCAAGTCATAGACCAAAAATTTTTTTGGAAGAACCTCTCTACTAAGGCAGATTAGCAACTATTTTTTAATTCATAGCTTTAGATATTATCTGAGGCAATTTAATTGAATAGTTAAATGATTTGCCTAGCTCAGACCACTGGTATATGTCAAAGACAGGAGTTGAACTCAGATCTTACTCAAGCTCTGCCCACTATACTATATTCCCTACTTTTATAGCATTATATGATTTTTTTATGGGGATAATTTATATTAAGCACATCTTTTATTTATTTATTTTTATTTTTTTTGCTGAAGCAATTGGAGGTAAGTGACTTGCCCAGGGTCACATAACTAGGAAGTATTTAAGTGTCTGAGGCCAGTTTTGAACTCAGGTCCTCCTGACTTCAGGGCTGGTGCTCTATCCACTGAGTCACCTAGCCCAAGCACATCTTTTATAAGCATGGTAAGCAGACCCCATTATTACAGTTATATAATTGACTGAAAAATAGACCAAAAAAGCACTATTATTGCGCTTTCTGTTTGTCAACTTCCATCATGCTGCAGTGGAAAGGACACTAGAGGGAAAATCAGGGGAGCAGCTCTGCCCCTTACTACCTGAACAACATAGGGAAAGCTATTAAATCTCCCTCAGCCTCAGTTTCTTTATATAATGAGGGGTTTGAACTAAATGGCCCATGAGATCCTTTCCAACTCTATGATTTCATTAAACTCTATATGCACAAAGTAATTGTAAACCCAAGCTTGGCCAGATCCTGGCCTGTCTCCAATCTGTTTATCACAAAATCATGATTTCAGTTTGTTTCTCACGGACATCAAAAAATAAGCTGAAATTCTACTTTGTATTCTAATGCTCCATAAGGCAAACCCCATTGGCAAGGAATGCATTCACCAGAATAGATACACCCTGATGTGCCCAGGCCATAACCATTCCAACCCTACACTCAGATTTCGTTCCATGAAGGGGATTGGGCCATAGCAACATGCCAAGGATTATAGCGAAAGGATTACAGCTTTCCTAGTTTAGGAGATTATTTGAACAAAAGAGCCATATGAGGACTCAGAGCTGAGTCACCTTGAAAGTCCAGCTGTGGGGAGCAAAAGCTGGACCTTGCTATTGCCAGGCCACTCGGATTACCAGCTTTTAGCTAACGGACAACCCAAGCCACCATCATGTCCAATCCAATTAAAACGGAGCCAGAATGCTTCATGATTCATTGTTCTTATTAACTGTTTTTCCTGACTTGGAAGGATGTGTAATTTCAGATCTGTGGGAGTGCATGGACCCAGGCTTTTAGAAAAACAAACATATCACTATATCAGTCCATTTTGGGATGTCCCATTAACAAGTCCATGGGTTTAATTATATGTATGAGTCCCTATTGTGCTCAATTGAATATATACTTTTTGAAAAAAAAAAATTGTGTAATGAAAGTTCACATTTTCTTATACAATTCTCTTTTTTGTCATTTGAATGCTAGAATATTCATGTTTGATGTTAAGTTGTTAAGTTCATAATAGAAAATGCTGAACCCCTCCCCCCCAAAAAAAACCCCACTAATTGGTGCAGTGGATAGAGCCCCAGCCCTGAAGTCAGGAGGACTTGAGTTCAAATGTGAACTCAGACACTTAATACTTTCTAGCTATGTGGGCAAGTTGCTTAACCCAACTGCCTCAGCAAAAACCAAAACAAAAAACCCCCACAAAATAATGGGAAGGTGGTAGGCTGTATTGAGAAGAGGATCTGGGTTTAAATTCCAGTTTTGACATTGTCCAAGTTAAGTTTCCTAGGTGCTCCCAGGGTTCTATCTCTCCTATTCTTCCACTATATGATTTTATTTGGTGATCTCATCAGCTCCCATGAATTAAATTATCTTCTCTTTGCTGCTGGTTTTCTGATATTCTGATATCCTCTCGTAACCCCTACACTTTTATATAGTTTTATATAATTTATAGTCTTTTATATAGTTGGAGATGTCTCCAACTGCCTATTGAACATAATAAAACAGATGTCCCATAGACAACATTATTCAATTTACCTTAAACAGAAGTCTTTGTCTTTCCCTTGACTTCCCCTTATACCCTTTGCAAACTTCCCTCTTACTACTGAGTGCATCACCAGTCTCCTAGACACCCAAACCCCAACCTAAGTTATCTTTGTCTTTGTCTTCTTTGTGACATCTTTGACTTCTCACTTTCATTACCTATAATCCACTCTTTTTCCAAATCCTGTCAATTTTACCTTCTTATATTTCCCATATATGCTCCCTTCTCTCTGACATTTCACTACCCTGATATAGGCCCCTATATCCTCATTCTTGGACTATTGCAAAAGGCTGCTTATTTTCCTTGTTTCAAGTCTGTCCTCTCCTCACCTTCCACTTGGCTCAAATCAATCTTCTTGGCTTCTAGTCTACAATTCTCTTATTTAACTATTATAAACCACCCAAAGGAAAGCTCATTTTCATATCTGTTGAGTTTAAGCATAATTAAATGCAAGAGAGTTATATTCAATTCCCCAAATTACTTTATTTAAAAGTCAAATGGCACATTCAAGTCTTAGCTGAAATCCCACTCTCTACAAGAATTCCCCCTAATGTTGCATTCCATGTGTTGATTATTTCTGATTTATCCTTTGTGTATGTGTATGTGTGTGTGTGTTTTGTGAACACCTTGACAACAGGGATTCTTTTTCCCTTTTTGTATCCCCAGGGCTTACCACAGTGGCACATTGTTGTTCAATCATTTCAGTCATATCTAACTCTTCATGATCCAATTTGGGGGTTTCTTGGCAAAGATACTGGAGTACTTTATCATTTCCTTCTCCAGTTCATTTTACAGATGAGGAAACTGAGGATCACCCAGCTTGTATGTGTCTGAGGTCAGATTTGAATTCAAGAAGAAGGCCCTGAATTCAGGCCCAGCTTCCTATCCACTCCTATCCACCTGGCTGCCCAGCCTGGCATGTTAGTAGGTATTTTTAATCAATGCTTGTATATTTGGCTAAAAGTGACTTTGGAAAATGAGGAGGCTGAGCTAGATGCACAAATTCTTTTCAAGTTTTAATGTTTTAGCCCAATCTGACATGAAACTCTGGATTTTTCTTTCTCCTAACCCTAATCTATCCTACTTCCCACTCTATCTAATCAAGTCATTTTGATTCTATTTTCACAATTTCTTTCACTTAACTTTTGTAATCCACATTCAGGATTGAATTATCTCCTGTTGGTACTCTCTAAGGGGTAGGGACCTTGGACTTGGGGTGCTGGAAGTACTTGTTCTTATAGCTATTAGGAACATCATGATTAAGAAGCATTTTTCTCTCTACATGATGGACACTTGCAGGTGAGATTCCTATTCCCTGCCTGACCTAAGATTGATGAGGGAGAACTGAAATCACTTATCTACCTTCTTTTTTACATTCTCCTTGTCATCCCTCCATAGCACCTAGGAAACTTAATTTGGACAATGTCAAAGCTGGTATTTATAAGCCTGACCCCCTGCATCCTTTCCTTTCCTTCTTTCCTTTCTTCCCCTATGCTAGGGCAACAGAATACTAATTAAATTTATACTTCTCAATGCATGCAAAATTTATTAATCAAAACTTACTTTTGCTAAAAAACACTACCACCACTACCATATTATAAGTTTTTTTATTTCCTTTTTTTCATTTTAGTCCTTTATTTGATTTAAATGAAGTAATGAATATTAATTCATTCTCAATAATCTTTTATATAAATTATTTTACACAAATTATCAATATCAGGGTAATTTCTTCCAAACTTTGACAAAATTTTAGTCTACAATTCTCATATTTAACTATTATAAATCAACCAAAGAAAAGCTCATTTTCATATCTGTTGGGTTTAAGCATAATTAGCAAGATAGTTATATTCAATCCCCCAAATTATTTTATTTAAATGTCAAATATAGATTATTCAGAGATTAATGACTAATTGGGATTATTCATAGATTTACTACATTCCATAGCAGTAAATCCTAATTTCAGTCAATACTAGAGTTTTTGTTCTTCCTATATGATTTCAATTTAAAATCTTAAAACACATACAAAGGCTTTTATGTGAAAATGAGACTATTTACATAAAGGTCTACTCAGAGTCAGGATGAAGCATTAGTTTGCCTTAGGCAAGGTTTTAAAAAAAATTTTTTAAGAGTGAAAATATTATGTTGTAGTCCACATTTAGTTCCTGCTGACCTTTCTCTGCAGATGGCTTTCTTCATCACAAGATCTTGGAACTGGTCTGATTCATAGCTTTTTTGTTTTTTGTTTTGTTTTGTTTGTTTTTTAAGGCAATTGGGGTTAAGTAAGTCCAGAAATGTCCTGAGGCCACATCTGAACTCAGATTCTCCTGATTCTGGGATTGTAATGCTCTATCCACTATGCCAACTTGCTTCCCTAGGTTCACTTTCTGCCCAAAGGTGAAGTATATCTTTCTTTGGTGATTTTCTGCCAAGTCTCCAAATCAATATCAAATAATCAGAATTGCTCTGGAGTTATCAGGTTTGCTTCACTCTCAAGAGTGGAATAGACAGGAGCCAGTTCTACTTAGAAGTAAGATAGTAACTGGGATCTCAAGTGGGTTTTTCTATATTTAATTAGTTAAAGTTGTTCCTCACAAAATTTGATTGGTGCTTTACTTCTAAATTATTGATAAAGTTGTATCTAATATTTTTTCATTGGTAGACTGACTTATAACATCTCCAGATGTTAATTATCTTTTTTTTTTTTTTTTTGCTGAGACAATTGGGATTAAGTGACTTGCCCAGGGTCACACAGCTAGGACGTGTTGTGTCTAAAATCAGATTTAAACTCAGATTCTCCTGACATCAGGGGTGGTACTCTATCCACTGAACCACCTAGCTGCCCCTATTTATCTGTTTTTTTAAGAATAATTTGTTGTTCAGGTGTGTCCAACTAAATATATCAGCACTTCATGACCCCATTTGGGTTTTTTTTTTTTTTTTAGGGCAGATTCTGAATGCTTTACCATTTACTTCTCCAGCTCATTTTACAGATGAAGAAACTGAGGCAAACAGAATTAAATGACTTGTCCAGGGATACACAGATAGTGTGAGGCCAGATTTGAACTCAGGAAGATGACTCTTCTTGATTCCAAGTTAGGTATTCTATCCACTAGCTGCCCCTTAAGTTTATACATATATTGTTTATTATATCATACCACACTGGTGTTCAGTGTTAGAAACAACAACTTATAGAAAACCAGCTTACTAAAAACAACACAATCATAAAACTAATAAACAAAATTAGTTATATTAAATCTATGAACTATTTTATTAAAGTAATAAAACTTATTTTCATGAACCTTTCCTTCCCTCTATTCCTTCTCCTCCCCCTTCTAGTTAGTTAGGAGAATGGTTTCCCCAAGCATATAAAGATGACCCTCAACAGAATAGATAAATAAGAACAATTTGTTCCAATGGCTATGAAAACAACTAAAGCTCTGTGGAACTCTTAGAGCTTGATCAGGCCCTGGAGATTCAAGGTCATCCATTGCATCCCAGGCCATTGCCAGTCATTCTGACTTCTATCTTATCGTTGGACTTCAACATTTGGAATAAAGAGTGAAACTGATAACTTTGTACAACTCTGTCTCACTTAAGTCCAAATCACATATAAGTCAAAGCATCATGCTCATGATGTCATCGGTCCTCTTAGAAAATGAAGGCTAAATAACAATAACAAATTTTAAAATGAATTGTTAGCATCTCTTCGTGTCATTCATACTCCCCAATGTTTAGCTCAGTGAAATGCAACAATTGCCATAGTATTCACTTTATGAAAGTCCTTTGCAGGTTGTTGCCTTTCCCTATTATCCAAAGAGACATCTGCCATGTAGTATTCCAGAATTCCCAAAGTCTTTTTTATTATTATAGCTTTTTATTTACAAGATATATACATGGGTAATTTTTCAGCATTGACAATTGCAAAACCTTTTGTTCCAATTTTTCCCCTTCTTCTCCCCACCCCTTCCCCCAGATGGCAGGTTGACCAATACATGTCAAATATGTTAAGGTATAAATTAAATACAATATATGTATATGTGTCCAAACAGTTATTTTGCTGTACAAAAAGAGTCGGACTTTGAAATAGTGTACAATTAGCCTGTGAAGGAAATCAAAAATGCAGGCGGAAAAAAATAGAGGGATTGGGAATTCTATGTAGTAGAATTCCCTAAGTCTTAATGGTATTTTCTGTGATTCAATTCAGGCAAAGTTTTATCACATGATTCCTATATAAGAAAAATTGCCCTTCTCCAGGTTATATATACATGTATACCCACACATATATGATATATATATAATATACATATAACATACATACACATATATAACATATAAATAACACACATATTTATATATATGCTTTCTGCTTTGAAAATCAAAGAAAGTGATATGTGATCTGAACTTCTGGGTCTTAATGAATTTCCCACAGCATCACTTCACCAATTCTGCTCAGGAAAAAAGTTCAATTTGAGTAGCTACAATAGGAGTCACAAAAGACTGTATATTTTAATTGTGAAACATATGATAAGCTTTGATTTGCCAAGTAATAGCAAAGAATATGCTAGTTGTATATAGATTCCCTTAGTCCTGCCACTTCATTCTTCAATGGAAGGAATACCAAGATTACCAAGGATTTGGTAGGTTTTCTTGTTGAAGTTAAAGAAGAGGAGCCATCATAATTAGAAAGCATGGCTTACCCACATCACTATAAGGGCAGCAGCTGTGGACATTCTAAGAATGGTAGATTAAGCAGAGGTTTTGGTACCAGAGAGTATCAACAAAGTAGTGATAATGCCAGTAGTTCTAGTTTTCAGGTAGTCAAGCAAGCAAGAGTCACAGTGATGGTGGTGATGGTGGTTATGGCAACAGGAAGATTTGTTGGAAATGGCCATCCTTGATGGATATGGAGGAAATTATTATGCCCAAGATTTAATTGATGAGGTATTGAATCTACACACAGCAGGTCACCCTACCAAACAGATTTATCTTATGTAGTTTCAAGAATTCACAGCATGTTACCATCTATGATTTGCCACTGAAATCTTTAGGGAAGCTCAACGTTACAAGAAGAAATGAAAGTAATTATCATCAGCTCTATTCACAAACTACTTTGTAGATTTTGTTGCTATAGCTTGGATTAACTTTTCTTCCCCTGCCCTTCAGCATTTATAAATTTGTGACTGAGGATTGTTTGTTTATTAAGGCACTGTGCCTTTAACTTTAGACAACTTTTATTTTTTATTTTATTGACACTCAAGATAGCAATTGTTTGGACAACATAAATTTACCAAGGTTTGATTTTAGTCTAAATGAAGTAAATTTATGTTGTCCAAACAAGTTTCTGCAGGTTAGTTACATTCTTTTTTGAAGTTAGGGTCCTCATTATTTAAAAAGGCATCTCTATAATGGGGAATAAGTCATCTAAAAAGAGACATGCTTCTATGTCTGAAAAAAGGACTCCCACATTATTCATTCAAAATCACTATTGCTATAAGACTTACAGTTTCTTACACAGATGGCATTTTTTTATACTAGAAATGGTCTTGCTAAGCATTTTCCAAAAGAAAGAATTCTTTTATTTTGATAAAATAGAATACTTTAGAAATACCCTTGAATCCTGCAGATTTAAGATGAAAAAGGGTGAGTCAGAAGTCTATTTTGATCAGTGTATAGCAGCTGCCATGAAATTTCCACAGTCAAACTTTGGAGGTTTTAATGATTTTACCCAATTCCAAGGCTCAAACAAAAATATGCTTCTAGCCAATCTGTGCCTCCTCTGCTGGCTGGGGAGAAGGAAAGAAGGGAGGATCTTTTAAAACTTTACAAAGAACCTCAGCAGATGAGAAAATTTCCTATTGCTCCTTTAGAGCCTCTTTCTATTTTTTTATTTTACCTTCTTCCTGGACATTTTCCCTGGTTGCAGGTCACATTAGGAATTACAAAAATTTTCCCCTTGAAAATGAATTAATAGTAGCTGCTAGAAGGCATAGTGTACAGAGCACCAGCTCTGGGGTCAGGAGAACCTGATATCAAATTCATTTGACATGTACTAGCTCTGTGAACCTGGACAAATCACTTAATCCCAATTGCCTCATAGAACTCCCCCAAAATTATATATATATATATGTATCAATAAAAGGAACCCAGAATAGTTTCTATCTCTTTGGCCCAAGTGAATTTAGTTATGGAATTTCCTAATATTAGGAAAGCACCTAAGAAACTAAAAAGAAGTAACAATTGTCATGAAGTGTTTCAATCCCTTGTTGGCAATTATGAAACAAGTTTTACATGGCATGTAACCCAAAAGGCAAAAGACTAATGAAAAGGCTGATGCTGTACAGGGTCAGAACTTTGATCAGGCTCAACAGGAATTGCTCAATGGTCTGTTCTAAGTCAACAAGTTGGAAAAACATTAATAACTGCAAGCAGAATGAAAATGAGCAGCCAATAAGCTACTTAAAATGTCTAGGACATTTTTTTTGAGGCAATTAGGGTTAAGTGACTTGCCTAGGGTCTCATACCTACTCAGAGTTAAGTGTCTGAGGTCACATTTAAATTCAACTTCTTCTGACTCCAGGGATGTGCTCTGTCCAATATTCCAGGATACTTTTTGAAAGGCACTTTATCCCTGATAAACCAGTTGACAATGCCAAAGAAGTAGTGGCAGACCCGTATATACAAGGTCTCTTCCCAAAATTCAGAAGCAGCTGCGTAATTGGGTAGCAGACTAATAGTCTCCAGTAATTTTTAGCAGTAGCAGACCGGTCTGCCTTGTCACTCCTCAATTTCTTTTCACTCTCTCTCTCCCCCCATTCCATATCCAATTAGTTGCCAAATCTTGTTAATTCCATCTTCACTGTTATTTGGTCAATGAGTCATGATTCTCTATGATTCTATTTGGGATTTTCTTGGGAAAGATGCTTAAGTGATTTGCCATTTCCCTCTCATGTTCATTTTATAAATGAGAAAACTGAGGCAAACAGGATTAAATGGCTTGCTCAAGGTAACATACCTAGTTAAGTGTCTGAGACTGGATTTAAACTAAGATCCTCCTGATTTGAGGGCCAGTCCACACTGCACTATCTTGCTACCTTCATTATATTTCTCATATGTGCCTTCTGTTCCCTGACACTGCCAGTGCCCTGATGTAGGCCCTTTTCACTTCATCCTGGATGATTCCAACAACCTTTTGATTATCTTTACACATTTAAGTGTAATCAGTTGTCAGATTGGCAATATTCCTAAATCAAGAGTTTGACCATACTGCCCCCTTATTTAAAAATTCCAGTTACTCATCACCTTGAAAATCAAACTTAAAACCTCTGTTTGGCTTTTAAATCCTTCCAAATCTGTCCTAACTTTCAAATATTCTCATATTCAAATATTCCCCTCCATATATTCTGCAACCCAGTGACACTGACTTCCTGAATGCTTCTCACATCTAAATTTCCATGAATTTTCTGATCCTGATTCTACCTTATGCTTCCCAATATACAACTTCTGATTTTCCTGTGTTCTTTCAGGTTCCAACTAATATCTTATCTCTTCACAGAGCAGAACTAGGATAACATTACACAGTAACAGCAATATTGTATGATGAATAAGTGTAAACAATGACTATTCTCAACAATACAATAATTCAAAACAATTCCAAAGGACTCAAGATAGAAAACATAATCCATGTCCATAGAAAGAACTGATGGAGTCTGAATGTGGATCAAATATTACTATTTCTTTAAACTTTCTTTCTTTTTTCCATTTTTTTCTTTTAGTTTGTATCTTTTTTTCACAACATGACTGAACATGTGGAACATATATCAAATTGCTTAGTATCTCAGGAAAAGGAGGAATAAGGAAGAGGAGGAGAAAATTTGGACCACAGAATTTTTTTTAATGAATGTTTAAAATTATCCTCACATGTAATTGGGGAAAATATATATATATTTTAAAAAGAAGCCTTTCACAGACTAATCTTAATCTTTCCTCACCTCCATTTTGTCTCCAACACATTTTGTTTACACATAATTAGTTGCACATTATCTCCCCAGTTAAAATGTGAGCTTCTTGAAAAAAGGGACTAATTATTTTTTCATTCTTTGATTCCCCACCCAGTACTTAATACAGCCCTTAGCACAAAGTACTTAATAAACTTATTTATTTAACTTAGCAGAATAGAAAAAGGAGTATCTAGTGATTCTTAAAATCCTGAGGCTTCCATTCATCTGATCCAATGGCCAAAAAATAAATAATGAGAAAAAAAAAATTTAACACATATTGGAGCCAGAAACAAGATCATCTTTTAAATAAGTCCCACCGTATCATGGTTCCAAGCATGTTACTGAGATAAGATGCATTTTAATGCAGTACCACTTATGATACCTTTGCCCTAGTTCATCCGTATCCTCTGTGCCTAAAATAGAGAAAAATATCAGGCTGATTATTATTATTCCAGCCACTAGACCTTGCAATATTCCATCTGTCATGAAATCTGGAAGGGGTCATATTTATCAGTTAAAGACATAAAGGATGTAAATTCTGTAGTTTTTCATGGTTTTCTAGTTGTCCCAAACCCAGTCACCATATAATGTTGCATTATCCAAATATATATTATTTGGGGATTATTAATTTAGATTCTGCTTTCTTTTCTATCTCCACCCCATACTTGTTGCCTTTCAGATAGCAGAAGCTGTAATATATTTTCATGAGGCAGTCACAGGATTCTATAGAACCCTCTTCTCTTTTTTCACAGGTACTTAAATTTTCTTTAATGACACCCTTTCTGTTCTTATTCATAATGTTGATAGCCTCCTTCTTGGCAAGATTAATTCTTTGCATTTCATTTGCTCTCCAATTTAGCCACTTTTATGAAGGCAAATAAGATCCTCTTTTGCCACTGACCCCCAATCATTCTAGAGGAGAGACCAATGACTTTGTTTAGCTGTCTCACTTAAATCCAATTCATTTGCAAATGAAAACATCACTCTCCTGATGTCATTGGTCCATAAAGATTCTAAAGGAAAAAGTTTCCTTAACCCTCATGGGCAAGTCCTATCATCATCTATAAGAGGAAAGTTTAAAGAATAATATCATTGCACTCTGTTTGAAATAATGAAGCTTTAGAATGTAGGGCTATGTGAACAAAGCTACAAAATTAAATAGAATATTTTGAGTGCATATATTTAAAAACTGAATTATTTTAAAAGACATAAATTACAGGTAAGTGATAGAGAGCAAGGAAGGTTGACCTCCAAGTTAGTAAGATCTGCTTTCAAATCCTGCCTCTGACAATTACCTCTATATGACGTTGAACAGGTTACTTGGACAAATTCCAGGGATTCCTTGTAAGATCACATAAAAAAATCTTCTATGAAGCATTTCAAATCCTTCAAAATCTAGTTCCAACCTAACTTAAAATCATTAGTCTCCCCAGTTAAAATGTGAGCTTCTTGAAAAAAGGGACTAATTATTTTTTCATTCTTTGATTCCCCACCCAGTACTTAATACAGCCCTTAGCTGTATTGATTCAACTGATATAATCTGCCTTCCAGGAAAAAATGGCATACTTACTATTCCTGAACCACAACGTTCTATCTGCTCTCTTTGTAGGTTGGAAATACTGTCCCTTATGCCTAGAATGAAATTCTCTTCATCCTCACACCTTAATTCCCTCCTTCCTTCACCTCTTTATGATCTTAGGCTTCCTTCAGAGTTCAGCTTGAATGCCACATAAGGACTTTCTGATCTCCTAACTACAAGTACTCCTCAAATTACTTTATATTTTATCCATATATATGCATAAATAGGCACAGGCATATAGTAAGTATAGTCTGAATGCATATTTAGTAAATACAGTTTATTTAGTAGATATTTTAATTGACGTTTATTATATATTTATTATATATTACAGTATATATAATTATATTATTATTTAGTATACAACATATGTAATATCTAAATGTTATAATTTAGCAAATTATAGTTTTATATATTATATGGAGCAAGAAATGACAAACCAAAATTAAAAAAAAAACCCTTATATGTTATCACAAAGAGTCAAACACTTCTGAAAAAACAACATACATAGTGTAATTTAGTATAAATTTAGTCCATAGTAAGCATACTAGTCTGATTCCCTCATCAAGTGATTTGACAAAAGTTGCATGACATAGTAAACACCGAGCCTAGATTCAAGCCAAGGACTTTTAACTCTAAACTTGGTAAGCAATATAGAAGGAAGAAAAGGTAAATTTTGGTTAGATTGCACAGGGCCTTGCTCATTGCCTTAGGTTCTGTTGCTTGTCATGAGACATTGTTTATAGTATCTATCTGAAACATCAACCTTAAGGATATATATTTCACTACATCTTCAGGTCAGTTCAGATGTTTCCTCCACCAGATTGCTTGAGTCTAAACCAGTTGATTTAGGATGACACAACAATTTTGAATGCTAGACTGTTTTTGAAAATTGGAATCAAATGTTATGTTTGCATATTACTGTTGACTAATGATTTTAAGAGATTAGAATTGGATACTTTCCACCAAAAGACTGCTAAAATCCCTCTGAATTGTAGAAGAATTGTAAACAATCCTCTAGGATACTTTGTTCTTGGCCTTTGGCGCTAGTGTTGGTACTTCTTTTTCCCTTTAATTGGATTTGAAATTTCACTGAGGAAGGGAACTTATCCCCTTCTACAATTGAGAAAACAAGTCTCCTCTCCGTGCCTCATACATGACATTCTATCCCCTTTCGTGACATCTTTGCACAAACTATCCCTAGTGCCTGGAGTGTACTCCTGCCTCCATTTCTTAAGATATCTCATTTTCTTCATAGTCTTAAATTGGGTCTTTCTTGATTCCTTCAGCAGCTAATGATTCCTTCCAAATTATCCTATATTTCCATATTTTTACACATATCCTCAAAGTCTTAATGAAGAATTTTTAAACAAAAATTGTACTAAGACTTTTGGGACATCCTGTATGTGTGCACATCATTTTTTTTTTCTCAACAGAAAGCAAGGCAAGCACAGATTTGTTTTGTCTTAGAATCCCTATTGCCTTGTGCAGTGTCTAGCCCATACTAAATGTTTAATATTTGTTGAGCAATCTGAACTCTCATAGCTCTGTATTTCTATTTCTTATGCACTTAAAAAATAAATATTTTTATTTATGAATATTCTTTATCTCTTCCAAGGTGAAGTCTTATAAGGGGCTTAAATCTTATTTATTTCTGCATCTTATTTATGTATGTATCCCCCTTTTATATCAAAAGATTTACCTATAGTCACTTAAATGATATGGTACAATTGTTCTAATTTCTATTTCTAACTGGAAAAAAGATACCCATGGATGAGACTATAATAAAATATATAGTTCTGTGCACTCAGACAAAAGGGATGGAGCCAAGTGAGCCATTAAAAGGTAGAATGATCCCTTGGCCAGATTCAAAGGGCAAAATGTTCGTTTTTGGACTTATAGGCTGATATCCAATTTTGGTGATTCAAAATTAACTCCTGCTTTTTCTACTTCCCCTATTATCTTGGTCTCCAAAGCCTTGAGCTGGCTTGATATTATGCTTCCACGTACTAAATCTGGATTTAACATTATGGCTTCTGCTTCCTATCCTTTGACAAAAACAGCATCCTTATCCCTCTTCCTTTATCATTGCAAGGTGAACTTCTGAAACTCATTGCCTCAGTATCCCTTGACTCTGCAATCCCTTTTCTGATGGAAGAGGATGGAAGATGGACACTGGAGAACTCCTCCCAGATTCTCCCTCTAAAGAGATCATCCAGTGGAATCATCTCATCATTTTCATAACCTGTCTGGATATCCTTCCCCAATCCTTTTCAGCTTCTTTTATATGATGATTTCCCCTAGTAGATTATAAGCTCTTTGAGGGCAGGGACAATCTTTTTCTTTTCTTTGTAGACTCAGTGAATAATACAGAGCTGGGAACAGAGTAAATGACTAATATTTTTTTTTGACTATTAATTGACTGAAGGTCTACCATCTTGACAGCCTAGATGAAATCCCCAGGCACTGTCTTGAGAAGTACTTTGAGCTGATGGTCATATTGTTTTGGTATTCAGAACAGAGACTCTTCAGACTAGAGAAACCAAATATAGCTCTGTATAATGTTTGTTGACACTTTACAAATGTGAAAGGATCACAGAAATCCCCATGTCATTGCTGATACCTTAGCTAGCAAAACTGCACTAATGTCAGCAATAAAGTCAGATGAGCTTTTCAGAGTAAATTACGCAAACAAATATCCACATAATTCTCATAAAAGGATGAAGGGTTGTGGAACTCATCACTCTTAGGAGCAATAGATGCACTACAAATCCTAGTCCAGTTATATCAATTTGATATTTCTTAATGGCCACTGTAACTGACTGTTACTTAATGATTTTCTTAATATCTTCAAGTTCTGGGTCCTATGAGCAACAAAATGGTGAATTAGAAATTTTTTGCAGTCTCTGTGATCTCTTAAACCTCTCTGTGATAGAAATATGTGCCTAAGATAAAGCAACTGTTTTCCATGGTCTAGGACACCCAGAATCCAAAAGAATGTAAAAAAAAAAATCCCTTGATACCTTCAAACAGTTCTAATCATAAGTTCTAAGGGAAAGATAATGAGACTACTCAGGTAGTAGCCACTCCTGATGAAGTCATTGCTGATGCTCTGTGAATATGAACCTTTTTCAAGATTAACTTTATCTTTGTAAGAATACATCATATAGAATACTTTTGTGCTATAAGAAATGAGTAAGCATATTTAAAAAAACCTGGAAAGACTTATATGAATTGATGCAAGTGAAATGAGCAGAACCAGGAGTTGTTACTGTATATAGTAATAATAACATTATACAATGATCAACTATTAGCTATTCTCAGCAATACTATGCTCCAAGATGATTCCAAAGGACTCATGATGAAAAATGCTTTCCACATCCAGAGAAAGAATTGATGGAGTCCAAATGCAGACTGAAGCATAATACTTTAACTTTCTTTATATTGTTTGTGTGTGGGTTTTTTTGTCTGTTTCTTCTTTCACAACATGACTAATATGGAAATATGTTTTTGCATGATTGCACATATATAACCTATATGAAATTGCTTACTTTCTTAGAGGGGGCAGATGAGGGAGGGAAGGGAGGGAATTTAAAACTCAAAATTTTGAAAAATGAATGTTAAAAATTGTTTTAACATATAATTGGAAAAAATAAAATACTATTACAAAAAGAATGCATTGCAAAATTTTGCTAAGAATTAAAATCAAACTCACTGGCTTATTGATAACAGCTTCTTCACTTTTTGTAAACAGTGATGCTCTAGTCCCCCTTTTTTCTCCTTGATCATTCAAAGATTACCTACAGTAACTTAGCAGTCATATATACTCGTACTTTCAGTACACAGAGATATAGTTCATCCCAGCCTGGTGATTTAAATTCACCTAGGACACCTAGGCTCTTATTATCTCTTTATATAACTTAGCTTCTATCTCTCCACTAGTCATTTTGTTCTGTCCTTTCAAGTTCAGAGATCATTCTCTTGATTGAAAAGATAGAAGCACAATCAAGAAGTTTTACTGTCTCTCATTCTGTTAGCCACTCTGAGTAGGTCTAATCTTTTTTTGCTGCTTCTCTTTCTCCTAGATAAATTAAAAGAACAAGTGGGCCCAAACCCATTTTTTGTTATCTCTGGCATTTCTTTCCAGCCTTTTGAATTAACACTATTCTTAGAAGACATTAATGTTACATTACATATTTTTTGTACTTATTCCCACTCATCTATCTTTGCCTTTCATCTTCTCTACAATATACTTCTTTAAAACCTGATTTTGATAAAGTTTCCTGTGTATTTTTAGCATAGTTGTTATCATATGAGGTCCCTGGTTCAAAAATGGGCAGAGACAGATGATCTACTTAGAGTGGGAGCATATATATGGCACCAGATTTGAAGGCAGAAAGATCTGGGTTTAAATTCCATCCCAGATACTAGTTGTATGACTAAGCAAATAATCTGATTTCAGTTTGCCCATTTGGAAAAGGAAGGAGTTGGACTTGCTGGCCTCTAAGAAGATCTCTTTTAGCTATAGAACACATAGTTCTTTGATAATACTTTTATATTGTATAATTTTATGTATCCTAAGGTATCACCTACAATTGATCCTAAGTCCATTGGGACTTTTCCCACTTATAAATATTGCTTTCTAACTAAGATAGTCCATAGAGAGGAGATATGACAGCTCTTTTAGTCTGCAAGGTACTCTGTCATATCTGGCACACAGTACCATTTTGTTTAATTTATGACTGCTATTTGCCTGTAAAAATAATACACATAATTTCAATAGTAGTCCACTGCCAAAATGTATTTTTCCCTCAGAAAAAAAAAACCAAACAAACAAACTTTAGCACAAGTCAGTCAGCAAGCATCTGCAAGCATTTACCATGGACCAGGCACTATCCTAAGGCAAAAATATGGTCTCTGGCTTCAAGGAACTCTCTCTTTCTTTCTTTCTTTCTTTCTTTCTTTCTTTCTTTCTTTCTTTCTTTCTCTCTCTCTCAATCCAACAAGTATTTATTTATTTGTTTTTTCTTTTCTTATTTGTTAAAGATTTTTATTTTCAAAATATATTCATAGATAATTTTCGACATTCACCCTTGCAAAACCTTGCGTTCCAATTTTTCCCTTCCTTTCCCCATCCTCTCCCTAGACAGCAAGTGATCCAATATGTATTAAACATGTGCAATTCTTCTATACATATTTCCACAATTATCATGTTGCACAAGAAAAATCAGATTAAAAAAGGGAAAAGAGGAGAAAGAAAACAAAATGCAAGCAAACTACAACAAAAAAGAATGAAAATGCCAGTTGTGATCCACATTCAGTTTCCACAATCCTCTCTCTGTATGCAATTGGCTCTCTTCATCACAAGACCATTGAAACTTATCTGAATCATCTCATTGTTGAAAAGAGCCATGTCCATTGGAATTGATCATCATATAATCTTGCTGTTGCCATGTACAATTATCTCCTGGTTCTAGTCACTTCACTTAGCATTAGTTCATGTAAGTATCTCCAAGCCTCTCTGAAATCATCCTGCTGATCATTTCTTATAGAACAAAAATATTTCATAATATTTATTTATTTATTTATTTATTTATTTTTTTTTAATTTAATAGCCTTTTATTTACAGGATATATACATGGGTAACTTTACAGCATTAACAATTGCCAAACCTCTTGTTCCAATTTTTCACCTCTTACCCCCCCACCCCCTCCCCTAAATGGCAGGATGACCAGTAGATGTTAAATATATTAAAATATAACTTAGATACATAATAATTATACAATTTCATAATATTTATATACTTTATTCAGCCATTCTCCAACTGATGGGCATCCACTCAGTTTCCAGTTTCTTTCCACAATAAAAAGGGCTGCCACAAACATTTTTGCACATGTGGGTCCCTTTTCCTTCTTGATCTCTTTGCGATACAAGCCCAGTAGCGACATTGCTGGATCAAATGGTATGCACAGTTTGATAGCCCTTTGGGCATAGAAGAAATTCTCCTTTTAAAGGGAGGAGACAATATATGTAAATAAACCATGGATTTATTATATAGAGAGAGGGAAAGCAAGGTAATATCAGAAGGAAGAGACTAAAAGAAAGAAAAAGGAAAAAAAAAACCCACAAATTGAATTTACCTGAAGAGCCTCAACATATTTTGTATTCTCATTTTTTTTTTCAGAAAAAAAAAAGAAAGCATTGAATTTGGAGTTGGAGGAGCTAGGTTCAAACTATAATTTTGTTATTTACTAGCTTGGGGACATTGGGAAAGCAATTCTCCCTAGATCTCAGGAAATGAGAATATTTGGGTGGGATTCTTGATTTTTTAAGATCCCTTGCAGCTCTGAATCTCTGATCCAATCATGTTCCTTTATTTTTTTTCAAATTAAGTTTTTAAAAAATTAACTTTGTTGTATATTTAAAAGGAATGGCAAGTTGTAGGTAGTAGATTTGCAGTTTCATGTGCAGTCAACTTTTTTATTATATTATGGAAATGTGTTTTATTCCATAAATTAAAAATAAAATAAAAAATTTTAATGAATTAAATTAAAATTTAACTATGAAAAAGATTTTCAATTCACAGTAATTTCTGAATGCTTTTTTCTTTTTTGATATAATAGCTACTTAAATGGAAATTCCACATTTAACATGAAGAGAAAGTACTTTTTATATAATTCTGTTGGATTTGGGGGTACAGTCATTCACTGATTAGAGGGGGAAAAGAACCATGTTTTGCCTCAAGATGTTATTTAAATAGAACTTTTTTTCCTCAATAAAATTCTTTGAGAAATTGAAAAGTGATCTATGAAAAACACCTAAGTGGTATGATGGATAGAACAGTGGATATGGAGGCAGGAAATCTTGAGTTTAAATTCCATTTTTTTTTTTTTTCAAGGAACTCTCTTTCTAAAGGGAGGAGACAATACATGTAAATAAACTAGGTATTTATTATGTATGTAGAACATTTACTAGCTAAATGACTTAATCCTTCTAGGCTTCATTTTCGTTAATTGTAAAATAAGGATAATGACCAGACCTTCCTTTCAGATTTGTTGTAGGAATTGAGAGATAATATATGTAAAGAGCTTCATAAACCTTAAAATGTTATATAAATATCAGCTAGTTAGTACTAGCAGGTGTTGTAGTTGTCATACTAATAGTAGAAATAGTCATGATAAAAGTGGTGAAAATGAAGTAACCCTTGACTCCACTAGCCATTCCATATTGGAATGAAATTTTATTGTGTATAAGGTGTGAGAATAAGGAGAGAATTTCTGTT